>NC_134532.1:51402419-51711612 GCF_050624435.1 Tenrec ecaudatus
ACAGAAGCGTTCTGTGAGGTCATTACTATTTTAATTCTCATTTTATTGTTGAGGCCCCTGAGGAACAGAAACACTGATTGGTAGCTAATAATTGAGTGATAGAATAGGATTGACACCCAACTTGGGATGAATCCAGAGGTCATGCTTGCATATAGATATAGAGATAGATTTACATATACATCGATGGGTAGATTTATGTTTCTCTTTCATTAAGGAATTAAATGATTGGAGCTAGCTAATATTTAATATTCTTCAGAAGCAAAAAATCATGTCTTTTATTTGAAGTTCTGGGAATTACACACTTTGTTATCTTCACCATCTCTTGAATAATTTTATATTTGGCAATAGTTGGCTGTGTTCATTTCTAAAATGTCCTCTTTTATTGGACTCCCCTACATCTGGCCTGTGCCAACGGCAACCTAGGAGTCGTGAGAGTTTTACTGAACAACACCTGCTACTATAACGTCTGCGATGATGAAAACAGGACACCTCTAATGAAGGTATATGGCAGTATGAATTGGATTGCAGGATGAACATGGCTCTATCTCATTAAACTATAGTGTGAAATGTGGGCAATGTCCCCTATTACAAGTTTATTTTGGTAGATACAGTGTACTTGCCCTTGTAAGTGTGTTTCAGTGGAATTTATTTTATCCACAAGGTTTTGAAACCATTGCTATCACCCTTTTAATTAAAACCTTCACTTTTTGATCATCCCAAAGAGAAATTCTGTACTCATCAAAAAATAAGTTGATTCTCTGCTTCCATTTCCCTTGTTGTGGTGGTTGTTCGGTGACATCGAGTTGCTTCCAAATTGTAGCTGTCCTCTGCGGAGCGGAAGGAAGCACGGCCCGGTCCTCACAATTGTTCCTGTGGCTGTGCCCTTTGTTGTAGCCACTGTGTCTACCCATTGTGTCTGGGGCTTTCCTCTGTTTCTCAGCCCTTCCATGTGACCAAGCATGGCATCCTCCTTCTACAGGGACTGTGCTCTCCTGAAAGTACGTGCAAAGCATGTCAGACAAAGTCTTCCTCTTCTGGCCACTAAGAAGCACTCCACACCTACTTCTTCCAAGAAAGATTGGTTAGTTGGTTTTTTTTTAACAGTCCATGGTACTTTCAATATTCTTTTTCAGCACCACAACTTCGTTATTCATTGTCCAACTTTCACATGGCTACGATTCAATAGAAAATACCGTGGCTTGAGCCAGGTGCCCCTTAGTCCACGAAGAAACGTGCTGGAAAGAGTTCTTGTGCCGCAGAGTTACCAAATGCCATTCGTCTTTGAAACACTTGACTGCTGCTTCCATGAGCATTGCTTGTGCATCCAAGTAAGACAAAATCCTTGACAACATCATCCATTTCTCCATTTATCATGATGTTTCCCATTGGTCCAGGAGTGAGGCTTGTGGTCTATATCACCTTAGGTCTGAATCCATTCTGAAGGCTGCAATCTTGAATCTTCATCAGTAAGCGTCTCACGTCTACCTTACAGTTTAGGAATAAGGGTTTCCCCAATCCTGAAGTCACATTCCTCCTCAAATAAGCCTGCTTCTCTGATGATTCGCTCAGCTACAGACTGAATAACTATGGTGAGAGATACAACCCTGGACACACCCCTTTCCTGATTTTAACCATGCAACATTCCCTGTTTTGCTCTAACAACTTCTTCTTGATCCACGTACAAGCTCCACACAAGCACAACAAAGTGGTCTGCAATTCCCATTCTTCTCAAGGTTATCCATAGTTGGTTAGGATCCACACAGACCAATGCCTTGACATAGTCAATCAAAGTAATCATCTTTCTGGTGTTCTGGGTTTTGAGGCCAGATACATCTCCCTCAGCAATGATATCCCATGTTCCCGGTGCTCTTCTAAATCCAGGTGTATCGCTAGCAGCTCCCTCTCAGTGTACTGCTGCTAACAGAGTTGGATGATCTTCTGAAAATTTTTACATATATGTCATATCAATGAGAGTGTTCTAAATTTGGAGCATTCTGTTGGGTTACCTCTCTTTGGAAGAGGCACAAATATGGATTTTTTTTTCCAGTTACTTTTCCAAGTGGCTGTCTACCAAATTTCCTGGCATATCCCCTTGTTTAGTAACTGATTCAGTTCTTGTTTCTGTGTACGTTCCTATGTAACTGTTTGACGTGAGTACGGTCATACCTTATTGTCTTTGGTGTCTACCTTACTTCACACAGTAAAACGTTTTCAAGAGTCATTCATTCATTGGTGTGCATTAGAATTTTATGTTGCTTTGTCTTTGTATAGTGTTCAACAGTGTATGGCTGTGCCAGATTTTGTTTATCCATTAACCTCTTGATGGTGACTCAGGGAGTTTCTATCATATGGTTATTACTAGTAATGTTGTCATAAACACAGTTGTATAAGAAAGTATGTGTTGGAATTCCTGTTTACAAGTACTTTTTGGCTATGTGTCAACTAGGGGATATTTCTGTGTAACTTTTTCGAAAACCAATAAAATGTTTTCCACAGCGGTTAAACCATCTCATGTCTCCACCATCAAAGATAGGATTCCAAATGTTCCACATAGTTTCCAATACACATTATTTCCTCTAAAAAATTAAAACGTTTTGCTAGTAAGTGAATGGACTGTTTACTTCCAATTTGTACTCCCTTTGTTTTTCTAACACCGACAGGCAGTACAATGCCAATTTAAAGAATGTGCAGAACTACTGTTACTCAAATGATTACCAATATGATTGATTATGATGGGAATACAGCTCTCCACTATGCTGCCTGTGGTAAGGTGTCAATCGTGAAAAAACTGCTGTTTCACGATGCTGACATCGAAGCCAGAAACAAGGTATTGATTAAGCAACTGTATTTATCAAATATCTGAAATATATATTTATATTTAGTGATGTAAAGAGCGTCAATTTTACATATGTTTTAAAATATGAGCCTTCTCTAAATGCAAATTGTATTTTGAAATTGCTGAAAATCAGACTTTAAAAGACTTCCAACAGAAACACTAGAGGGTTCAGCTGCCATTAGGTATTGTGAGGACATAGAATGTAGTTGTTGAAGGTCAAACTTTTCCTAAAGGTTCGTATGTACCTGAATTAGTTATCTAGTACGGTTTTACCCAAAATGCCACAAACAGAAAGTTATTATCTTCATAGATTGTGTTAGTCTGGGTACATTAGGTAAACAAATAATGCAGAAACTCATATCTGTAAGAGAGAGCTTTATATAAAGAGTAAGAGCACATCCAGAAAACATCCCAACCCAGTGCGGCCCAAGCCCACAACTCCAACATTAGCCCAAATGTCTGACACCAATCCACAAAGTCCCCCTCCATCTCACAAAACACACCCAACGATGACTTCTGCAGGAGGAAAGCCGAGTCAGTGAATGTGTCAGCATCTCAGCCCTGGCAGGGGTCTCCACACGTCTGCTCCAGCACCCATGGATGCATCGGGGTAGGTCCATGTGCCTTCTCCTCAGTGATGTCTTGCAGGAAGTCAGCCTTGCAAGCTGAAGCAGGGAACTGGCTAAGGCAGCTTCAGCCTGGTGCAAACATCAGAAAGCAAGAGACCCGAGAACACTAAAGGCGAGGCTCACTGAGCCATTTATCTCTCTGCCATTCAATTAACCCCACGCGTGTTTATCAGCCAGGTTGGCACAATAAACATTATCTCATAGATTAAGCCACTGTCCTTGAGTCATTTTGGACTGAGAGTCAGCCCACGTAAGGTTCCCAAGGCTTGAAATCTTGCTAGGAGGAGCTGTTGGGTTAGAACTGCCCACCGAGCTTATGGACAGCAACCTACTGCTCTCCAACCAGCTAAAAGACCAAATGCAAGGCACTCCCTTTGGGGAGGCTTTTTCTCTCTGTGGGCTCACACTTGACGCAGAAAGTCCTGTTTCTTTTCAACCTCTCTGAGGACAGCATGCCTTGGAGATTGCCATGTGACATGGCATCAATCTTTCCCTCTCTAGGAAGTTCTAAATGCAGGAACCCCGGGCCGACAGGACTAACCATTGCTCCATACTCTTTCTTGATAGTAGTATGGTCCTTTGTTTGCTCACTTCTTTGTTTTATCGCTTCTAAGATAAAAGGTGGTGCAAACCACATCTGAATAAAAGGACTCTAACCTGAAAACACTGGTTGGATCAGTGTAAGCGTATTGCCTCCCTCCCTGATCTCCTTACAGCTGATTTGATGATACATCAGACAATGTCATGGATGATGTTTTCATCGTCCCACAACTCGCAAACCACTAAGACTCATAGCTCAGACAGGTTGGCAAAATTTCATATATGGTTTGTTAAAAAAAAAAAAACCCTATGGTTTATCCTTCAAACCTAAATAGTGGATTGTGTGACTTTAAAAAAGAAAAAGTGGAGGATAAAATTAAAATTAAAATGGGTTTAAGAGTTTTATCAGCAAACAAGTTCGTTTAAAAAAAACAACAACAAAAAAGAAAAACAATAGAATATCCTTTGGGTTCAAAGGGAATTTCTTGCCAGCTGTATAGTGCCAGGCATGAGGTGGGCATTGGTTATTTCTTTTGGGTTTTCCTGCAAACCAAGTGTCAAGCATGGCAGATCACACCCAGGCTCCAGGCCCAGCCAGCTGTCTCTCACTCCTCCTGTCTCATTCCCCACTGCTAACTTGAATGATCTCATATCTATGCCATCTGTTTACGATGACAAAATTGGTGTGACTTCTATCAAGCAGGCAGTGTGGGTTTGTTCCATAGAGTGGCCCCCTGCTACACAGAAATGGCTCGAGGTCAGACACAAATGGGAAGCCTCAAAACTGTAAGTTGTATTTCATGTACCCAGGAAGTATCGATCATCCTGGATAAGTGTAATAAGCCCTTTCAGTTGGAAAATGTGGACAAAGCAAGGGGTTTGGTGCATCAATCTCTGAAGACATTTCCCCAAAGAACAAGACAAAGGGCACATGAGGAACGGCAAGCGCACTGTGGAGAGAACTTGCCCGCGGGCATCCACTGATGGCTGAGACACATTGAAACGTGCTTAGAACACACCTGTGCGGGGTATGAATTGGAACCCTATGAACGCTGTTTTGACTCACTCTGGGAGAACTTGCTGCCCAGTTTTCAATTCAGTTTAGAAATACATACATATTCTGGAAGTTATAAATTGCTTTTTTCCTATTTCCAACATGACCTCACACCACTGCTACTTGCCATCAATGAGAACAATGAGGATATGGTGATGTTTCTAGTACGGAATCATGCAGATGTACATGCTGTGGATAGGGAAAAAAGGTACAGTAGTTCTTTGTCTTCGAGTGTACTGGAGAATTGACAATCAGATCAGAAAGACTACATTATAAGATGATTAATTTGCAATGATTTATGTCCAGTGCACACATCCCTACCAATCACCATGCGAGTAGGGAAACACTTATGCTGACTGCACCACAGGAAGAACATTTATATTCCTTTGTCATGTAGATTCCTTTAGTTAGGAGGGGTGGGGGGCACCTGACTTTAGGTTAACCCAAAGGGGTGCACAAAGACATGGTCTATGATTAGTTTATGACATAATATTAAACTTTTTAACCTCTGAGTTTTATTTTTGTTTGGTGTTTTTAGACCTGTGCCCTTTATATAGAAACTTGAGTACTGGGAGCAGAATTAGCAGAACTGGATTGAAAGAATGATGACATATGCATGTGTTGACATATAAAATGTCACTGAACACATTGCAAAGAACTGCTGTGTAAATTTTGATGAAAGGCACGATAAAAATCAGAGGTTAAAAACAGAGATTAGGTGTAAGAGGATATGTGTAACCTCCTGCTCATCTTTATGAGCTGCCACTACTAAGACTTTTAGAAATCCGAGTGGTCCTACTGGGTAATTGTTGAGATGCTAGGTTGCAGAGCTGAGGCCGTCTGCTCCCACAAAGATTTAGTCTCTGAAACCCTTCAGAGAGGCTAGCGATATATTCAAATCAACTCCATGGGGGTGGGTTTCATTTTTGGAGACTCTATTGGTTTCATCGTCATTGTTATTAATATTATGGTTTCACACTTTCACTTAATTGATCGCTAGACCACTTTGAATCACAGTACATCAGAGTAGGGAAGAGATGAGAAAACTCATCCTTAAGCTATTTCCTTACTTCAGCTAAGTGACCCCAGCAGGGTGTCTTGCCATGAAAGACTTTCAATGAGTAACGTCTACAGTGTACTACACCAGTGGGAGAAGAGATTTTCCATTTGGCCCTTCAAAGATGCTTCTGTTCCTTAATACCTGCAAATAGGCTATTTCACTTAGACTAGCAAGTTGTTCATTTGGGAAAATGTATCAATTAGTCGTGTGAATACCCACAATTCTTAAGGATGAAATTATGTCTCTGTTAAATCATGTCTCTGTTATTTTAGAACGGCCCTCATGTTTGCTGTAAAGCACGTCACAAAATACACAATAAGGATTCTATTTTATAAAGGCGTTGATGTCTTTGCTAGAGATATGTATGGCCGGAGAGCAGACGATTATGCTGAATTTTGTGGTATCAACACGTAAGTGTTTACCATAGTTTCACGAAGGTTTACCATTATAACTGTTAACTTCTGATACAAAAGCTGGTGTGAATACTTAATTTGGTCAGGGACTCTCGGAATAGCAACGAAATTCCACCACAAGAAACAAAGCAAAAGACAAAGCTCCCTGGGAGGCTAGGCTAGTGTAAAGTAGCACTAGATGCAAGGTTCTTATGGGAAAGAGGGAGGTGCTAAAGCTTCTGAGATGCTTATGCTTACAGATCCTAACATTTCAAATGTAACCCCTGTGAGTGTGATAGAATAGAGCCATCTCTTTGAGTTTCCTAATGAATGACTATATTCCAAAACTGTGTGGTTTAGCAGTAGACCCTCTCTCTTGCACCCTTCCCATTGAGCTTTCCTAGAGCTCCAGGAGTTCACAGAGATTATGACAAGTCGGTGGGGGTGGTTGAGGGAGGATATTGGAATTATTCTGCTCTTATTTTTTTATTGCCTCTCATATAATTACATCGCTTGAAAAGGGGCCTGGCAGTCTAGTCTTGATTGGCCAGGACTCACAAAGATGCGCTTGCTGATCTAGATCTCTCATGGACTTAGATGCCAGAGTTATTTATTTATTTTTAGTTCATATATGCTTACTTATTCAGCCACTGTGCCCACAAAACCAGCATTCTGCCCTGGCAGTGGGTCCTGCTAGCATTTTCGGACTGACGGTCTCCCCGGCACTCAAAAGCAGGCTGAGCCCACATCCTCACCTAGACCTTCCAAAGCGAATCACCCTCTCAGGCCCAAAGTTACCTTCTTTCCAGCAGTTCTTTGTAGAAAACACTGGAAGCTGCAAAGGAGACCAAATTATGTTGCAGGAAAAGACTAGAATTTCCTTTCCTTGGTACAGATCTATATATCAAAGCCCCATTTTGTCCCCTGAAACACCTTGTGCTTTCCTTAGAATAGTGGGGCCAACTTGCCTTTGATTTCATCATTCAGCCTGGCTTTCACAAGGGGTCTGCTTCCTTCACTAATGAACATCTCCCACAAGACTTGTTTTCAAACTACCTCTAGTGTTCGGAGGAGGGCATAATTTAAGAATTAGATGCACAAGGCAGGCATTTGATTAATTCTCTGAATCTAGTTGTGTTAGTGCAATTGACAAAATTCAAGTTACATTCATGACTTAATACTATTCTTTACTAAAATAGAATTACATCTTCCCAGTCAGCTGAACATGAATGTGGATATTAGGCATCATTTTAATAAGTATCTGCGAGTTGAGACTTGCAGTGTGCAACGAACAAAATAGTAGCTCCATATTGATTGTAAACTCTATTAATTCTGTGCCCTTTTCATAATAGTAGTGGGGAAGTATATTATCTATGGTAATGACTGAGTTAATATGGTCACATGATAAATGAGTTTATGCACAAATCACATAGTTGCTGAGATGCCCTGATATAACAAACAAAGACTGGAACTGCTAATATCCAGCATTATGCTTGATACTGTTTTCTGAAAAATACGCAGCATTTGCATATAGAATCTAAGGAAAGGTACACATAAACACAGTGGGTTGTACTATGAATCCCAAAGAAGTTCAAGAACCAATCCCTCCATATTCACCCTTTCTCTGGCCGTTTTCCTTTTCATAATACCTCACTGGGTTTTCCTAACAACCTTATGAAAAGGATACTAGCATCTCTTTCATAGGCTCCTGTTAAACCTAAGAGCAGTGACAGCTGTAAGAACGAGTAGGTGGGGAACGCATTTGTCTATTGCTCTTTGTTACAGGGCTAGAACTGCTTCGGAATTCAGGTAACTGCCCATGACCTCATTGCTAATTTCAGTGAATTCACTCAGCTGTATTGCCATCAATTCAGTCATACTCTTTGTTCTTTTTCAAGTAAATGCCTAGTACAAGATTCTGGATATCAGTGAATTTTTGTGCAAATAATGCGTGCTTTCTACTGTTTTTCCAAAGTGCACAAACTCTTTGCATATTCGTTTCCTATGTGTGCTGCAGGTGTGGTGTTGTATGTGTGTGCATGTGTGCATTTTGTTTTGTAAAAATGTGGCAACTTTGTAGTGTGTGGGCTAGAGTTCTGAGTTGGTACTGACTTTGAAATGCTCTAAGACAGGGTCATATGGTTGGTAAATATCCATGATATCAATATTAAAATTAAAAGATTTTCTCCTTTTTCACTACATAGGTATAAAGAAATTATAAATAACTATATAAAAGAGTATAAAAAGATTCATCCTGAAGAGTATGAAAAAAAAGGTAAGACTTCTTAAAATGTCATTCCTCTTGGGGCCTGTACCATAGATAAAGAAATGAAGAGCCAAGAATTTCTAATAATAAAAGAGCAGTTTTAAAAATTAGTGTATAAACTGCATGTATACATATTTTCACTTTGAATAGTCTTGAAGTTAGAACCATAGCATACGTTAATTGTAGGCTCCTTATGTTCTGAAACACAATGAAGTGTTTTTAAGGTACTATTAGCCTGTTCTAGAATACAAATATTTTAAACACACAGACCTTACCATCCAGTTTCCAGTTACTATTGATGTCATTTTATATTCATCCTAGTTTATTCATTGCTCGCTCAGTGCAAGATAGAGTCCAGGAGTTTATACTTAGAATTATCTATGTATTATACTAAGCCTTTTCTGAGGGCCAGACTCATCTGAAGCAATAGGAGCTTTGAAAAACGTGGGTATAATTTAAGGTCGGCAGAGCGCCAGAGTACAAGTTTGTGAGCTGAAGGGACAAACCCACAGTGTTTGGCAGAAAGGAACATCTAAGCATTTTGCATGCTTCACAGATAGGAACGAGTACAAAAGGCTAAATGCATGAATGACCGTGCATGATTGAGCACTTCAGGTTTGCTGGTACAAAAGCATGATGTGGCAGAGTTTGGGAATGAGGAGACTACGGAAACAAGGCAAGCTAAGGGAAGACTATTCAATCCTGGAGGCCACGGGATGTTTATCAGTTGAATGCCTTCCCCTACAAATAGCAGATTGCCTACTGAGCAGTGGCTAAAACAGTAGGGGAACTGGAGTTGTTTGAGTGGTGTGTGGTTGCTAGTGAGATCTGGGTGGTTTCCCTCTTTGAGTTGGGCTGCCTTTGAATTGTGTCCGTGTTTCCTCTCCTAAGCAGCACCAAGTTTCCAGTTCTCACGTGACAGTACCCAAAGACAGGAAGGGCTGCCTTTCTCCATGATTCTTTGAAACAGGGAATCAACTCAGAACCTTGCACCACACTTCCACTCACCTTTCATTGCCTGGGGAGCGTCACATGCTCATTCCTAATCCTGTCACTGGTGAAGAACATGTCATGACTGTGACTGTCTTGAAGTGATAGTTGTTCTGTTTAGGGCTGGGTTGGAACCATCTTCTTTGGGGTGAATCCTCTTTCTAAAAGAAGTTGTGGTTCTGAATTAAGACAGAAGAGTCAGGAGTAGCTCTTAGATAGGGAGTCACCACTATTTCCTGCAGGAACCCATTGAAGTATTTTGAGGCAGGAGTCACAGGAAAAGATGTAGCACTCTGCTGTGGTATCCAGCAGGAATCAGTGAAGATTTCCTGTAGAGGACCGGGTAGTAAAACTTCTAGAAATTGTCTGGCTCTCCAGTCTCTGTCACATCCATTCAACTCTGCTGTAGACATGTGCCAACATTCACGACAAAGAAACATCGAAGAGATGTCGGCCTGGTTGCTGTCCAATCAAATAACGCCATTTACATGTCCAGGCAGCAGAGTGCAATTGGTATGTGGCTTTAGTTTGCTTACCCATCCTAGAAAACTAAGATGATAGGAAACCAAAGCAAGATCTAGGGAGATGAGACATTTGCCATAATCAAAACAAGCATTTCCTCGTCACCAAAACGAGGACTACGGTCAGTCCATTAGGGTCTTTTTGCCTGGGTATATTAAGCAAGAGGTTTCCATGCTCAATTTGTTCAGTTTACAACGGCTGAATTGTTTTTGTGTGCATTTCATCATTCTCAATAGTTTTTCTTTCTTATTATTCTCATTGGTTTTGCTTAAAGTATTCTCATTTAAAAAATAAAAATGGTGCTGTTTTTTCCCGACTCTTACTCCCTAAGTTGACACCAAATTAGGTGACTACCACAGACCACCCCTTGTCAATTTAACACTTTCACAAAACTCTTTCACCATATATAATTTTCAAACAATAAAACCACTTCTGTGCCTAATCGAGTAAATTTAAAAAGCATACAATTCAATATGTGCCACACCCATTTAAACATAACAATCTATAAGAGAGCCAAACGAAAACTCTCTGCCTAACAATTGCAGTTAAATAACACCTATGCCTTAATCCTATAATCCTATGCATATATTGTTCCCAACCTATGAAATTTGTAAGCCAACCACTTCATGCTTTTTGCCCCCCAATTTTGGATATCCAATTTCTATATTACCCACTTACATTAACTCAGTGCTCTGAGGAGTCAGTCATATTTTTCAAGGTGAAGAATCTTCTTTCCAGTTGGAATCTTGTGAAATCCACATCCATAAGCAAAGTCAAATCAGGATAGACCACCCACAAAGTCAACAGCAATATGTGCCAGTTCACAGGTTCTGGTCAACTCAATATAGATTGCCCTTCCTTAGTCTCACAAGGGCGTCCATTGGTCACCTTGCCTAAGACCATGGCTGCATCACAAATTCTCAACAACGCTAGCTCCTGTGTTAGGTCATGAACTTCAGACCAGTCAACCGACTCGTGTCTACTCCTCTGGTTCCTGTAAACCAGGTCCACAGGTGTCAGTGGCCAAATTCAACCCATCTCTTTACTGCTGCCATTTCTCCCACTTCAACTCAACAAGTGAATCCAGGTAGTCACCTAGCAAACATTTCAGCGTGCCCACAGGCTTCATGCCCAAAGAGGCGTTTTCTTCATGATTCCAGATTTTATCCAGCTCCTGACAAAGACTACTAGAGTTCAAACTTCTAATTAGAAGAGTTGCTTCTTCTTCTTTTTTTTTTATATATCTTCAATCTGCAATTTTGTCCCCAGGCAATTCTGGAATACAAATGTCCTGAGTACTCCAAAGTACTGGGTAGCCCTTATCTTTTCAGAGACTTCTCTGCTGGTGTGTCCTAAACCCATCTAATGATCCAATTAATGGCTTGAGGCAAGAGGGCTTACAAGTTCTCTTTTTATACTTCGCCAAATCATTTCTATCAATCATTATATCCATAACAAACAGAGGAAATAAGTGCAAACAAAATAGAATCAGATACTAAGCTCAATTCTTAAAATAGTCAAGTTCAATCCTTATTTAGCTTATCCAAATCCTTATCTAAACTATTCTATTTATACAAACAGATGGGATTAGGTCCCTGAAGGCATTAAAACTGATCCAGGCTTTCTGTCAGCCATTTTCCTTAAGCACCCTGGTTTCTGAGAAATTCAAATGGCAATTTCTACCCCTGAACTCAAGTTATATATTCATCACATTCATTTCCACCATTTAAAACAGGAATACCCAAAGAGTGAATACATCTAAACATAATAATCAAAACTTTAACTTCCCATATTCTTTCCAGAAAACAACTCAATAAACTGCATGGATATAGCTGACTTCTGGCTAGCCAGAGAAGAAACACTACCACAAACCAGAAGAGAAACATCTACTTTCCAACTATGATTTTTTTTCTCCAGTACTCCACTCCCAAAGAACCGTAATGTGTTAGTCTGGGGAGACTAGAGAAACAAACCCATGGACACACATATGTGTATAAGAAAGAGGTTTATACTCCAGAGCAATTGAACAGGGAGAAAGCATCCCAACCCAGTACAGATCAAGTCCATAAATCCGATATTAGCCCATATGTCCCTTATCAATCAATAAAGTCGTCTTCAGACTCACAAAACGCATGCAATGAAGGCAAATTCAGGACAGTCACAAGCCAGTGGCTAGAAAGTCTTTGGTCCCAGTGAAGTTATAAGCATCTCAGCACTGGCAGGGGTCTCTCTGGCTTCTCTGGCTTCACAGGTCCGGTTTCATCCATGAGGCTTGTCTTCTGCAATGTCTCCCTGGGAATAGCAGAGAGAGACGGGGGTGTCTTCCCCCTCCAAGGAGTAAGTACCAGCTTTCCCAGCATTCTCAGGAGAAGACCATGCCCACAGAAGTCTCATTGGCTGTCTCCAGATTGACAGCCTAGACTCCAGCCCTACACTCTTAATCCTTAAATTGACACCACATAAGGTGACTAATGCAGTTTGTCAGTAACTGCCACTGATTGGTAAAGGTTGACGTTAGTTTTAGGAGAATTTAAGAACACAATTGAAAAAGGAACTCTTTGGTCAGCAGTATATTTCTACAATGATTTGACTTAGCTTATTGACACCTAACTATTATAAAAAGCAATTAAGCTCTGCTTAGCTGGATAAAATTGTTTTATGAATCCACGTTCTTTACAAGACCCTTCTTACAGTAGAATGAATTTTCATTAACAGGATTAATTGTCATTCATATTGTTTATAATAGGGTTGCTGCTTGGCTTACATTAATTTGAGCATTGTTGTTTCATTTTCCTCAGTGAAATCAGATCAAAAGAGGTTCCCCTTACAGTTTTTAAAGAAGACAACGAAACCAGTCGGTATGCTGTGAAAATACCTTCTCATTCATAATGTAAGTATAGCATATTACACCAAATAATAAAAAATTCATAGAATGTAATTGAACCAGAGGTTCTCAAATTACTCCTAGGTTTAGTGATGAACTCGTAGGTTGCACAGGGTGTAAGATATAGCTATAGTGGTGGATGTGATTAACTACAAGAAGACACAGCAAAAGAAGTCAAAGGAAATGGCCAAAGGGTGACGTCTAGAGGAAAACCAGGCATAAGCTGCTGACAACCCTCTCCTTGTGGAGTTAATTTTGCCATCCAAAAATGAGGAAATACCATGTGAAAAGGTTTCTTGCAGAGACTCTGGTGCCCAAGGTTTTGACTGGGGACTGGTCGTGCCGGTGCCGTTTCTTAGGATGCACCACAGTTGCAGACTCCCACAGGGATTTTAGGGGTCCAGCATAAACTGAGTTGAGCAAACACTTTGGGCACAGTGAAGGAGTCTTCTCATTTTGAGAATGATGGCAATCCTCTTGAAATCCTATTGCTCGAACAGCAGCGAATGGCTAACCTGGCAGCAGGCCTATTCAGGAATGGCAATTTCCTACCTGCTATGTGAACTCCTTTCTGCACAGCAATCATGGCCCAGCTTGAAATGTGGATTCTGCCTTAAGATTTTCAGTAGCAAATAGTATGTTGATAGAACCTGACGAATGGTTGAACCTTTTATGAGGCTCATGTGATTCCAGTTGATAAAATAAGGCATTCACATCTTCTTATTTTCCCAAGTACTCAATTGACATTTCTTGCTTTATATATTGTCATATACTTCAATTTTTGGTATAATACCCATATGTGATGATTTTGACCTGATTATTTAACTTTCTAAATGACTCTAGATCTAGCTGTCATCCATGCTAATAGAGGATTCATCTTCCTGAGAAGTAGAGTGTTGCACCTATGTAGACTCCAGAGCTAACGGAACTGTGTTGTGTGAAAACAAAATAAATATGTTCTCCTCAAATTCCCCTTGTGGTAGAAATCCAGAAACAAGCATGCTATGATACTGATTCTAACAGTGATACTATTTTCTAAGTCTGAGAAGAGTCTGAGAAGCTTAAATGGCAACTGAGTTTTGGGTGTGAAATTTTGATAAATCACATTCTCCATTCCTTGTAGGGATAAACTATATAGAGAGGAGAGAATTCATAAAATTCATCAATTGACCTCCAACGGGATAATTACTATTTACCTCAGTATAGTATTGTCTCTAGGTGTAATTTTATAGAAATATTGTGTAACAAAAGATCAGGATCTGATACTTTTAATGACCTAGATTTTTCTCTTATGGATTTAAATTGTAATTTTATTTCTTCTGCTTAACAGTGAAGGAGATATCGGAAGATTCTTCAAGTGGGTAAGATTCCTGAGATCTTTTAAACAGGGAATTCAGAGAAAAGTTCATATTTATTGAGTGCTTTACTATGGGCTAGATAACAAAATACAAAGATGCTTCAAAAATACATGGAGAATGATCATATTTTTTACATATTTTCTACATTATTTTACTGGGAGCTCTGTAACAATCCACAATTCAATTAGATCAAGTATAATTATACAAATGTACCACCATGAGTTTCAAAATACTTTCATTCTTGAACTCTTTGATATCAGCTTGTTTGTCCCTTCCCTTCCGTACCCTACTCCGCAGGGACCCTCATTATTATATGTTTTTATTGTTATTTTCCATATATTACACCACTCGATGTAACTGTTCACCTTCAACTGTTGCCTGTTCCCCTCAAATGGAATTGCACAGTCATCATTGCAATCATCTCCACCATGGCACTCCCCTCCCCGATCCTAGACCCTCAGGAACCATTACACCCTACTGTTTCTGAAGGTTTATCTAGCTTGGCTCTCATGCATCCAGCAGTCTTCGTTATACAAATGAACACGTGCAGGTCTAACCAGATGAATGAGGTAAAACACAGACCATAGTAGTAAAGAGAGGAGATAAGAAAGAACTAGAGGGTAGTGATGTTTTTCATTACTGCTATACCGCTACCTAGAATTATCTTCCCTTCCTTGTGGGCCTTTGGGGAGGGACTGCCCAAATATCTTACAGGTGGGTTTGGGGTCTCCATGGTGTCCACCCTCCTTCATGTCAATTAGATTATTTGTTTTTTGAACTTCTGCTTCCTATTCCCATGGATACATCATGATCACCCCGGGCTGCTATACTTCTTCCATTTGGGCTTTGTTGATTCCCTGATAGCTGACCACTTCAAGCCATTAATACCTCAGACACTATATCTCTTAATAGCTGTTCAGCATCAGCTTTCTTCACCACGTTTGCTTATGCACCCATGTAGCCTTCAGTGATCGTATTGAGAAGGTCAATGTGATACAGTGCCACATTATTAGAGCAATCTGTTTTTGTCCTGAGGCAAGATTGATATAGAGACCAAAAGGCCACCTGCTTCCTCCTTGTATTTAGATGTGTATGTGTGTGCACGCATGCATATTGACAAACAAACTTATCTTTACAACTTTATGAATTACATACATACATATGCATATATATACCTATATAAAATTTCTGTTTTCTTCTTCTTTGCTCTTTTCCTTTCCTCCTGCCCAAGTATCATGTTTACCCATCATTCACCTCTCAGAAATTTCTCTCAGATACATTTCATTTGATCAAACAGAACCAGGGACACTGCATCCTCCTCACTATCAATTTTAGAACCCTTCCTGTTCCCCTGTCCCAGTCGTTATTGACTCACCACTGACACCCCCATTAGGTACCATTACCTTCCCTATCTTGTATAGACAGACTCCAAAGTTGAAAGGGAAAAACACAAAAAAAGACAGACCATACAAATAGTTCCACGTCTAACTGATAATCTGTCCCATAGTAGATGACTATCTCTCTGTTAAGTAGCAAGCAGGACGTCTTTTAATCCATCAGTCCAGTCCCCTTTTCTTCCTGGGTTCCATATCCTGGGACGCACTTACCTAACAGCACTTAGACTATTTTAGTCCTCAGACTTCCTGACCAGAAGGCGTACCTCCTACAAGTTCCCATTGCACTTCCTGCAGTCAGGGATGGAGTGGTCTAATGAGCCCCTCCTTATACCTTTAGACTTTCAGTGTGGTCCCTTGTGAGTAACCCCAACCAGTTCAGATGAGCTGCCATATACTGCCCCCACCCCCGACCCCCAAGTAAGAGGTCGATGATTGAGATTCCTCAAGGACTTGGTGGCTTTGCTGGCATCGCTGTCCTGTTGCACTCACCTCTGAGTTGGCGCCCATGTGGGTGGGTAAGAGCAGCCACTCTCCCTGAGCTGCATCCTCAGTTGCCTGTATGCTGATGATTTCATTTCTGGATTATCTGTTCCTATCCATTGGTCTGTGTATCTATCATTATACCAGTGCGTGCTGTTTTGACAACTGTGGCTGTATAAAAAAGTTTAAAAGTCAGATAATGCAAGCCCCCCCTCCTTGTTCTGTTTCTAGAGGAGTTTTTTGCCATTCTGAGCTTCTCCCCTTTCCATAGGAAGTTGGTAGTTACCTTTTCCATTTCTTTCAGAAACAATGACGTTGGTATTTGTATCAGGATTGTATTAAACTTACATAGGGTTTCAGGGTAGGATCAACAACCTTACAGTATTGCATCTTCTGAACCACGAGCATGGAATATTCTTCCTTTTATGAAGGTACATTTTGGTTTCTTATAATTATGTTCTGTATTTTAACTTGTACAGATCTTTTGGGGTTTTGTTTTTTTTTGGTTAGGTATAATCCTAGATATCTCAGTTTATGCTAGGCTATTATGAAGGGTACTAACTTCTTGATTTCTTTTCCTGTGATACCATCTGTTGTGTATAGCAACACAATTGACCATTCCCTGGAAAAGGACATCATGGTTGGTAGTGGAGAGGGCCAGGCTTGAAGAGAAGAGCCTCAATGAGAGGGATTGAAGCAGTTGCTACAACAGTGTGTGCACACGTGAAAGTAGTTGTTTGCTCAGGGCAGTCACTGTTTCATTCTGGTGTGTAGTTCGGAACTGACTCAGAGACACCTGGAAACAATGATGATACATAACAGAACACAATATTGCTGGGTCCTGTGCCATTGTCACTATTGTAGCTGTGTGCTATTCTATCAGTGCCTCTCTTTGTATGTCGTCCTCATTTTCACAGACCTTCTGCTTTATCCAGCACGGTGACCTGTTACCAGAACTATATTCTCTCCTGATAGCATGTCCAAAGTATGTGAGATGACATCTCCCCATTCTCCCTGCTAAGACTGTGTTTCCCATTCAGCCTACTTTTGTGTGATGTTTTAAAATGTCACTAGAATATTTTGCTATTCATCTCTGTATTTTCTGTAATCATTACTTAGTTATGGATTTTTTGTTTCTGCTTTTCTGGTGTTTCTTCTGTTCTTGCATTTTCCCCATTCCTGCCAACCAGGCATTATTCCTCTTTTTCCATTGATAAAATTACAGCACATAAATTTCAAGGTTGGAGGCAACTCTGGAGATGAAGGAGCCCTTTGGGTCTTGTAGGGGTGGGTGGGCACTGGATGCAGCAAGCTACTATGCAATGACTGCATCATGGACCGGAAACGCCAACCTAGAAACAGACGACTTCATGCTCTTTTGAAGTGTACTGCTATCTAAAAAATGACAGGTACAATATACCCATATTTTTATGCACCATATCCAATGGTTTTCCTCATGTGCTCCCCCAACTCCCCCCGACCAGTGTTTTCATAAGTACACTATTTGGAATGACCTTTACAACATAATTTGTAAGCCCCACTACATCAATATATTACAAATTAGTCTACCAGGCATATGATAATAACCAGACTGGAGATATGCTTGGCTTGGTGATAAAAAACTAGGAGATCACCTTATTTCTTGGAAAATGTAGCAAATTGCCAAATTTGTCACTGCTTTTTGTGTGACATCAACTCACTTATTTTATGGTATATTTTTGTTCTAAAGCCTTTCAAAGTAATATGGAACTGATGATCCATGGCATTCTGATGATGATATCTTTGGCTCAGAACCCAAGGTAAAGTACTTTCTCCTGAACTTAGTCTTGTGTACTGTGTACTCATGAAATTAAGCATGGGTCTATTGCATAGTGCCAATGAAAAGCTGTTAAAAGTGTAGTCAAGCATGGCTAATTGAATTTTATGTATTTATTTTTACTTTAAACTGATGTGAAAAAGAAAGGGATGCGTGAACTGAAAACAGAATGATTAGGAAAATTCATAGTCGTGACAACACTATATTTAGGAGATTTTCCCATCCCATAATGAAGAAGAAAAATGAAGATCAAGTCCTCCTGATATGAGTTTTACAATTCCTAAGCCTAAATAAAAATTTCACGATCTAATTATTATAATTAGTATAATACTTATTACATCTCTCCATGTATGTGAGTCCTAAAATATATTCTTGGATGCTTTTATTTTTATATTGCACGTATGTGTTGAGAGAACACTTGTTCTCCATTCCACTCTTGGTTCTATAT
This sequence comes from Tenrec ecaudatus, assembly GCF_050624435.1. Classification (NCBI taxonomy): domain Eukaryota; kingdom Metazoa; phylum Chordata; class Mammalia; order Afrosoricida; family Tenrecidae; genus Tenrec; species Tenrec ecaudatus. Next base: position 51,421,092 of record NC_134532.1, read on the forward strand.
GTAGACTACTGGGATCTGAGGAATTGTGGATATTTTGAAATTTAAACTTCCTTTCCAACGGGATTCCACTAAATTTTCCAATGCATTCCACTAAGCTTACATTTAAATGTCTTCATCTGACAGCAGGATGCATGATTTAACTCAAATAAACCATCTTTAGACTTCTGGGTCAATATGACCACTTAGGTCTATGCAAAAGAAAAGTCCCACTACAAAATGTAGAAGAAAAACCAGGTGTCTGGATGCTTGGAAGACAAGATGGAAGTTAAGTGAACAGAACAGTGGGTGTGGACAGGAAAAAAGGACGAATGGGTGGATCTGTGCCGCCCTTGGGGAGAATGGAGAAGGGGATGAGCCAGCTCTGTTTCGCCAGAGACCTGGAGAGCTCAGGGGAGTTACAGGTGTACACCCCCACTGGTGGATTGGAGCTCCAGTGTCTGCACTGAACCTGCAGGACTGACAAGTGTCAGGGTCCCACGTTTCCCTGGTGCTTTCCTAGCCCCGTGGCACCCTGTTGACATCTCACTGCACTTCCACCACCTGGTCACTCTCCTGAGCTCCTATCCATTGCTTCCTTGGTGTTCCCATTGTACTTGCCCCAGGCTGTTAGCCCACCTCTTGCTCTTGTTCAACTGCCTGCACTCCCCTCATGCTACCTCTAACTGCCCGAAAGCTTTGCAGTACTGAGGGGACGGGATCTCACATTGCACTTTAAGGGATGTTGGTCACCACCCTCCTTTGTTCTGTGGCAAAGGGAAGAACTCTTAAAAACTGTAATGATTTCCCCCTTAATTTAATTTTTCCTTTAAAAAACAGTCAAAAGCTCTGGTATCACCAGAAAAAGAATTAAGGAGAAATTTGTTCTGATCATTTCAACAGATGGAGAAAAAGATTGAGAGATCTACAGAAAAAATTAGAAAACTAGAATCATTACATCATTAACAAAAATAAAATTCTAAATCTTAATCCAAAAGGAAAAGAATTAGACAACATTTTGAACTTTGACAAAGTTCAAAATAAGAATTGAAGCAATGGGAAACAAAAATTAGTGAACCTTATGGAAAAAATTTCCTGAATCCAATTAACAAGAGCAATCTAGTAAAAGAAGAAAAGTCTGCAGAATTGTTACACCATTTGTAGGACACTGTCAGGAGGAATAACTTACAACTCATTAGAATTCTGAAACAGGACGTAGCCAAGAAATGGAACCGAGAAAATAGTCCAAGATTTGCTGGAAGAAAACTTACCTGACAGCAGAAAAGAGGAAAAAATAATGATTCAGGGAGCTGAGAGAACCCCCAAAAGAAAAATTCCAAAAGAAAATCATTGTGACATAGTATAGTCAAAATGTTCAATAAGAAGGACAAAGTGAGAGTCGTAGAGGAGCTAGGAACTAAACGACCCTTGAAATGAGAAGAAGAATATGCTTAGATTTCTAAGCAGACACCTCGCAGGCAAGAAGACAGTAGAATGACATATGATGCCCTGAAGGAAAAAAAAATCCAGCCAAGAATTCTATATGTAGAAAAGCATTAAGTATACTGTAGAATTACGTGTATTTACAGAGAAGGAAATATTAAAGGAATTGATAAAACCTAGTCCAGATTCACAATAGTACAGCAGACAAACATTTGAGATCAACAAGACCATCAATGCCCACGTGTTAACCTATGTATAACAGAATTCAAAATAAAGTAGAATTATAAGATTAAAAAGAAAAGAAAACAGATGTTACTCCACAATGCAGGAAAAAAAAAACCAACTATAAGAACAGAGAGGAAACATAGATGTGAAGCATTCAATTGGAAAAAGGAGAAGTCCTATTCAAGAGAGGAAAAGTGTCACTGCCATGGAGCCCATGCTGACTGACAGCCAAGCCCTGTGTGTTCCCCAGAAGGTAAGGGTTTGCAGGGGAAGCAGGGCTTCCCCCCATGTAGCTGCTGCTGGTTTTGGACTCCCTACCATTTGGATCAAAGCCCAGCACTTAACCATTACATCACCAGGGCTCCATCACCACCAGAGCTCCTTAAAATATGGGAGGATTGTAAGAAATGAGGTAGCCTGAAAGGGAATGGGAAAATCTCATCGAAATAAAAAGATGGAAAACACGAATAGTCATTAAAAAATAACAATAAGGGAAAAAGGGGTAAGAAAATTCAAGAACAGAAGACAAAATTGGGAATAATAAAACTATACCGAAAATAAATAAAACCACAGAACAATGACAGCAACAAATGTACACAAATCAATGATGAAACCAAATGTAAGTGGATTAAATGGACTAGTCCAGAGACAGATAAGAAGAGTGGTGAAAGAAAAACAAATAAAAAGAAGGCTAGGGTGGATTAGAAAAGCACCATCAATATGCTGATTAAAAGAAACATACCCTTTGGAGCCAGAGATCATGGGAAAAGCACACCAGCCTGTTTGATCCAAAGATGACAGTAACACGATCCAAATATGATGAAGGACCAAGGCACAGAGCTTACATTGTGAACAGGCAATTTAGAGAAGGCTATAGAGGACAGTGAGTGCTGACAATCTATTTGCAGAGTATTTACTCAGATTAACACTCTGGCAGATCCCCTCTGGCCACAATCAAGGGACACTAACAGCTTGACTATCAGGGATTATTGTAAACTTGACTATGATCCTCATAACTGTTGTATATTTTGGTACCCGGTCAATTGACCTTCTTCTTGAACCAACCTGAATTTGCTCTAGGATTAAATATTCCTCGCTTATTCCACTGTAACAGTCAAGGAAGGCAATGTAGTGTGTTGGGTTTCTTTTCCAATGGTTAAAATTCCGAATTAAAATTTGCCTTACACCACCATATTAATTTCCTCTCTGGCTTTTTATCTATCTATCTATCTATCTATCTATCTATCTATCTATCTATCTATCTAACTATCTATCTATCTATATTTATGTTTGAATATTGCTGGAAGTCCTTTCTTTTTTGCCTTTTATCTTCAGTTTTATCTTTATATTATTATTTTTCTTTCTGTGTCGCTATGTTTGTGTTTATTGCCCGGTTTCCTAATTCCTGGTGCACAGAAGAATGGATGCATAAGGACAAACTGATGTGAGCAATTAACAAAGATGAGAGTGGGCAGTGTGAGTGAATTGGTCCGCAAATAACGAATGCAGTGATGGAGGACTAGAATAGATTGTGATGATGTAGATACAACTTTTTAAAATACGACTTAACTATGGAAGTGACTCATACGTGAATTTTATATCAACAAAGTAATTCTTTCAAGGAAGAAGCACAGCTTTTATACCAACACAAAAATGCACTGAAAACCTAAAGTGGAAGGGGAAAAACCACAGTTCACAGCACAATCAAAGAACCCCACTCCCAAAGCAAGAGTAGCAATATTAATCACTGATAAAGCTTTCTTCTATGCAAAATCCACTATGAGAGAGAAAGCAAGGTACTACATAATGATGAAAAGGACAAGAGCAGGAAGACATAGCCCTAATAAACACCTATGCATCTAATGAAAGGGCCCCCACAATACATTAATCCAAAAAGACATTACAATCATACTAGTAGGAAACGTCAACAATCCACCCTTAAGACCAGAGAGATCATCGGCGAGGAACTTAATAAAGGTACAGAAGAACTAACCAGCTCCATCAATAGACTGTATGGCTTAGGCATATGTGGAAAACACCTGTCAGCAACACAGGTTACATTATTTTTTAGTGCATATGGAATATCCTCTACAATAGATGATATGTTAGGTAGGACACAAAGCAAGCCTTAATAAGTTCAAAAACACTACAACCCGTTTTCACAACACTCAAACATTAGAACCCCACCATAGAAAGAGCAACGGATACAAATCAAATACATGGAAAATTCACAGCCACTGTCTAAAAAGTACTGTGTAATTGTTGAAATAAAGAATTAACTCAAAAAGGTCTTGAAACAATTGATAGCATAATACAGCATACCAAAATCTTTGGGACTTAGCAAAAGCAGTACTCAGAAGGAAATTTTACATAATGACATGTACATAAAAGAGAGAAGAGAACAAAAAACCTACATATTAAACCAGCACATTCAACATTCAGAACTAGAGTGAAAAAGGAAACATCCATTGACTGGAAGGAAATACTTTAAAAATTGGAGCTGAATAAATGAATTCAAAAGATAGGGGAAGAGTAGAAAAAAATGAAAAGAACAAAACATTGATTCTTTGGAAGGATCAATGAAATGGACAAACCACTAGCAAATTTGACAGAGGAAAAATAAAAGTACAACTACCAATCAAGGAAAGGTGTGACATCACAACAGGATTCAAAAACAAAGCTAATAGCACAAAACTATAAAAGACTGTACTTCAACGAATTTGAAATTTTAGAAGAAATGAACAGTTTTCTATAAGCACAAGGTGTACACAAATTAATACCGACTGAGGTAGAAAACATCAACAGTCACATAACAATGAAATCAATCCATCGGGAGATTTTAAAAAGGTCCAACCAAAAAGATTCAAGGCCAGATAGCTTCACCAGGGAATTCTACCACACATTTAGAATCGAGTTGATAGAAAATTTTCACAAATTATGCCACAAAATAGAATGGGGTGGCAAACTCCTGAACTCATATTATACTACAAACAAAACCCTGATACGAAAACCAGGCAAAGACACTAGCAGGACAAAAAATTTACAGACCACTCTGCTGTATAAACATAGATGCAAATTATGCCAACACAATGTGGGCCAACAGAATTCAACATAACAAAACAAACAGTCCAACAAACATCATGATCTGGTGGGACTCATGCCAGGTACACACGTATGGCTCACCAAGAGAAAAAGTCATTGTAATCCACTGTATAAACAATAAAAGGGAAAAAAAAGAACTACAAGACCTAATCGACACAATACAGGCTTTGATCAATCTGATGCCAATTCCGGATTTTAAAAAACAGTACAATGGGAATAGACAGGAAATTTCTCAATGTAATAATGAACATATTTGCAAAACCAAAGGCCAACATCTCATTCAATGGGAAGAAACAGAGCATTTCCCTCTGATTCAATATTGTGTTGGAACTAGTAAACACTCCAATTCATATTGTGCTGGAAGATGTAACCAGAGCTATTACATAACAAAAGGTGGTCAATAGCTACCAAACTGGCAAAGCAGTAAACTGTGTTTGTAGATAGCGCCATTCCATAAGTAGAAACCGGCAAAGACTTGTCTAAAAGATTGATTGAAACAATTGAAAGATTTGATAATGGAGCAGAGCACAAGGTCAGCATACAGAAATCATGCAGATTCCTATACACTAACCTAGAGAGCTCTGAAAAGTAAATCAAGAAATCATTTATAATAACCACATAAAAGATGAAATATTGAGGAACAAACCTAACCAGAGAAACAAAAGATCTATGCAAAGTAAACTAGAAAACGCTATTTTGAGTGACCAAAGGACACCCCTCCTAGTATATATATATATATATATATATATATATATAAAAGAAACCACATAAGTGGAAGAATGTTCCCTGTTCATGGATTGGAAGGCTGACTACAGTGAAATGTCAATACTTCCCCCCAAAACAAACCCCAACCAAATTCACTGGATGGGGATAGCTTCTGGCTCATAGCAAACCTATAGGACAAACCTAGGTGGGTTCTGAGATGGTAAGTCTTTAAGGGAATAGAAAGCTATGTCTTCCTCTCTTGGAACAACTGGTCGTTTGGAACTGCCATGTATTGCTCCCATGGATCAGCTAGTAGTTTTGAAATGCTGATCTAGAGGTTAGCAGCTCTACACATAACTACTAAGTCACCAATCCAGATTTCAAGCTAATTATTTAAAGACATGGGGAGGGGGGATTAACATGGAGAACAAAGAGACACAGTATATAAACAAAAAACTACTTAAGAAGAACAGAGTATTGTGTTAAGTGTTGTAGGAGCCCCGATAAAATGATTTAAAAGAAGAAGAAGGACAAAGTAGGAGGCCTCTCACCTCATGATTTTAAAACCTGTTACAGCAGCCACATAATAAAAAGAAACCCTGGTACTGGTACAATGAGGCCATGGAACAGAATCGAGAACCTAGAGATAAAACCATTCACCTATAGATAATTGATCTTCCACTAAGGGCCAAGAATCTATCTGCAGAAGAATGAACTAAGACTCAGGCCTCAAGGGAACTCGAGGGAGTAGGACTGAAATATCAGTCCCAGAGCAATGAAGATCTTCAAGCGAAAAGAGAGATCAAAATAGGTGCCCTATTGCAGGGCACATGAGAGTATCAAATGCAACCAAGGAAACACACATACTAGGTGGAAATAGAGATGACAGACCTACCAAAAATAAAATGCATATTAAAAGTATTTTATGTTCTGATTAATTAACTATTCAAAAATACTTCATTACTTTCAAAGTTGGGTTTATTTTCTCGCTATTTGTTGTACAGCTTTTTTTTTCCTTTTTTCTCCCTGAATTTATACGATATTAGCTAATCCTGTCATTTTCTCCCCGTTCCTTTCTCTTTCTTTCTACCTTAAAAAAGAAATTATTGACCACTGTCGAGTTTTTCAGTCATATGGACATTTGTTACATATTGATTTTCTCTGCCCCTTGCTTTCTATTTTCATTGTCAATGAACAAGTTTAGAACTTTCTACTCGGTAGCTGTGTGTATGCACATGTTTGTGTATGCATTAGTGTTGACACACCTTCTCATTCTCTAAAAAGGTTTCTTCTGTTTTTCTTGCAAAGATTTCAATTGATATAATCAGTCTGCTTTAACATTTTGAGAATGGAGGGAATCTACACTGTTTGTAATTCCACGATTTCCAAATAGAATACTATTGAGAATTACACTCTCACATATTCCCTCACATGAGATAACTCATAAGATCATAGAAAATTAGGTCAACATGAAGCTGAAGACATTTAGAAATATCACAAATAAGTTTGATGTGAATTGCTAGTAGGTAAAAACAATTGTTGTCGTTTTTAAAAATAATACTACCCCAAGGTACATTAAAATGATCTAATGGATATCATGGCAGGTATATAAGAAATTAGAGAAGCAAGGTGAGTCACATTTTGGGGATGCTTGTGATGTTTCTCAGTAGACAATAAGACTGTGATTGGAGTCCATGTCTGCGGGACTCCAAATCTTAAGCTCTTTGTGTTAGATCATATATTATGAGAAACAATTGATCTATTTTAATACTTGGTATTAATTTTCTTTTCCCTTAGGGTCCCCCTAAGCCCAACTTAGTTAAATTGCTCCAGGAATTTCAGCAATCGAAGAAACAAGGTAACTTATTTGAACACTTCCTAACCTTGCATTATTCATGAACTTGAAAATACAGACATCGTCATGCATTCATTTATTTTGCAGATGTTGAAACTACCAATGTTATATCACTAAGAGAGAGGAATACTGAAGATAGTCATTGTAGTAGTGAAGGGGAACATGGGTCTAAAGCCATTCCTAAGGGAGGAATTACAATCAAAGTGGGTACTTATCATCCTACAAATGATGGTTCTGATAGCCACGATAAAGGAGTGTCTGAAACTCTTAAGGGAACAATTAATATCAAGGTGAGTTCTATCCTGCCAAGAACAATCATTATAACCATGATGATGAAGACATGTCTAAAACTCTTCCTAAAGGATCACTTAAAATCAAGAAATATTCACATCCTATCACGCACAAACAATAGTTCTAACAGTGACCGTGAAAATGTGTCTTAAACTCTTCCAAAGGGACAAATGAAAGTCAAAGGGTCTTTTAATTCAGCCATTCTTTCATCTGATCCTGCTCTCAGGTTAACCGCTTCACATGCACTCAAAGTAAATGTCAGTTGTTTATTTGGGTTTTGCCTTTTCCCTAGGCTCTTCCACTTACCCTCCATCCCACTGTTCATCAGAATGAGGATGATGAGGGACAGAGATAAAAAGAGGTAGCCTGAATACAATCCAATGAAACGAGGGCAAAGACTAGCAAAATTATCTAGGGAACTATATAAGATTGAGATTTAGACAAAGTTGGTGGTGCTGAACAATTTTTGGTATGCCATGATGGGAGGAAAACAATTAGATAGCAACACCAACCGGGCAAAGATATAAAGACGCATTTTAATAGGACTAGAATTTCAAGTGGAAATTTCATTTAAGAAGATTAAGATGAAGAGAGTGAGGAAAAATGAAAAAGGGATTGAATAATTGAATTAATTGTAGAAGAAACAGGATGAATTAATTCAATAAGAAACAAGATGACAGAGATGAGTAGAATCTGTCCAATCTTACAAAATCAATAGTAAGGTTGACAGAGAACAGCTACTTTAACTGTAATTTGTCGAATTAGTGAATGATATTACAGTAAGGGCATGCAGGAATCAAAAGTTCTCCTTGTGACATCTAATAAATGCTATCATCATGTGGCTGGTCGGGAAAGATGAACAAAGTGTGTATAAAGGACATCCTAGCCTGAGCAAAGGGTTGAGGCATGAAAGAATAGCATGGCAAGAGAAGTGGAGAGAGAGGAAATGTGGTGAAATTGGCACACATTTATTAGGGGTAAACTTTCAACTTCCTGTTACAGGAAGTTTCCCTGGTAATATTTTAAATCATTTTATTGAGAGCTCTTACCACACTTGTAACATTCCATAAATTGATTGTATCAAGAATATTTGTATATAAGTTGTCATCATCATTTCCAAAATATTTTCTACTTGAGTCCTTGATATAAGCTCCTCATTTTCCCCTCCTCCACCAACCATCCCAACCTTTTGAATCTTTGATCAATTATATATTGTTATTTTTATTGTGTATCTTACAACTGTACCTTGTCTCCCTCCACCCACGTTTCTGTTATTCATCCGCCCACATTATGGGGAGCTATATATCCAACCTTGTGATTGTTCCCCTCTTTCTCCCTTTCCCCCAACATGACCATCCCCCTCCCCTCATGATATTGCTACTCCCACTACTGTTCCTGAGGGCTTTATCTTCCTCGAATCCCATGTGTGGAGCGCTCTTAGCTCTATCAATGAGTGTTCTCTGGTCTAGCCAGATTTAAAAGGTAGAACTGGGTCATGTTAGTAGGATGGATGGGTTGAGGGAGGAAACATTCAGGAACTAGAGGAATGAATGTGTTTTGTTGGTGCTAAAGTGCACCTTGGTTGAATCATCCCTTCCTTATAACCCTTCGTGTGTGTGTGTGTGTGTGTGTGTGCATGTGTGTGTGTGTGTGTGTAATGGGAGGGGGGATATCCAATTGTCTACAGATGTGCTTTGGATCTCTCCAAAGCCCCTCATTTGCATTCATATAGGCCCTGATAATTTTTTAGCAGAGGAATTACATTGTACTAAACATAAATTAGAAAAATGAGGAAATGTGTTCAGATTAGGACATATCAAACCCGAGTCACCAGGGAACTTACGAGAAAGATTTAGGTAAATACTTTTCTAGCTATTATTACTATTTGATGTATCTTTACTCCTACTCAGGAGAAAGACTGGGCTCACTACTCCAGTAGAGTTACAGTCTCTGCAACGCAAAGGAGCAATTCTTCCCTGTCCCATAGTATTGACTCGCTGGCAGAGTTTGGTCTTGGAATTGTCCCTTATTTAGAAGCTCTGATGGTTCCATGATGGAGGCCTGTTGGTTGTGCTCTGGGTTGTGATCTGAATGGTCTGCAGTCCACAATCAGTTGAAGCTCCCAGTTACAGTGACATTCTCAGAAACCCACAGGGAGTCACTCTGAGTCAGAGTTGACTCCAGAGCAGTGAGTGAATGAGTGAGTGAGTGAGTGAGTGAGTGAGTGAGTGAGTGAGTGAGTGAGTGAGTTAATGAGTGAGTAATGGCTCAATGCATTAAATATTGGATTGCTACCCAAAGAATTGGTGGATCCATCCCACTATCCAATCCTCAGGAGAAAGATGAGGCACTCTACCCCTATGAAGACTTACATGCTCAGAAAGCCCGAGAACAGTTCTTCTCAGTCCTATAAGACTTGCTATCTCTCCCAGTCCTCACCAGGGCCGAGGCTTTGGCTTCCCTCAGTAAGAGAGAGAGCAAAAGGGGAAAAGTGTCGAATGTATATGGTACAGCTTGTGGCTGCTTGATGGATTGCTTGAGGGAGCGAGTGAGGGAGTGAATATATTGCTTGCAAAGTTGACTTTCTTTCTTTCCATTCTAGGAAGAAGAAACACAGCTAGAACCAAAAGAAGACAAAGGGAGACTTACTGTTTCGAAGGTTCCTGCAACAGTGCAAAGAAGACACCCAGTGACTGCTGTGGATGAAAAACAGGAAGGTAAAACAAGCCGTAAATTAGTGCCTGCCTGAAGATTGTTGTCGGCTTAAATGCTACTAATATGTACTCCAGTGAGAATCAGTGGATTCAGACATGTCTATGCCATTTAAATAGTATTCATTAGCTAGTTCTTTTCCTAAGTCTCTGAATTACTGCTTCCAGCAACTTTGTCCTACAATGCTTCAACCCTTGTACTTGATTGACACTTTCCTGAGTGGAGATAGACTTGTATTTCCGTTTCCGATGCGCAGTGGTTATGTTCTTATTCATGCCTCTGTTACTATGTTTTACAGATGTGAGGTCAAGATTAAGATCACAAGAAGGGCATCCAAGAAAAACATGTTGGATTTCTGAGGTACTATCTCTGTAGACTTTTTTGTAATTTTACTATAAGTGTACGGGGATGTTAATAGGTTAAAGAGGATATGTTTCTTTGATTTATGTTTGCAGTGAACTTGTATGCCACTAAATCCTTCAAGACCATTTTACTTTTCTCTGTTTCTTAGCCACTTAGACTAATATTTAGATTTCAGGGGAAAGGAGTGTGGAGGATGTTTTTATTTTTATAAAGTCATTTTAATTTTTATCTTGCTAAACACTCCCTTGTATTGTTGCTGTCATTGTTGTCCCCACCTTATCCCTCCCCTCTCCCTGTTCCTACCCCAATCCCTGGGCGTCATGATCTTGTGTAAACCACATTGCTTCTTGCTTTTCCTTATAACAAGGATGACATAAGTATCTTTGTAAGATGCAGTTTGCTAAGCAAAATGTTCTCCAGTTTTCTCCATGTCTTACAGTGTTTAAGAGAGTTGTCATTGTCTTTTTCCAATGCATAAAATTCTGTAGTGTGAATGTTCCATAGCTTGCTGATACATGCCTCTAGAGTTTGGGGTTTGGGGCTGTTTCCATGGTTTCGCTATTGCAAAAACTGCTGCAATAAACATATCTGTACATATGTCAGTTTGTGTTATTTCTTTTGGTTATATTCCAGGAGACAGACTGCTGGATCATGAGGTTCTTCAATGTGTGTTTGTTTTAAGAAGTGCCGCTGTACAATTCTACATTCTCACCAGCATCGTAAAAGCATTCTTATCATCCCTGCTATTGGGGCATTTCTTATTTTGTGTCTCATTGAATTTTGCAAAGAGTGTCATTGTGAAGTGATACCTCATTCTTGTTTGAATGTGTATTTTTCTGGCTGCTATTGATCATGAAGATTTCTTCATACATTTGTGGGGGGCCGGTATTTATCCTTGGGACGTTGTCTATTTGTGTTTGTGCTCACTTTTTAAGTGTTTTTTTTGTATTTTTCTTGTTAAGAGCATCAGTGAAAACAGGGAAAACTTTAGGACCCAATACAGGTTGGGGTCCTCTACAGATTTTGGACATTAATCCTTCATATGAGCTATTATAACTTAACATTTTTCCCAATCTGTGTGGTCTCAGTGACCCTTTTGATGAAGTCGTTGTTGTGCTTGAATGGGGTCTTTTGAGTAGGTTCCGGTTCTTTGTTGTGTCTTCTATAGTGAGTGTAGATATTTTAAATTTTGTTTGGTTGTGTCTTTATGACTAGTATCAGAGTCACAAAGTTTGTTCCTTGTTTTCATTGATGCTATTCATAATTGTGTAATTTATATTTAGGTCTTTGGTCCCTCTTGAGGTTATTTTTGTGCATGGTGTGACATAGGAGTCTTGTTTCATTGTTTTGCAGGTGAAAATCCAGTTTTTGCCTCACCATTTGTTGAAAAGACTGTCTTGAGCCCATTTAGTGTGTTTTATTTCTTGATTAAAATTTAGATGCCTTTAGTTAACTGGTTTATATCTGGGTTTTCAATTCTAATCCATCGTTCTTCATATCTGTCATTGAACGAGTTGTGATTACTGTTGTGATTGTTATGGCTACAAAGGTTTTCAAGTCTGAGAGAGAGAGGCCTCACACTTTGTTTTAATGTTTTAATGTGTTTTACTTATTCTGGGTTTCTTTCCTTTCCATAGATGTTGGCAATTTGTTTTCCAATTTCTCTGAAAAATTATGGTGGAGTTAGGATCAGAATTGATTTGGATTTGTAAAGTAATTTTTGAAATAATAACATTTTTGCTATATTTGATGTGCATATCTTGGGTCATGGTAACATATTCCATTGGGGTAAATTCTTTTTTTCATTTCTTAAAGAGTAATTTGGAATTTCATTTGTATACACCTATTGTTTCTCTAGTATTTACTCCTAAAAATATTTTTGTGTAGTTATTGTAAATGACAATGCTCTTTGAATATCATTTTTTGAAATATCATCCTTAAAATAGAAGACTGAGTGATTTCTGCACGTTGATCTCAATGCCTGCTATGCTGCCAAATTTTCAATTAGTTTGAGCAATGGTTTGTTCAAATCTTTGGTATGTTCTATATATAGCATTACATGTCATCTGCAGACAAGCCATTCTTATTTCTTCTATGCAATGAGGACACATTCCTCTTTTTTATGTTTTTGAATCTCACGGAAATACCCAAAACTATATTAAATAAGCTTCTTGATAAAGGGCTACCTTGCCTAGTACTAGTTCAAAGAAAAAAGAAGCCATTTCAATGTCTCTCTATTCAGTGAATTGCAAGCGACCACTTTTGCATATAAGGTGTTTATTAGGTTGAGGGACTTCCCTTCTACACTTATTTTGTTGAGTGCTGTAATTGGGAAGAGATGCCGTATTTTCCCAAATGCCTTTTCTGCCTAGATTGATATAACCATTTGGCTCTTCTTCTTTATTTTGCTTATGTGATCACTTGAATTGATTGTTTTTCCTACTATTAACTCATCCTTGCACATTCAGTAGCAATTGCACTTGATCTTGTTGCCTAAGTTTTTTGGTTGGTTTTTTTGGGTAATTCTGTTGACTAGTATTACACTGGAGATCTTGGCATCTATAGTCATTAGAGTTTTTGGCCTATCTTTTATTAGGCCATGGTACTAATGATTAAAAGAGTACTGAGAGAAGGAGTTTGAACAAGTGTAGGCTAAGGACTATTACAGTACCTGGATTATTCACTTATATAAGGTAACGTTCTGGGACTGAAGACTCTTTGTAAACAATGGGAATTGGGGGTCAGGACAAAGTTACAATAATATTCACTGACCGTGTCAGTCACAGATCTTTCATCTTTTTTATGTATTGAAAAGTTAGTATTTTGCATTAGCCAGCTGGGCTCCATTTAGATGATTCTGATTTTGTGGGCAACATGAAAAGGCATCATTGTCAGGAGCCAGTTGAACATATGCCTTCGTGTCACCATCAAGCCAGATCAAGGTGTTGACCTTGGCTATGTCAATGTGATAGATCTTCTTCACAGCCTGTTTGATCTGGTGCTTTTTGCCTTTGACATCCACAATGAACCCAAGTGTGATGTTATCTTTGATCTTCTTCATGGAAGAATCCTTGGTGAAGGGGAACATGAGGAAGGCATGTGGTCCAGCTTGTTTCTGTTGGAGGCACTCTCCCCAGGGTATTTGGGCTGCCTTCTTAGTCTCAGAGACTTGGGGCCCTGAAATTGGGGGACTTCTGGATATTCTTGTTTTTGTGTGTGTGTGTGGCAGTGGATGCCTTACAGCACAGCTGTCTTGGGCTTTAAAGCCTTTGCTTTGGCTTTTGTTTGGGGAGAGTAAAGGACTTCCTTGTTTGCCTTCGGTGCCATCTCCATAGAAAGGAATCTGTACACATCTTAATACAGCTTTGAAGATGTAAGTAAATGCGTGTCCACCTACTGACAATTCAATACTCTTGGTATAGCCATTTTCTATGTCCTCACACACCATGTGATTTCAGTCTTAAGGCCTCAGTCTATAGGTATATTTGAGGTCAAGGTTAGTACACCTAGTGGGGCTTTTATATAGACCCCGTTGGTGTGTCTTTTGGAGCATATTGTGTACTTTGAAAATCCAGAATTCATTGTCCTGGTGTTCTATGGCACAAGACCTGGGTCTCTAGAGAGTGTACTGGTCGCACTCAGACCAGTGGGACTGATTAGGTGCATATTGCCAGGCACAATCACAGACAGTGTCAGTTACAGGTCTTCCATCATAATAAATACATATTTTTATGTATTGGAAAATACATAAAATAAGCACCATATCCTATAGGGAGAGGGAAGCCGACTGATTATTATTGTGTCTATAAGAAAGGGTCCCTGTTTGGGCTTATTCAGCTTTCTGGCTCTCAGGGAGCTTATCGTTAGTGGAGGGATTATGTTCCTCTAAGGACAGACACGGTTGCCTCCATCAGAGGGGAGACATATGGCAGTTCCTCACCACACCACAGGACCCTATTTCCATGCATAGTTTCCCAGGAGTAGAGAACAGGGAGACTGGTGGTTGGAGGTGAGAGGGGATTTAAAGCAGGGGCGATCAGGCAGAGGTGTGCCCCATGTACAAGTAGTTCCCCATGTAGGGGAGAGGGAGACACAGAGACTTGCTCCTAGGCTTCCTGTCAGTTGTGGAAACCTTCCTCTGATAAGAACTGAAATCTTACAGGGAGCGGGGGGAAGGAGAGTTGACGAGGAGAGGAGGTAGAGAGATGGAGATTCCGCACAAGGGCAAGCTATCTGACTTCCACAGGAGGGTCCCCGGGGTCTGAAAGCAAGGAGAAATGAAGAAGGAATGAGGGGGCTTGGTGAGAGGGGGTTGTAACCAGGGTGAGGTCAAGAGGGGAAAACGGAAATCCTCACACCTGGACCAATAGCCAACATGAGAAACGGAGGAGAGGTTGAAGTGTGGTCAAGGATATTGTGTTGCTTGGATCCACAGTCAATGCTCATGGAAGCAGCAGTCAAGAGATGCAAAGACGCATCGCCTTAGGTCCATCTTCTAGCAGTTCCAGGTCTTTAGCATATTGAACAATGAGGATGGGACCTTGAGGAATAAGAAGCCAGCGGCCAGCCATGGTATTTTCAATTGCCTCATAGGCATGTGAATTCTGCACGTAGAATAAGAAAGAGAAAACAAAATTTGGTGCGGTGACTTGTCACTTGAAACTTTGCCGATGAGATTTTAAATGTTTGAACTGGAAATACATATCTGTTATTAAAAATCAACTATGTGCATGGCAGGGAGATACTGAATATTCAGGCAAGAGCTTATGCTTCAGTAGGTGGAACAGAAAAACAATCCAACAAAAATTTCCAGGTCATTTTAAGTCTTCATACAAAGGAAACAAAGACTGTGAGGTTACAGAATATTGCGAGAGTCATTATTCTGGGGTGGCTGGGGATGGCAGTGGGGGTGGGTTTTAGGCAGGTAGAGTGTAACATTGAAGCTCCCTAATGTCTAGGGTGGGAAGGAGTGCGTCCGGTGAGGGTTCTGCCTATGAGAACAACGGATCCTGCCTACCTTGTTCACCATGTTACTCTTCACATTTGGGGAGATTCCGAAGTGGGAAGTATGCGTGTCACCCTCATCATCATTCTTCCCGCTTTGTGGAGAAAGGAAGATGTGCATAAGCAGTGTCTGACACATTTTCAGTGCTTATTTTCCAAATTACTCTCCTTTTATGAAAACTTTCAGTGCTTTTTCCCCCCATATGCTCCTTAAGTTGAAAAAAATGTGTTGTACTAGAGTACTTGCTTGGTAGTATTTAAATATAACCTAAAGGGTAAAAATTCTTACTGAAGATCATTGTATTTTATGGTAAAAAATTACATTCCTAAAGCCCATGTTTGCCTACATCAAAGAATATGGAAGGTCTCCTGTTTATGGTCAGCATGACAATACTGTGCCCTATGGTGTCTTGTCAGGCATTTTACTTTGTAAAAATACTGTCATGTATAAGTACTTTGTCTTCAGTGAAATCCATATCAAGCAAGTATATTTATTACAGCATTTGTTTAGATACCTACTTTTCCTAAGTGCTCTTTTTTTAAAGGGGGAAATTCAGACTACAATTAGCTACTTGAAGATGCTTGTTTATAGAGTTACCATAAATCAGTTTTTTTATATAAATACATTTCCCCTGAACTTTCATCCTCAGCTTACAGAATTAATGCCTAAATAAAGATAAAATGTAGACATGATTTGGAAAACAAAGATGAGATGCATCATTGAAATGTTTAGCTTTTCAATTCATGCTTCCCTAAGTTTTAAGTGTAACTACTTTTAAAATAGGTGCTGTCAGCAAAGGATAAGTAATCTTCTAAAACTGATTATTGGCATTAATGTTAACAGAGTGTACTCAAGAGGTCTCCACAGAAGAATGCTGATGATTTAGTTGCAGCCCCAGATATATCAGAAAGACCAGGTAAAGCTGTATCAAAAATCATTTGAGATATTTTTTTAGACATGAGTACTGATAAATTCTGATAGCCAAAAGAAAATGTACAATGGAGAAAAAGAAGTATGATGGAGATACCTGATAGATGTTTAGAGAAGGTGTCAGTAACAGATTAATTGAAAAGCGTCACCAGAGAAACAAAATTATTACTTTCAATTCCAAATTATGGAAAGTCAGTAAGTTAAGGAAGAACAAAGGTGTAAAGAGGAGGAGAAGAAGAATGGAAGGACAGAGTACAATGAGTAAACAATGGGAAAAGAAACCAGGGGCACTCAGAAGCAGGTGATAATAACAAATACTTCTTTAGAAGAAGGAAGCATGGGATATTAGAAAAGGGGTGAAGAATATGGAAGGAGATTTCAATTCTAAGTGTCGACAACTTGAGGTGTAGTTTTCCACTGACTAGCTCCCACATAGGGAATTCATGAAGGAATGAAGCCTTTAATCGTGCCCCCAAATACTCCAATCTCACTGCCATTGAGTAGATGTTAGCTCATAATGACCCTATCTCACGCTGTAGAAATGACTGGCCCCTGTGAATCTCAGAGACTAAGTCTATACTGGAGTAGAAAAGCCCCATCCGTCTCCTGTGGAGAAGTTTGTGGATTTGAACTGCCCACGTTGCACATAGCTGTTCAAGTCATAACCAGCACGCCCCCAGGGTTCCTGTCCAGATCATACAGAGCTGTTACATCTACAGTGGACGAGTCAAAGTGTGTGTGGTCAGGGATATATATATATTTTAAAAGTTTCTGTTTCATAGGACAGCATCACATATGCCTGAAGAAGGGCACTGGGAAAAATAAAAAGCAGTGTCTTGTTTGAGTGAGAGGCAGGAGGTAAAGTCTGATTCATGTATCATTAATAAACATTATGACTTTTAATACACAATTAGTTCACGAGATGCAATAGGGAGGAGGCTCAAAGTTAGATTCCTGAAGGAAGAGTTGAGCTGAAGGAATGTGGAAGCTGACATAATACAATCATACTCAGACTCTGACTCACGAAGCCTGGACTTCTTTATCTCGAACAAGCTACCAGGTGATGCCAAAGTTGCTGGTCCTCAGATCCCTTCTCTGATTAGCATGGGTGTTAGATGTCCCTGGAGCTGTCTGGAAGAAGGATCTTGGGATAATGGTTTAAATCTGACTTATTGAGGAAAGGCATTGTTTTATCTAGATTTTACATGGAAATCATTTTAGATAGTAGAGGGAGGTAACATACCCAAATAATTGAGGAAATAATCATGGGTAATTTGGAAAAATAATTGAAATGTTTTCTTGAATACTAAAATTTCTATTGTCAGTATAGAATAGACTGGTTTTTTTTAGACTGGTTTTTAAACATCGAGTTTATTTAAATCCTCAATATTCTGTAATTAGCCCTACCCCCTCTTTAACAACATATTTCACATTGAAACTGTATTGTCCATTATTCCTTCCCTGCATTTGAAAAAGTTTCTGTCATGAGTGGATCATAAAACTATGATGGCTAAATGATAGGATAGAAGAAATGTATCCCTCCTGTATTGTGGTAAATAATGAATATTTTTTTGAAGTCTTATTCTACAACTAGCTCTCCAAGAAATCAATTTAGAATATGTTATGACTTGGATGAGAACTGAAATATACATTCAAGGCAGCTGTCAACACAACTGGGTACTTATTAAATTACAGGACAAATTGAAGAAGGTGATAAATATTTGTAGGATTATGATACAAATGATTTTGTTGCATCATAATTGGAGCTACATTTCTACATACGGCCTTGAGCTTTGATTAATTTTTATCAGGGTCGTGATTTGTTCCTTTGATGAAAGATCCAGTTTCCTCCACTCAATCAGTATGTCAACATTACTAATGGACACATTAATTTCAGTTGCAGTGATTAGAATAATCATCTCATGTTTGAAAGCTTCATTGCATTCTTTGTTAATCCTATATTCCTATAGTTCAGTATTTTAAGATGGATTCATATTTCTTTCATGTTGCCTTTGGAAGCAAAGCAACAAGCAACCAATACAAAGCATGTACGCTGTACAGGAGGATGAGAATCCTGCTTGATAATCATTCCTCATAAATGTGTGTGATTAGTTTTTGTCATATTGCATGCAATTGATTGTGTCCAATTTGCCCTGTAGATTCTCCTGTGAATAAACTACATTTGATGGTCATAACTTTAAAATAAAACTTGTGAGTCTTTCCTTTAATTAGTAACCCCAGATTGTATGAAATGTGCCTTAACTGTTACTCCTCTTGTTTTCATTCCCATTCAGACTCCTGCTAATGACTTAGTACTCCAGGATGTGGACACATCCCGGTCAGGTGCGGTGCACAATACACATTTCACTTACGAACATGGATATGAAGCTCTTTGACATATTCACAAGATCCTGGTTTCTGATTTATGTCACTTTTGCAAATGCAGTTGAAAAGTTGACATAAGCCATGCACATATCAATGTTGTTATTCTTGTTTGAAAAAAGATCTAGAAGTTTGAGAAAAGATTTTACCATAGTAAGATTGAACTCATTTTTCCATTTGTCGACTTGTACCCCTAAATTGCTTAGTTTGGAGTATCCTAATGTCTTATAAATGCACAGATGTTAACAATGGAACGCTGAGAATTTTTCTTGATGCTTTCAAATGTTCACTGGACTTTGATCTTCTCCAGGAGCAAAGCCTTACTTGTTTGTGTGTGTTTTAACTTGATTTCATTTCAATATTCTCATGGTGATGATCAGAAGTCAACCACATGTCTACCTCAGCAGACCTGTGTGCTGTATTGTACATGGATTGAAAATGCGGGGAAACTTGTTCATCTTTCTTAGTCGCTCTTTGAGAGACACAAACTATGAAAGAATTCATTCTACTTTTCAGCCGTAGGATCAGCCTTAGAATATCCTTTATGCTCTTCACTATTATTTAGACTTATCGAGAAACTTTTGTTGAAGCCGGTTGTCCCTTCTGCTTTGGTAGTACTGGAGCTGAGAAAGTTTAAATGCAAGCGAACCTACTCAGAAATGTCATTGATTCCTAGAGTATGACACCATCAAACATCACATGGTGGCTGAAAACCTTCCTGGTGTACTTATAAGAGACAAAGTAAAAATGTCTAATGACATTTTGGATTGGTATGAGAATCGTATGTCTCCCTTGGGCTTACTGATGCACATCTTGGGAATCCCGAGTTTCTCAGCTCATACTTTAGAACCACCAGGTTACCCTCTAAGATGTACATACTTTCACGTTGTTCCAAGGGTGACACAACCATTTTTGCTCCCTAACTGAGAGGTTGGTGGCTCCTGTCCATATGATGCCATAGAGGGCCTGCTGATGGACTTCGGTCATGTTGCAGCCTTTAACCCCCGGAGCAAGTTCTGCTGTGACACATGGGTTTCTATCAGTGCAGTGCCCTGGAAGAGAATAGATTTGGGTTTTAAAGCCTAGACAGCCTCCCTTGGGGTAAAATGAATATTGTCCACTTGGAACTATCCTTTAAAGCTTTACTGTTACAATTCTTGTTTTGTTGTTGTTGTCTATCTTTCACTTATAAAATTTTCAATAAATGAAAAAATGTTCTCTATATTAATGGCTTATTCCTGAGCACAATATTATTCTTTATCTCTAGTGTCAACTTGTACTTCCCCTATATTTAAATGGTACCTCATACATATTCATGATGCTAATCCAAAGCTTAAGAAATGAATTTGAAGATTGTCTATTTAAGAAAAGTCTTATAAATATAATAAAATATTTTCATTAAAATAGCATGTTGATTGATGGCTTTAAAAAGTCATGTCCTAGAGCATACACGATATACTTTCATGCATACGCAACCTTAAATATGTACGCATAAATTTTGTTCCTAAGAAGAAAGAGTGTGAATCTTTGCAGCATTAATAGATAAGTTTCATGGAATGTAAACTAAATAATTGAAAGTTCTGTGTGAACCCAGGGACATCAAACAAAATAATGTATAGACAAAAGGAAAGACAACTTCTACTAAGCTTAAATAGATCAAGAGCACCTGTGTTGTTGGTTGCTGTTAAGTCTGTTCTGATCTAGCGCAAATACAGGGCCTCAGTAGAGCAAGCAGACCACATGCCAAGTGCAGGGAGCTGTCATGAAGGACTGACTGTTTGTCAGGGAGAGGAAGACTTGTGACCGCTTCACTGAAACAAGAATTTGTGTATTTATCTAAGCTGTTCAAATTTATGTTATTATTTACCTCTCATAAGTGAACGTTTGGTCTTCAGAGTTTTCAGATTTGCATTCTGCCTGTGTGAGCCAAAAACTTTCTATGAAATCTAACATTGATGATGAGCCTCCATCGAAACTACCAGAACAGACCACAAGTCATTCAACATCTGCAAATTGTGGAAGGATAACCTTAGCACGAAAAGTAAAGGACAAAAGTGGAGCCAAGTTTGTAACTCGGGATGATCCTGTCGATGACCAGAGTAAAGCAGAGCCATCAGAAAATAGAAGGAGCAGAGAAGGTAACAAGCATAGAGAATACAATCTGAGTCCCTCTCTTGGCTTCAGTCTACACATGACGCTCCCAAACCATTTTGTGCAAAACTTGCTATGGGTTGACTCCCTTGATCCAACCTGTGACCCATCCATTCTTTTACACGGTATTTGCTTTCTTCGTCCAAACAAAGCAGCAAAGCAACGGCTAGGAGTATTTGGAGGAGGCGTTCTTCTTGTAGGCTAGTAGAAAGTGTATTCACACTTGACAGCAGACAGTAAATGGTGGGTTACTTGGTGAACTTTGGGACAAGAGGCACACCTTAGGTGGAGGGTTAGAGATGGCATATTCAAACACAATGTGACTGCTTAACTATTTAGGTCTGAATTTAGAATTGTAAGTATGACTACATTCCAGTGTGACTAAATTAACACCATCTGAAAAGTAAAAGAGAATTCAAAGTGCTATTACCATATTAATGGAAATCATTGAAACTTTGCTATATAGTTCCTCTGCCAAGCATGACCGTGTATTTTATTACCTAATAATACCCATGTTATTCTATTTAATGAGTAAAGGAGCCTGGTTGCACCATGGTTGAAAGAGCTTGGCTGTTTTTCGCAGGAGAGCCATTGGAAATAATCGTGTCTCCGCAGAGGAAACATGTGGTCCTTTGCAACCAAGACAAGTACAGTCTTGGAAACCCTTCCCTCATCTACCAGTATGGTCATTATGAGCTGCAATCTACTCAGTAACATACACCAGTAACAAGAGTGAATAAATAATTTACATGTATTAGGACTTTAAAGAAGTGCCTTGACAGTCTATAGTGAAACAGGGATAGTCCATTTTATTTCTACTGTTCTGCACAGATTGTTGATTGATTGCATCCAATTTGTCTTACTTGATGTAGATTCCAGGGCCTTGATTTCACTAGTCCTACAAGTTGGCCTAAAGAGCCGTGGTGGCAGTTGGGATAGCTTGAGGCTGCCAACTGTAAGTTTGGCCGTTCAGAATCCATGACTGCACCAAGGGGGAAATAGCAGGCTAATGGTGCCCTGAAAGATTTACCCCTTTGCTGTCCTCTTACAGCGAGTCACCATTGCCTGGACAGCAGTGGTTTTATGTGGGGATGATTAGGTCTGTGTTCATTAATATTTGGATGTGATTTAAAACCAATAGCTATGTCATCTGTCCTTAACTGTAGAATGAGCTTGCTGTTCATATTTATACACATATTTGACATCCACTTTCTCAGGGTCATGATTTGCTCCTCAGATTAACCATGACTTTTGTCTCCATCAACCTGCATATGCCCATTGTGGATTATGGACAGTGTTACTCTCAGTTGCAGTGATGGAAATCCTAATCTCACTTTTGAAATCTTGTTGGTTTGTTTGTTTTATTTTCAATGGAAGGTAAAAGAATGATCGCTTTTAATCATAGTAAAATTTGTCCCTTCTTTCCAACATTTTTATTGGGAAAAATTTACATATCGTACAATTCAGTAGTTCAATCGTCCAATCATAACAAGAGCATTTGTACAATCAGCACATAGATCTTACAGCAACCCCTGTCATGAATCACTTGCCTTTAAATTGAGTTGTGAAATCACAATGAGTTGTTCTGCTCTCTTTGTCCTCCAGCTTTCATTATTTACTCCAGAATCCCCTTTCTTAGCCTAATGCCCACCCCTACCCAAGCAGTCACTATCATCACTTATATCAGTTATTGTCATTCTACCTCCTCTCCTTCGGCGCTTCACGTCTGGGAAACTCAACAGATGACAATGGAAAACAAATCATACTAAAGGGTTTAGAATAAGATCATAATAGGCTGAAGACAAATATATAAATAATGAGTGTGAGGGAAAAGACCCCCATCAACATTCAAGAATCAGGAAAGAAATTTCAATAATGGAACATCTTTGAGATGTTCGCACCCAGAACTAATTCAGCTCGTGTATATGGTGAGGACAAAGAGGCCAAGTACCACATCTGATCCAGCGTAATGGAGATTACAATGGTCTCTGCATGAGGGTAAGGCTGCTCCGGACTCTGCCTTTGACCAGAGCGGATCTGCCAGCAGTTCTGTCTGACTGGATACTCTGCAGGTGAGTTTTGGCCTCCCTCTTCCCTCCATAGCCTTCTACAAATTGTGTGCTCGTAATTTTAGCTCAGATACTTTTCTCTTCACTGTACTCAGTTTTTGTAATTGATGTCTTTGGATCACCCAAGCTGCTGTGCTTCTTCCGTGTGGGCTTAGTTGACTCCTCGCTTAGATGGCTGCTGGTTTGTGTACAAGCTTTTAAGACCCCAGGCAGTATTCCAATTGATAGCCAGACACCATCTCCTTCCTTTGCCACCCTTTGCTGTATGACCCTGTGTTCAGCAATCATTTCATGTAGGTGAGTACTGAGCCGGCCCGTGAGGTAAGAACTCATTGTTCTCAAGTTGGAGCTAGGATTCAGTGTGAGCCCAGAGTTATGTTTTCTTTTCTTTTTTCAATTTGCTGGAACTTTTGAATTATATTATATGTCATATTATTCCATAGTCCACGCATGTCAAACCTAATTATATAATTGCTGCCATTTCAATCTCGAAACGTACTTTTCCCTCCTGATCACTTTTGCAATCTTCATGGCAGGTTTGTCTTTGCTATATTCCTATTGTTTCTTCAGTTTTTAAAGATGACTCAGATTTCATTCATGTTGCTTTTGTAGCAAACACAACCAACACCCAATCCCAAATAAGTAAGTCACCCATTTCTAAAGCCCAGCATGAGAATTTGGCTTGATACTGAATCCATATGAATGTGTGAGATTAGTTTTGTCATGTTTACATGCCACTGATTGTGTTCACTTTTCCCTTTAGTTTCTGCAACAAAACATCGGCATTTAAAGGTAATAACTTTCATATAAAACTTCCACACTGTTACCTTTAGTTAGTGACTATGTTTGTGTAAATGGTCCTTACCTATTAATCACCTTGTTTTAATTTCCATTCAGGATACCATAGATGCTTCTCCTGATCAAGAGTTAGCACCCAAGGAAGAACACGCATGCATTTCAGGTACATTTCACAATACACGTTGTAATAAGTACATTGAGTCACTCGACATGTTCACAGGTCTTGCTTTTTATTTATTTCACTTTTAGCAAATGTTCGAGATTTGAAATTAGTCAGACTTAGGGCATTATTGTTATTCATGCATGGAAAAGTTATCCAGAAGCATAAAGGGATGCTTTTACCACAGTAACCTTGAACTCCTCTTTTGTCCATGTGTATGCTTTAACTCCCTAAAATCCTTAGTTTGAAAGTCTATATTACTTAGAACTTCACAGAGGTTAATTATGGAATGCTGAGATGTCTTCCTAATGCTCTAAAATGGTCACTCGAAGTTTGTTCTTCACCAGAAGCAATGTCTTACTTCCTCGTGCGTGTTTTAAATTTATTTCCCTTTAGTATTTTCCTAGTGATGATCTAAAGTCAACTAATTTTCTCATTAGCTGACCCTGTGTGGTGTATGGTACTCGTGTTATGAATCATTCTTTAGTGATAATTGGGAAGACACAATCTTTGAAATAATCAATTCTGAAACCATCTGGATGAGGATTCCTTTATGCTATTCCCTATTCTTTAGAGTGCCTGGGAGCTTTTGTCGGTCAGTTATACCTATTGCTATATCAGAAATGAAAGCAGAAAACAGTTAAATACAAGCATTTCTACTGAGACGTTTTATAGCTAGTTGAATAGGATGTTGTTAGACATCTTATTGTGTCTGAAACCTCCATGCTGCAGTGACAGGGAATGTCAGTGAAAATGACAAGTGACATGTTGTCTTGTTAGGAGAATAGCATTGTTCCCTTGGGCTCCCGGATAGAGATCTTAGGAATCCAGAATTTCTCAGCTCATGCTTTGGAATCATCATTTTTCACCTTATAATCGCCAGGTGGCACAACCATTTTTGTTCATTAACTGAGAAGACTGGTGCTTCACATGCACAGCATGACCCTAAAGGGCCTGGGGACGCACTTGCCTAATCCACTTGCCTGGGAGAATACTGGAGCACAATTCTGCTTTCACATGTGTAGGGTTACCATAATTTTCAAACGTTTGAACTCAACTCATTTGTCGTTTGTTTGTTTATTTGTTTTGTTTCACCCAAGATTGTATGGGTATAAATGAATACGTTGCACTGGGAAACATGCATTCAAATCAACTCTACAGTCCTTTATTTCTACACTTATATTTATGACATTTAAATTTGGTTTTGCAAAAAAGAGTAAAATATTTTTCTTTCTAAAATAATTGCTTGTTTCAAGTATATTGCTACTTTTGGTCTCTGGTGTCAACTTGTACATCCATTACTTAAAATGGAAACACTGATCCCTAAAGGTATGGTCTTGCTTATATATTCATGAATATAAACTAAAGATTAAAATATGAATGTTGAAAATGGTATATTTGAGAAAAGTCTTCTCATTCTATTGAAAATGGCCTTTCAATTAAAAGAAGCCCATTGATTAATGGCTTAAAAAACTAAATCAAGTCATGTTTCTAGATTATGCATGAAATATTGTCATGCATATTTGAGCTTTAAATTTGGGGGCATGAATTTTATTATTAAGAAGAAAGAATGTCAATTCATGTAGACTTAATAAACTAGCTTTCCTGGAATGCAAAATGAATAATGAAAAGTTGTGAGTGAACCCACGTAAGTAGAACTGAAAAAAAAATAGGCTAAAGGAAAGGAAACTAGTAACAACTTTTCATCTAAATCAGGAGCACCTGTGTGCTTGAGTGTTGCTAAGTCTAGTCTGATGTACTGAAAACACAGGGCCTCAGCACAGCAACCATACTATTTGCCACAGGCAGGATGCCAGAAAGGAAGCCTGTTCATCAGGAAAAGGAAGACATGGGACCGCTTCATTGAAGCAAGAATTTGTGTATTTATCTACGCAGGTCAAAGTTATGTTACATTTACCTTCTAATAAGTGAATGTTTTGTCTTCAGATTGGGATTGTTCCAGTGGGAGACAAACACTTCCCAAGAAGTCAAACATTGATCATAAGCCTCCATCTAAACCACCAGCACCGAACACACATCACTCAAGATCTACCAGATGTGGAAGGACGACCACAGCACAAAGAGAAAAGGACAAAACTGGAGCCGAGTTTGTAACTCGTGATGTTCCCGCCGATGACCGGGGGAAAGCAGAGCCGTCAGAATACAAAAGGAGCAGAAAAGGTAAACTAGCACAGAGAATCCAATCATAGAGTCTTTCTCTTGACTTCAGTGCACTTTGGACATTCCCAAACCGTTTTGTGCAAAACTTGATTTGAGTTTACTCTCTTTATGCAACCTACAGTCCAACCACGCTTTTATGTAGTATTTACTTGGTTCATCTAACTAAAGCAGCAAATAAATAGCTAGGAGTATTTGAAGGAAGAGTTCTTCCTTGTAGGCTAGTAGAAAGTGTATACATCCTTAAGGTAGACAGTCAGGAGTGGGTTGATTGTGAAATTTTTGGACTAGGGAAACACATTAGATTACAGGTGTAAAGATACTATAGGTATCAATTTAGAAGTGTAAATGAGACTGTTTCCATATGTAAATCAGAAGCATCTGAAAAGAAATGTTCAATGATTTGTTGTCACTTTACATAATTCAAAAAGTTTTTCCCCATATTAATGAGAATCGTTCAAACTTTGCTGTAAAATTCCTGTTTCCGGTGTGACTGTGTATTTTCTAACCTGGTAATACTCATTTCATTGCATTTCATGACTAATGGAGAGCTGGTTGCACCATAGTTGAAAGAGCTTGGCTGCTATTTTGCAGGACAGACCTTGGAAACAATCGTTTCTCCACAGAGGAAACGTGGTCCTTTGCAACCATGACAAATACAGTCTTGTAAACCCTTCCCTCATCTACCTGTATGGTCATTATGAGTTGCAATCTACTCAGTAACATACACCAGTAACAAGAGTGAATATATAATTTACATGTATTAGGACTTTTAAGGAGTGCCTTGACAGTCTATAGTGAAACAGGGATAGTCCATTTTATTTCTACTGTTCTGCACAGATTGTTGTTTGATTGCATCCAATTTGTCTTACTTTATGTAGATTCCAGGGCCTTGATTTCACTGGTCCTACAAGTTGGCCTAAAGAGCCATGGTGGCAGTTGGGATAGCTTGAGGCTGCCAACTGTAAGTTTGGCCGTTCAGAATCCATGACTGCACCAAGGGGGAAAGAGCAGGCTAATGGTGCCCTGAAAGATTTACCCCTTTGCTGTCCTCTTACAGCGAGTCACCATTGCCTGGATAGCAGTGGTTTTATGTGGGGATGATTAGGTCTGTGTTCATTAATATTTGGATGTGATTTAAAACCAATAGCTATGTCATCTGTCCTTAACTGTAGAATGAGCTTGCTGTTCATATTTATATGCATATTTGACATCCATTTTCTCAGGGTCATGATTTGCTTCTCAGATTAAGCATGACTTTTGTCTCCATCAATCAGCATATACCCATTTGGATTATGGAGAGTATTGCTGTCAGATGCAGTGATTGAAAAGCTAATCTCACTTTTGAAATCTTCTTTGTTTTATTTTCAATGAGAAGGTAAAAGAATGATCACTTGTAATCATAATAGACTTTGTCCTGTTTTGTAATGAATATTTCAGTTGACACACAATTGGCATAATATACAAGTCAATAGTTCAGTCATTCAATCATATCAAGAGGAATTGTACTACATCTATCTTAGAGCATCCTCCCACCATCTCCCATGAGTAAATCGCCTTTACAATGAGACGTGCAGTCAGCATCAGTTCTAGTGTTCCCTTGGTCACTCCACTCCCCTATGTGCCTCTGAAATCCCCTTTCCAACCCGAATGCCCATACCCTACCCATGCATTCCCTGGAACGCCTGTATCTGTTATTATCATTATACCCCCACTCCTCCTGTGGTTCACATTTGGGAAACCCAACAGAAGACAATAAAAGCAAATCGCACTAAGGCAGTAACAAAAAGATCATTATAGTTTAATGCCAAAAAGACAAATAATGGTGCGAGGAAGAAGACTCCCGTCAACATTCACGAAGCCAGGTTAGAAATTTCACTCATGGAACATCTCAGAGATGCTCGCACCAGGAACAAATCATGTATATGGTGACATCAAAGAGGCCTAGTGTCACGTCCAATCCAGCCTAATGAAGATTACAATGGTCTCTGCATGAGAGTAAGGCTGCTCCGTCTCTGCCTTTGACCAGAGTGGATCTGCCAGCAGTTCTGTCTGACTGGGTACTCTGCAGGTGAGTTTTGGCCTCCCTCTGCCCTCCAGAGCCTTCTACAAATTGTGGGCTCTTAATTTTAGCTCAGATCCTTTTCTCGTCAGCATACTCAATTTTTGTAATTGAAGTCTTTGGCTCACCCAAGCTGCTGTGCTTCCTCCGTGAGGACTGAGTTGTCTCCTCACTTAGGTGGATGCGTGTGTGAATGCAGGCACTATTCCCACTGACAGCCAGACACCCTCTCCTTTCTTCGCCACACTTTGCTGTTTCACCCTTTGTTCAGGGATCATTTCAGGAAGGTGAGGATTGAGCCTGGTTACGATGGCAGAACGTATTCTTCTTAAATTGGGCAGAATTTAGTGGGAGCCCATATCTTATGCTGGGATTTGTGTTTTCTTTGTGTTTTTTTCCTGCGATTTATGGGATTGATGTTTTGTTTCTTTTTAATTTGCTGGAACTTGGGAATTACATCATAACGTCATATGATTCCATAGTTCAGTCATGTCAAACCTAATTATATAATTGCTTCCGTTTCACTCTTCAAACAAACTTTTCCTTCCTAGCCTTCTTGATCAATTTCAAAACCTTCGTGTCATGACTGCTTAATCATCAGTTCTTAAATATGGATTCAGATTTCATTCACATTTTTTTTTTGTAATGAACGCACCCAACATCCAATCCCAAACTACACTACATTTATGACTAAATGTCTCTAAAGCCCAACATGAGGACTCAGATTGATACGAATGCCGTATGAATGTGTGAGATTAGGATTTGTCATATTTACATGCCATTGATTATGTCCATTTTGTGCTTTAGATTCTGAAATGAAACACGTGAATTTCAAGGTAATAACTTTTGATAAAAATTCCAAAATTTTACCTTTAGTAAGTAACTAAAGCTTGTCTAAAAGGTGTCTTACCTATTAATTATCTCATTTTAATTTCTATTCAGGATACCAGAGATGCTACTCCTGATCAAGCGTTAGCACCCAAGGAAGTACATGCATCCAAGTCAGGTACGTGCCACAAGACACTTTGTAATAAGGACATTAAGCTATTCGACATGTTCACAGGTCTTGTTTTTATTTACTTCACTTTTTGTAAATTTAGTTGTGAAAATTGAAATTAGTTGCGCATCTGCCATTGTCATTACTCATGCATGAAAAAAGGATCTAGAAGCATTAGGGAATGCTTTTACCATAATAAGCGTCAATCATATATTTTCATTGCTATAATTTCTCCTCTACATATTCTTCATCTGAGAAGTCTACATTTCTTTGAAAGTCACCACTGTTAATTACAGAACCCTCCGATTATTTCCTAATGCTCAACCGTGTTCCCTAGATTTTGATCTATGCCAGAAGTAAAGCCTTACCTGTTCAAATGTGTTTCAAAATGTATTTTCTTTTAGTTTTTTCCCTAGTGATGATTTTAAGTCAACTAAATTTTCTCTATAGCAGACCCTGTGTAATGTATAGTGCATGGATCGTTAATCCTTCTTTAATGACCATTTGGTAGACACAGTCTTAAAAAAAAATAGATTCTGAAACTCTTCATCCAGAGGATCCCTTTACACTATTCAATATTATTTAGATTGCCTGACACATTTTGTTTAAGTCAGCTACACCTGTTTCTACGTCAGAAATGAAAACTGAAATCATTTTAATGAGAGCATCCCCAGTCAAGAATTTCATAGACATTTGAGTATGAAGTAATCAAACATCTTGTTGTGTCTGAAACCTCCATAGTGCACTTATTAGAGAATGGCAGTGAAAACACCAAGTGACATTTTGTTTGTGATGGGAGTAGGATGCCTCCCTTGGGAGCCCTGATACGGATCTTGAGAATCCAGAGTTCCTCAGCTCATGCTTTGGTATCATCATTTTGCACTATAAAATCTTCAGGGCACTACCATTTTAATGGAGAGATTGGTCATGAAGGGCCGGGGAATGCACTTGCATATTTAATAGCCTTTGAAAATACTGCAGCATACTTCTGTTTCATACGTGTGGGGTTTTCATTATTTCAATCAGTTTAAAGGCAACTGATGTATTTTTTTTATCCCAGATAGCTGGGTGTCAAATGAATATGGTGCACTGGGAAACGTGCGTCCAAATGTGATGCCTTCAATTCGTATTTTTGTTTACACTTCTCTTTGTGCTTTACATTTACACTTGGTTTTTCAAAAAAGAGTAAAAAAGGATTTTTGTTTCTATATTAACTGCTGGTTTCATGCACATTGCTACTCTTTGGCCTTAGTGTCAACTTGCACTTCCAGTATCTTTAAATGGAAACACTTTTCACCAAAGGCCATGGTCTCTCTCATATATTTATGAGGATAAACCAAAACTTTACAATGAATGTTGAATGTGGTATATTTATGAGCGGTCTTCTCATTGTATGGAAATGGGTCTTTTAATTAAAAGTAGTAGCACATTGATTAGACTTAAAAAAAGAACCAAAACAAAGTCATGTATCTAGAACAGGGGTGCACAATACATCAATTATGATCTACTAGTCAATCACAAATGTAGTGTGGGTAGCTCATATGGCATTAAAAAAAACAGAGGTAAGCCTATCATCAATCCTGTCATTTAACTGATATACAGCAAAGCCAATCAGTTGCCATCTTAGGTGTCAAACACATGCCCAAGCAACTGTATTAAGTGCAGCAAAACTGAGAAGCTAAGTTATCAACAATTTTTAGACTTTGGTTTTTTCCTCTTAAACGTAAAGAAAGGATATAAAAAGGAGTGGGGGAGCTGGAACAAATAAGAAGACAATAATATATCACTTTCACAAGGAATGGGAGATTTTGACACTACAAGCCGACATTCAGCTGAAGTACAGAAAGAAATTACCCAAACATGAGAAAATGTGCCATCTCCTTGACTGCATTATTTGGCTCTACTTCTTTATGTGTCAGCCTTTTCCACATAAAGATCATTCAGTCCAAGCACCATTCCATCATGACTGATGATCATTTGGAAGTATGCTTCAGGCTGGCTGTCAAAAGCGAATGTCCAGACTATGTATCCCAGGCACATCCCATTCACTAGAAGTCATCAGAGTAAACTCAGGTAACGACCAAAAATGTACATGGTTCATGGTGTTGTGTTGTGCAACATGGACTCAGGCGTTTATGCAAGGTACATAAATATACATTGTACATATAAAGAATTCTCCATGGATTTATGGATAAATGTAATAAATAGATAAATGATTTGCATTTTTATACTTGGTAGAGCTTTTTGACTTGATCATTTTATAAGTAACTCACATGCTGAAATGTGTGAGCACCCCTGATCTAGAACATACACCTTGTATTGCCTTGCTTCCTTAAGCTTTAAATATTTAGCCATAAATATTAAGAAGAAAGAGTGTGAATCCCTGTAGAATTGATAAACTTTCATACAATGCATAGGAAATAATAGAAAAGTCTAAATGAACCCAGCTAAATAAAACTGAAAAAAAATACATCTAGACAAAAAGAAAGACAACTGCCACCAAGCTTGTCTAAATCGAGAGCACGAGTGTTGTTTGTTGCGGTTAGGTCTGCTCTGATGAACTGCAAACAGGACTTCAACTGGGGCAAGCATGCCCCTTCCCACAGGCACTATGCCATAAAGGCAGAGTGTGTGTCAGGGAGAGGAAGACATGGGACCGATTCACTGAAAAAAGAATGTGTGTATTTATCTCAGCAGGTCAAATTTGTGTTATTATTTACCTTCTAATAAGGGAATATTTTATCTTCAGAGTTTTCAGATTGGGATTCTTCCAGTGGGAGACAAACACTTCCCAAGAAGTCGAACGTTGATGATGGGCCTCCATGTAAACCACCAGAACCGACCACAAGCCACTCAACATCTGCAAAGTTTGGAAGGATGACCTTAGCACAAAAAGAAAAGGACATAACAGGAGCCGAGTTTGTAATTTGCGATGATCCCGTGGATGGCCTGGCTAAAGCAGGGCCATCAGAATACAAAAGGAGCAGAAAAGGTAAACAACCACAGACAATCCAATCATACAGCCCCTCTCTTGGCTTCAGTGGACTTCTGACTTGCCCTAACCACTTGTGTACAACTTCCTTTGAGTTTCCCTCCTTTCTGCAAACTGCCACCCAACAACACTTTTACATGGTATTTGCTTTCTTCATGCAACCAAAGCAGCAACTACACAGCTAGGAGTATTTGGAGGGGGAGTTCTTTCCTTCAGGCTCGTGGAAAGTGTACTCATACTTGAGTGTAGATAATAAACAGTAGGTTGATGGTTGAATTTTGTGACTAGAAGAGCTCATTAATTTGAAGGTTACAGATGGGCCACTTGAACACAATGTGTCTGCATATTTCTGTATGTCTGACTTTACAACTGTAAACAGCACATTCCAATGTAACCAAACCAGCACCATCTGAAAAGAAATACCAAATGGTGTGTTCACATTTTGCATAGTTCAGAATGCTGATCTTAATTTAATGAATATCAACGAAGTTTTGCTATCTAGTACCCGTTCTTAGGGGTGACCACATACCTTATTACTTTATAATACTGATGCTATTGTATGCAATGATTAAGGAGATGTGGTTGCACCATGGTTGAAAGTGGTTGGCTGCCAATTGGCACGTCAGCCATTAGAACCCATCATTGTGTCCAGAGAAGAGAGTTATGGATGTTTGTAACTACAGAAATTCCAGTCTTGGAATCCCACTGTTATCTACCAGTAGGGTCGTTACAAGTTGCGATTGATTCAATAACACACCTAACACAAACAATAGTGAATAATAGTTCATTGTTACTTTAAAATAGTACTGTATAGTTTAAAATAGTACCAATTTGAAAGAGTACAATGACATTCAAAAGTAGAAAAAAGGGTAATTAATTTTAATTTTACCAGTCTATGCAATTTGTTGATTTATTGCATCAAATACGGTTCCTGCATTGTAGAATCAAAGGTCTTAATTGAACCAATGCTATCAGTTGGCCTAAAGAGCCTTGGTGGTACTGTTGGGTAAGCTTGAGGCTGGCAACTGTATATTTGTCATTTCAATATCTAAGAACTGCACCAGGTAGAAAGTTCCGGCTAACTGTACCCTGAAAGATGTCCATCCCTGGATATTTCTTGCCACGAGTCAGGATGGATTGGACGGTAGTGAGTTTTGGGTGGGTGTGATTAAGCCTATGTTCATTAATGATTCACGGTCATTTAAAACCATATATTTGACATGCCTTTTTCCATGGTCATGATTTCCATCTCAGAATAAAGACCACCTTGGTCTACAGCAATCAGCATGCCAATCCAGACTTATGAACACTTACATTTTCAGGTGTAGTGATTGAAAATATAATCTCCGTTTAAAAACCTTCATGGTATATTTGGTAAACTTATATTCCTATTGTTTCTTCAGTTTTTAAAATATGGATTCAGATTTTGTTCGCGCTGCTTTTATAACAAACACAACCAACATCCAAATCCCAATTATGTCAGCCACATATTTCTAAAGCCTGACATCAGGATTCAGCTTGTTACTAATTCCGCATGAATGTGTGAGATTAGTTTTTGTAACATTTACATGCCACTGATTTTGTCCAGTTTTCTCTTTAGATTCTGCAATAAAACATCGACATTTAAAGGTAATAACTTTTATATAAAATTTCCATATTTTTACCTTTAGTTAGTGACTACATTTGTCTAAAATGTTCATTACATATTAATCTTCTTGTTTTAATTTCCATTCAGGATACCAAAGATGCTTATTCTGATCAAGACTTAGCACCCAAGGATCAGCACACATCTAAGTCGGGTACATGTCTCAATACACTATAATTAGGACATTAAACTACTTGGCAAGTTCCCGGGATCCTTGATGTTTTATCTTTCCATTTTTCGTTTGCAAATTTAGTTATGAGAATTGAAATTTGGCATGCATATGCCTTATCTGTTTTTCGTACTTGAATCATAATGGAATGCTTTCACCACAGTAAGATTAAACTCACATTTTCCCATTGGTATATTTTCAATTGCCTCAAATTCTCCATTTGGAAAGTCATAGTTTTAGAAATTCACAGATATAATTATGGAATGCTAATGTGTTTCTCTTAATGCTTTAAAGTACTCACTGGAATTTTGATACATGGCAGAGGAAAAGTCTTAACAGCCCGTGTGTGTTTTAACTATATATCATTTTACTATTGTCCTAGTGATGCTCTCAAGTCAACTGAAGTTTTTCCTTAGTAGACCCTATGTGGTGTATGGTACATGAAAGAGCAATCATTCTTTAGTGGTTATTGGTAGACACAATCTTGGACATAAGGGGTTGTGAAAGTCAATCTGAGTGTCTCTTGGCTTCAGCCTACTTCTGACTTTCCAGAATCATTTTGTGCAAACTTCGCTTTGGGTTGACTTCTCTTACGTAACCTACAACCCAACCAGTCTTTTCCTAGATATTTCCTTTCTTCATCCAACCAAAGCAGCAAGTAGATTTCAAGGACTGTTTGGAGGCGTTCTTTCTTGTAGGGTAGCAGAAAGCAGATATATACTTGAGAGTACATGCTAAACGGTGGGTAAATTGTCAAACTCTGGGACTGGAGGCGCACATTAGGTAGAGTTTTATAGATGGCCCACAGGGACACAGTACTACTGATTTCTCAATTGCTTTTGTCTGAAATTAGGTGCTTAAATACTAATGTATTCCGTTGTAAACAGACTCACAGCTTATGAAGAGAAATGCTGAATGACTTCCTGTCAGTTTGCATCATTCTCAATGCTGCTGTCCATTTACAGAGAATCCTTGAAACTTCGATATGGAGGTCGCGTGCTCTGCGTTAACGATGTCCTCTATCGCCTTATAATACGCACATCTTTGTTTTCAATGATTACAGGAGCCCTTGTTTCACAGGGGCTCAAAGTGCTGGCTGCTAATTGGCTGGTGAGCAATTGGAAGCCATCAGTGCCATCACAGACACAAGTCGTATAAATCTGTAAACAAACAATTACAATGTGAAATCCCTCTTATGTCCTGGCTTTAGGTTCCCTATGAGTTTTAATCAATTCATAGAAACAGAAAAAATAACAACACTGAATAAATAGTTTTCAGATATTCTTAATTATAAATGATGCTGTAGCGCTGAATAGTGATATAGGGCTAATCCTTTTGTACACTGCTACTCTCTGCATTTTCTCGATTCATTGCATCCAATGTGTTTTACTTTATGTAGATTTAATGGGCTAAATTTAACTAGTCCTGTAAGTAAGCCTACAGAGCCCTGGTGGCACTGTGGAGTAAATTTCAGCCCGTCAGAGGTTTATCTGGAAGTCCTAAAGCCACTAGCTGCACCACAGGAGAAACATCGGGTTAACTGTGCCCAGAATCGTGTCCAGCCTTGGGGATCCTCTTGCTATGAGTCAGACTTGACTCCATGGCAGTGGGCTTTGGGTGGGTAAGATTATGTCTGTGTTCATTAAGTGTTCACTCTCACTTGTGCCCTTCAGCTATGCCATCTTTCCCTAACTGTACCGTTAGCTTAGTTTTCATACGCCCACTATATTTGTCGCCCTTTTTCTCAGGGTCATGATGTGCTCCTCAGCTTAGAGAGCACCTTTGTCTCCATCAATCAGCATGCCCACATTGACTTAGGGACACTTTTGCTTTCAGTTGCTGTGATTAAAACCAGAATCTCTCTTTTTAAATCTTCTTGCCATGTTTACTTATCCTATGTTCCTATGATTTCTTCAGTATTTCCAGATGGATTCAGGTTTGTTTATGTTTCTTTTTCTACCAATGAACTAAACAGCCACTCCCAAACATACAAGTTACACATTGCTATGGCCCAGTATGAGGATTCAGCTTGATCTTCATTCCTCATGCCTGTGTGTGACCAGTTTTTGCCGTATTTTCACCCAGTTGATTATGTCCTTTGTGCCCTTTAGGTTCTATGATGAAATCTATGCATCTGAAGGTAATAATTTTATATAAAACTTCCACATTTTTATCTTAAGTTAAGACTACAGGTTGTTTACCTTATTTGTTAATACTCTTTGTTTTAATTTCCTTTTAGGCTATCAAAGATGCTTCTCCTGATATAGAGTTAGCACCTGAGCATGTACACACACCCAAACCAGGTAAAGTTCACAATACATATTTCACTTTGTTAAAAAGACATTAAGTTATTTCACACGTCTACAGGATTCTTGTTACTTATTTCACTTTTTGGAAATTTAGGTGACAGGCTTAACAGAAATCATGAATATGCCCATGTTGGTATTCATGTGTGATTTAAATACCTAGCGGCATAAGTGGAAGCATTCACCACAGGAAGCATGGACTCATATCTTGTGATTTATATTCTTCCTACTTCCCAAGTTTGGAATTTGACTACTGCTTGGAAATATACAGATGTTCCTTATGGCAGATGTGAAGTATGGCACTCTGCGACTTTTTTTTCCTAATGCTTGACAATGTTCATTGGGATTCTTGTCTTCACCAGAAGCAAAGCCTTACTCTGCCTCATGTGTGTTTCAACTTTATTTCATTTTTGTAGAGTCCCAGAGTTGATCTTGTCAGCCAAATCTTTTCATTAACTGAAGTAGTGTGGTGTGTCGTA
This sequence comes from Tenrec ecaudatus, assembly GCF_050624435.1. Lineage (NCBI taxonomy): Eukaryota > Metazoa > Chordata > Mammalia > Afrosoricida > Tenrecidae > Tenrec > Tenrec ecaudatus. The sequence continues at coordinate 51,458,087 of NC_134532.1, forward strand.
TGTGTATTTATAATGCGGGTGAAGTCATTAATCATCCCCCAGAGAAGGTCTGTTACACAACCATTGACATAATGAATTTCACAACTCTTCAGCCTTGGGATCCTTTTATGGTATTCATTATTACATAGATTTCCTCAAAGGTTGTGTTCAGGGAGTTGGACCTATTTCCGTATCAGAAATGGTAGCCGAACCCATGTCAATATGAGTGTACATTCTCAGAAATGTCATTTGTTATCCTCTTTCACCTGCCGTTATGATATTCATATTTGGAATTCCAAAAAGACAAAAAAAACCTTTTTTTGACTATATGATTTTCTTGTGTCAGAGCATATTGTTCTACTTTGTGACTAGGCTCAGTTTGGACTTACCCTATGTTTAAATGGAAGCACTTAGAATGCCAAAGACTATTGCTTCTCTTGTATATTCATTATGTTCACACAAAGGTTAGGTAATAAATGTTGAAGACTGTGAACTGAAGTGAGGTTAACTCATTGTATTGAAAATAGTTTTAAAATATGAAATATTATCTTCAAAAATGCTGACATGCACACAGTATTGTCTCTAGAATATAGAAAACAGACTGCTATTCATAGTTAAGCTTGAAATGTGGAGACAAGGGGTCTGTTATTAGGAAGAAAGAGCGAATTCTGGGAGGATTATAATGAAATTCCATGGAACACAAAATAAATCATTGAATGTGCTGAGTGATCACAAACAGGTAACCCAGAAAAATTGAAGATATTTAAACAACAGGAACGACAATTGCTAATAAGATTATCTAAATGAAGAGCACTGTGCTTCTGGTCACTGTCAAGTCTACTGTGACTCGATGGAAGCACAGCGTTTCCCCAGAACAAGTGTACAACATGCCCCATGCAGTGTGACACAAAGCACCACTGTCTGTCAAGGAGAGGGAGACAAGAGACTGCTACATTCAAGCATGATTTCTGTTTATCTAAGCTGGTCACATTTATGTTATTATTTACCTTCTTGTAAATGAACATTGTATCTTCCGATATTCCAGACTCTGGTTCCCCCCGGGTGAGTCAGGAACGTACCAGGAAACTGGACGTTGATGATCAAGATCCATTTAAGCCACCATCACAGACCACAAATCAGGCAACCTCTACAAAATGTAGAAGGATGACCTTAGAAGAAAAGGGAAGAGACAATATTGAAGTTCTACTTGTAACAGAAGACACAACGGTCCACAACATGGATAAAGCAGAGAGAGCAGAAGTACCAAAGAGCAGAAAAGGTAAACAAGCACAGAGAAGTCAATCAGAGAGTCTCTTGGCTTCAGCCTACTTCTGACTTTCCAGAATCATTTTGTGCAAACTTCGCTTTGGGTTGACTTCTCTTACGTAACCTACAACCCAACCAGTCTTTTCCTAGGTATTTCCTTTCTTCATCCTACCAAAGCAGCAAGTAGATTTCAAGGACTGTTTGGAGGCGTTCTTTCTTGTAGGGTAGCAGAAAGCAGATATATACTTGAGAGTACATGCTAAACGGTGGGTAAATTGTCAAACTCTGGGACTGGAGGCGCACATTAGGTAGAGTTTTATAGATGGCCCACAGGGACACAGTACTACTGATTTCTCAATTGCTTTTGTCTGAAATTAGGTGCTTAAATACTAATGTATTCCGTTGTAAACAGACTCACAGCTTATGAAGAGAAATGCTGAATGACTTCCTGTCAGTTTGCATCGTTCTCAATGCTGCTGTCCATTTACAGAGAATCCTTGAAACTTCGATATGGAGGTCGCGTGCTCTGCGTTAAAGATGTCCTCTATCGCCTTATAATACGCACATCTTTGTTTTCAATGATAACAGGAGCCCTTGTTTCACAGGGCCTTAAAGTGCTGGCTGCTAATTGGCTGGTGAGCAATTGGAAGCCATCAGTGCCACCACAGACACAAGTCGTATAAATCTGTAAACAAACAATTACAACGTGAAATCCCTCTTATGTCCTGGCTTTAGGTTCCCTATGAGTTTGAATCAATCCATAGAAACAGAAAAAAATAACAACACTGAATAAATAGTTTTCAGATATTCTTAATTATAAATGATGCTGTAGCGCTGAATAGTGATATAGGGCTAATCCTTTTGTACACTGCTACTCTCTGCATTTTCTCGATTCATTGCATCCAATGTGTTTTACTTTATGTAGATTTAATGGGCTAAATTTAACTAGTCCTGTAACTAAGCCTACAGAGCCCTGGTGGCACTGTGGAGTAAATTTCAGCCCGTCAGAGGTTTATCTGGAAGTCCTAAAGCCACTAGCTGCACCACAGGAGAAACATCGGGTTAACTGTGCCCAGAATCGTGTCCAGCCTTGGGGATCCTCTTGCTATGAGTCAGACTTGACTCCATGGCAGTGGGCTTTGGGTGGGTAAGATTATGTCTGTGTTCATTAAGTGTTCACTCTCACTTGTGCCCTTCAGCTATGCCATCTTTCCCTAACTGTACCGTTAGCTTAGTTTTCATACGCCCACTATATTTGTCGCCCTTTTTCTCAGGGTCATGATGTGCTCCTCAGCTTAGAGAGCACCTTTGTCTCCATCAATCAGCATGCCCACATTGACTTAGGGACACTTTTGCTTTCAGTTGCTGTGATTAAAACCAGAATCTCTCTTTTTAAATCTTCTTGCCATGTTTACTTATCCTATGTTCCTATGATTTCTTCAGTATTTCCAGATGGATTCAGGTTTGTTTATGTTTCTTTTTCTACCAATGAACTAAACAGCCACTCCCAAACATACAAGTTACACATTGCTATGGCCCAGTATGAGGATTCAGCTTGATCTTCATTCCTCATGCCTGTGTGTGACCAGTTTTTGCCGTATTTTCACCCAGTTGATTATGTCCTTTGTGCCCTTTAGGTTCTATGATGAAATCTATGCATCTGAAGGTAATAATTTTATATAAAACTTCCACATTTTTATCTTAAGTTAAGACTACAGGTTGTTTACCTTATTTGTTAATACTCTTTGTTTTAATTTCCTTTTAGGCTATCAAAGATGCTTCTCCTGATATAGAGTTAGCACCTGAGCATGTACACACACCCAAACCAGGTAAAGTTCACAATACATATTTCACTTTGTTAAAAAGACATTAAGTTATTTCACACGTCTACAGGATTCTTGTTACTTATTTCACTTTTTGGAAATTTAGGTGACAGGCTTAACAGAAATCATGAATATGCCCATGTTGGTATTCATGTGTGATTTAAATACCTAGCGGCATAAGTGGAAGCATTCACCACAGGAAGCATGGACTCATATCTTGTGATTTATATTCTTCCTACTTCCCAAGTTTGGAATTTGACTACTGCTTGGAAATATACAGATGTTCCTTATGGCAGATGTGAAGTATGGCACTCTGCGACTTTTTTTTCCTAATGCTTGACAATGTTCATTGGGATTCTTGTCTTCACCAGAAGCAAAGCCTTACTCTGCCTCATGTGTGTTTCAACTTTATTTCATTTTTGTAGAGTCCCAGAGTTGATCTTGTCAGCCAAATCTTTTCATTAACTGAAGTAGTGTGGTGTGTCGTATGTGTATTTATAATGCGGGTGAAGTCATTAATCATCCCCCAGAGAAGGTCTGTTACACAACCATTGACATAATGAATTTCACAACTCTTCAGCCTTGGGATCCTTTTATGGTATTCATTATTACATAGATTTCCTCAAAGGTTGTGTTCAGGGAGTTGGACCTATTTCCGTATCAGAAATGGTAGCCGAACCCATGTCAATATGAGTGTACATTCTCAGAAATGTCATTTGTTATCCTCTTTCACCTGCCGTTATGATATTCATATTTGGAATTCCAAAAAGACAAAAAAAACCTTTTTTTGACTATATGATTTTCTTGTGTCAGAGCATATTGTTCTACTTTGTGACTAGGCTCAGTTTGGACTTACCCTATGTTTAAATGGAAGCACTTAGAATGCCAAAGACTATTGCTTCTCTTGTATATTCATTATGTTCACACAAAGGTTAGGTAATAAATGTTGAAGACTGTGAACTGAAGTGAGGTTAACTCATTGTATTGAAAATAGTTTTAAAATATGAAATATTATCTTCAAAAATGCTGACATGCACACAGTATTGTCTCTAGAATATAGAAAACAGACTGCTATTCATAGTTAAGCTTGAAATGTGGAGACAAGGGGTCTGTTATTAGGAAGAAAGAGCGAATTCTGGGAGGATTATAATGAAATTCCATGGAACACAAAATAAATCATTGAATGTGCTGAGTGATCACAAACAGGTAACCCAGAAAAATTGAAGATATTTAAACAACAGGAACGACAATTGCTAATAAGATTATCTAAATGAAGAGCACTGTGCTTCTGGTCACTGTCAAGTCTACTGTGACTCGATGGAAGCACAGCGTTTCCCCAGAACAAGTGTACAACATGCCCCATGCAGTGTGACACAAAGCACCACTGTCTGTCAAGGAGAGGGAGACAAGAGACTGCTACATTCAAGCATGATTTCTGTTTATCTAAGCTGGTCACATTTATGTTATTATTTACCTTCTTGTAAATGAACATTGTATCTTCCGATATTCCAGACTCTGGTTCCCCCCGGGTGAGTCAGGAACGTACCAGGAAACTGGACGTTGATGATCAAGATCCATTTAAGCCACCATCACAGACCACAAATCAGGCAACCTCTACAAAATGTAGAAGGATGACCTTAGAAGAAAAGGGAAGAGACAATATTGAAGTTCTACTTGTAACAGAAGACACAACGGTCCACAACATGGATAAAGCAGAGAGAGCAGAAGTACCAAAGAGCAGAAAAGGTAAACAAGCACAGAGAAGTCAATCAGAGAGTCTCTTGGCTTCAGCCTACTTCTGACTTTCCAGAATCATTTTGTGCAAACTTCGCTTTGGGTTGACTTCTCTTACGTAACCTACAACCCAACCAGTCTTTTCCTAGGTATTTCCTTTCTTCATCCTACCAAAGCAGCAAGTAGATTTCAAGGACTGTTTGGAGGCGTTCTTTCTTGTAGGGTAGCAGAAAGCAGATATATACTTGAGAGTACATGCTAAACGGTGGGTAAATTGTCAAACTCTGGGACTGGAGGCGCACATTAGGTAGAGTTTTATAGATGGCCCACAGGGACACAGTACTACTGATTTCTCAATTGCTTTTGTCTGAAATTAGGTGCTTAAATACTAATGTATTCCGTTGTAAACAGACTCACAGCTTATGAAGAGAAATGCTGAATGACTTCCTGTCAGTTTGCATCGTTCTCAATGCTGCTGTCCATTTACAGAGAATCCTTGAAACTTCGATATGGAGGTCGCGTGCTCTGCGTTAAAGATGTCCTCTATCGCCTTATAATACGCACATCTTTGTTTTCAATGATAACAGGAGCCCTTGTTTCACAGGGCCTTAAAGTGCTGGCTGCTAATTGGCTGGTGAGCAATTGGAAGCCATCAGTGCCACCACAGACACAAGTCGTATAAATCTGTAAACAAACAATTACAACGTGAAATCCCTCTTATGTCCTGGCTTTAGGTTCCCTATGAGTTTGAATCAATCCATAGAAACAGAAAAAAATAACAACACTGAATAAATAGTTTTCAGATATTCTTAATTATAAATGATGCTGTAGCGCTGAATAGTGATATAGGGCTAATCCTTTTGTACACTGCTACTCTCTGCATTTTCTCGATTCATTGCATCCAATGTGTTTTACTTTATGTAGATTTAATGGGCTAAATTTAACTAGTCCTGTAACTAAGCCTACAGAGCCCTGGTGGCACTGTGGAGTAAATTTCAGCCCGTCAGAGGTTTATCTGGAAGTCCTAAAGCCACTAGCTGCACCACAGGAGAAACATCGGGTTAACTGTGCCCAGAATCGTGTCCAGCCTTGGGGATCCTCTTGCTATGAGTCAGACTTGACTCCATGGCAGTGGGCTTTGGGTGGGTAAGATTATGTCTGTGTTCATTAAGTGTTCACTCTCACTTGTGCCCTTCAGCTATGCCATCTTTCCCTAACTGTACCGTTAGCTTAGTTTTCATACGCCCACTATATTTGTCGCCCTTTTTCTCAGGGTCATGATGTGCTCCTCAGCTTAGAGAGCACCTTTGTCTCCATCAATCAGCATGCCCACATTGACTTAGGGACACTTTTGCTTTCAGTTGCTGTGATTAAAACCAGAATCTCTCTTTTTAAATCTTCTTGCCATGTTTACTTATCCTATGTTCCTATGATTTCTTCAGTATTTCCAGATGGATTCAGGTTTGTTTATGTTTCTTTTTCTACCAATGAACTAAACAGCCACTCCCAAACATACAAGTTACACATTGCTATGGCCCAGTATGAGGATTCAGCTTGATCTTCATTCCTCATGCCTGTGTGTGACCAGTTTTTGCCGTATTTTCACCCAGTTGATTATGTCCTTTGTGCCCTTTAGGTTCTATGATGAAATCTATGCATCTGAAGGTAATAATTTTATATAAAACTTCCACATTTTTATCTTAAGTTAAGACTACAGGTTGCTTACCTTATTTGTTAATACTCTTTGTTTTAATTTCCTTTTAGGCTATCAAAGATGCTTCTCCTGATATAGAGTTAGCACCTGAGCATGTACACACACCCAAACCAGGTAAAGTTCACAATACATATTTCACTTTGTTAAAAAGACATTAAGTTATTTCACACGTCTACAGGATTCTTGTTACTTATTTCACTTTTTGGAAATTTAGGTGACAGGCTTAACAGAAATCATGAATATGCCCATGTTGGTATTCATGTGTGATTTAAATACCTAGCGGCATAAGTGGAAGCATTCACCACAGGAAGCATGGACTCATATCTTGTGATTTATATTCTTCCTACTTCCCAAGTTTGGAATTTGACTACTGCTTGGAAATATACAGATGTTCCTTATGGCAGATGTGAAGTATGGCACTCTGCGACTTTTTTTTCCTAATGCTTGACAATGTTCATTGGGATTCTTGTCTTCACCAGAAGCAAAGCCTTACTCTGCCTCATGTGTGTTTCAACTTTATTTCATTTTTGTAGAGTCCCAGAGTTGATCTTGTCAGCCAAATCTTTTCATTAACTGAAGTAGTGTGGTGTGTCGTATGTGTATTTATAATGCGGGTGAAGTCATTAATCATCCCCCAGAGAAGGTCTGTTACACAACCATTGACATAATGAATTTCACAACTCTTCAGCCTTGGGATCCTTTTATGGTATTCATTATTACATAGATTTCCTCAAAGGTTGTGTTCAGGGAGTTGGACCTATTTCCGTATCAGAAATGGTAGCCGAACCCATGTCAATATGAGTGTACATTCTCAGAAATGTCATTTGTTATCCTCTTTCACCTGCCGTTATGATATTCATATTTGGAATTCCAAAAAGACAAAAAAAAACCTTTTTTTGACTATATGATTTTCTTGTGTCAGAGCATATTGTTCTACTTTGTGACTAGGCTCAGTTTGGACTTACCCTATGTTTAAATGGAAGCACTTAGAATGCCAAAGACTATTGCTTCTCTTGTATATTCATTATGTTCACACAAAGGTTAGGTAATAAATGTTGAAGACTGTGAACTGAAGTGAGGTTAACTCATTGTATTGAAAATAGTTTTAAAATATGAAATATTATCTTCAAAAATGCTGACATGCACACAGTATTGTCTCTAGAATATAGAAAACAGACTGCTATTCATAGTTAAGCTTGAAATGTGGAGACAAGGGGTCTGTTATTAGGAAGAAAGAGCGAATTCTGGGAGGATTATAATGAAATTCCATGGAACACAAAATAAATCATTGAATGTGCTGAGTGATCACAAACAGGTAACCCAGAAAAATTGAAGATATTTAAACAACAGGAACGACAATTGCTAATAAGATTATCTAAATGAAGAGCACTGTGCTTCTGGTCACTGTCAAGTCTACTGTGACTCGATGGAAGCACAGCGTTTCCCCAGAACAAGTGTACAACATGCCCCATGCAGTGTGACACAAAGCACCACTGTCTGTCAAGGAGAGGGAGACAAGAGACTGCTACATTCAAGCATGATTTCTGTTTATCTAAGCTGGTCACATTTATGTTATTATTTACCTTCTTGTAAATGAACATTGTATCTTCCGATATTCCAGACTCTGGTTCCCCCCGGGTGAGTCAGGAACGTACCAGGAAACTGGACGTTGATGATCAAGATCCATTTAAGCCACCATCACAGACCACAAATCAGGCAACCTCTACAAAATGTAGAAGGATGACCTTAGAAGAAAAGGGAAGAGACAATATTGAAGTTCTACTTGTAACAGAAGACACAACGGTCCACAACATGGATAAAGCAGAGAGATCAGAAGTACCAAAGAGCAGAAAAGGTAAACAAGCACAGAGAAGTCAATCAGAGAGTCTCTTGGCTTCAGCCTACTTCTGACTTTCCAGAATCATTTTGTGCAAACTTCGCTTTGGGTTGACTTCTCTTACGTAACCTACAACCCAACCAGTCTTTTCCTAGGTATTTCCTTTCTTCATCCTACCAAAGCAGCAAGTAGATTTCAAGGACTGTTTGGAGGCGTTCTTTCTTGTAGGGTAGCAGAAAGCAGATATATACTTGAGAGTACATGCTAAACGGTGGGTAAATTGTCAAACTCTGGGACTGGAGGCGCACATTAGGTAGAGTTTTATAGATGGCCCACAGGGACACAGTACTACTGATTTCTCAATTGCTTTTGTCTGAAATTAGGTGCTTAAATACTAATGTATTCCGTTGTAAACAGACTCACAGCTTATGAAGAGAAATGCTGAATGACTTCCTGTCAGTTTGCATCGTTCTCAATGCTGCTGTCCATTTACAGAAAATCCTTGAAACTTCGATATGGAGGTCGCGTGCTCTGCGTTAAAGATGTCCTCTATCGCCTTATAATACGCACATCTTTGTTTTCAATGATAACAGGAGCCCTTGTTTCACAGGGCCTTAAAGTGCTGGCTGCTAATTGGCTGGTGAGCAATTGGAAGCCATCAGTGCCACCACAGACACAAGTCGTATAAATCTGTAAACAAACAATTACAACGTGAAATCCCTCTTATGTCCTGGCTTTAGGTTCCCTATGAGTTTGAATCAATCCATAGAAACAGAAAAAAATAACAACACTGAATAAATAGTTTTCAGATATTCTTAATTATAAATGATGCTGTAGCGCTGAATAGTGATATAGGGCTAATCCTTTTGTACACTGCTACTCTCTGCATTTTCTCGATTCATTGCATCCAATGTGTTTTACTTTATGTAGATTTAATGGGCTAAATTTAACTAGTCCTGTAACTAAGCCTACAGAGCCCTGGTGGCACTGTGGAGTAAATTTCAGCCCGTCAGAGGTTTATCTGGAAGTCCTAAAGCCACTAGCTGCACCACAGGAGAAACATCGGGTTAACTGTGCCCAGAATCGTGTCCAGCCTTGGGGATCCTCTTGCTATGAGTCAGACTTGACTCCATGGCAGTGGGCTTTGGGTGGGTAAGATTATGTCTGTGTTCATTAAGTGTTCACTCTCACTTGTGCCCTTCAGCTATGCCATCTTTCCCTAACTGTACCGTTAGCTTAGTTTTCATACGCCCACTATATTTGTCGCCCTTTTTCTCAGGGTCATGATGTGCTCCTCAGCTTAGAGAGCACCTTTGTCTCCATCAATCAGCATGCCCACATTGACTTAGGGACACTTTTGCTTTCAGTTGCTGTGATTAAAACCAGAATCTCTCTTTTTAAATCTTCTTGCCATGTTTACTTATCCTATGTTCCTATGATTTCTTCAGTATTTCCAGATGGATTCAGGTTTGTTTATGTTTCTTTTTCTACCAATGAACTAAACAGCCACTCCCAAACATACAAGTTACACATTGCTATGGCCCAGTATGAGGATTCAGCTTGATCTTCATTCCTCATGCCTGTGTGTGACCAGTTTTTGCCGTATTTTCACCCAGTTGATTATGTCCTTTGTGCCCTTTAGGTTCTATGATGAAATCTATGCATCTGAAGGTAATAATTTTATATAAAACTTCCACATTTTTATCTTAAGTTAAGACTACAGGTTGTTTACCTTATTTGTTAATACTCTTTGTTTTAATTTCCTTTTAGGCTATCAAAGATGCTTCTCTTGATATAGAGTTAGCACCTGAGCATGTACACACACCCAAACCAGGTAAAGTTCACAATACATATTTCACTTTGTTAAAAAGACATTAAGTTATTTCACACGTCTACAGGATTCTTGTTACTTATTTCACTTTTTGGAAATTTAGGTGACAGGCTTAACAGAAATCATGAATATGCCCATGTTGGTATTCATGTGTGATTTAAATACCTAGCGGCATAAGTGGAAGCATTCACCACAGGAAGCATGGACTCATATCTTGTGATTTATATTCTTCCTACTTCCCAAGTTTGGAATTTGACTACTGCTTGGAAATATACAGATGTTCCTTATGGCAGATGTGAAGTATGGCACTCTGCGACTTTTTTTTCCTAATGCTTGACAATGTTCATTGGAATTCTTGTCTTCACCAGAAGCAAAGCCTTACTCTGCCTCATGTGTGTTTCAACTTTATTTCATTTTTGTAGAGTCCCAGAGTTGATCTTGTCAGCCAAATCTTTTCATTAACTGAAGTAGTGTGGTGTGTCGTATGTGTATTTATAATGCGGGTGAAGTCATTAATCATCCCCCAGAGAAGGTCTGTTACACAACCATTGACATAATGAATTTCACAAGTCTTCAGCCTTGGGATCCTTTTATGGTATTCATTATTACATAGATTTCCTCAAAGGTTGTGTTCAGGGAGTTGGACCTATTTCCTTATCAGAAATGGTAGCCGAACCCATGTCAATATGAGTGTACATTCTCAGAAATGTCATTTGTTATCCTCTTTCACCTGCCGTTATGATATTCATATTTGGAATTCCAAAAATACAAAAAAACCTTATTTTGACTATATGATTTTCTTGTGTCAGAGCATATTGTTCTACTTTGTGACTAGGCTCAGTTTGGACTTACCCTATGTTTAAATGGAAGCACTTAGAATGCCAAAGACTATTGCTTCTCTTGTATATTCATTATGTTCACACAAAGGTTAGGTAATAAATGTTGAAGACTGTGAACTGAAGTGAGGTTAACTCATTGTATTGAAAATAGTTTTAAAATATGAAATATTATCTTCAAAAATGCTGACATGCACACAGTATTGTCTCTAGAATATAGAAAACAGACTGCTATTCATAGTTAAGCATGAAATGTGGAGACAAGGGGTCTGTTATTAGGAAGAAAGAGCGAATTCTGGGAGGATTATAATGAAATTCCATGGAACACAAAATAAATCATTGAATGTGGTAAGTGATCACAAACAGGTAACCCAGAAAAATTGAAGATATTTAAACAACAGGAACGACAATTGCTAATAAGATTATCTAAATGAAGACCACTGTGCTTCTGGTCACTGTCAAGTCTACTGTGACTCGATGGAAGCACAGCGTTTCCCCAGAACAAGTGTACAACATGCCCCATGCAGTGTGACACAAAGCACCACTGTCTGTCAAGGAGAGGGAGACAAGAGACTGCTACATTCAAGCATGATTTCTGTTTATCTAAGCTGGTCACATTTATGTTATTATTTACCTTCTTGTAAATGAACATTGTATCTTCCGATATTCCAGACTCTGGTTCCCCCCGGGTGAGTCAGGAACGTACCAGGAAACTCGACGTTGATGATCAAGATCCATTTAAGCCACCATCACAGACCACAAATCAGGCAACCTCTACAAAATGTAGAAGGATGACCTTAGAAGAAAAGGTAAGAGACAATATTGAAGTTCTACTTGTAACAGAAGACACAACGGTCCACAACATGGATAAAGCAGAGAGATCAGAAGTACCAAAGAGCAGAAAAGGTAAACAAGCACAGAGAAGTCAATCAGAGAGTCTCTTGGCTTCAGCCTACTTCTGACTTTCCAGAATCATTTTGTGCAAACTTCGCTTTGGGTTGACTTCTCTTACGTAACCTACAACCCAACCAGTCTTTTCCTAGGTATTTCCTTTCTTCATCCTACCAAAGCAGCAAGTAGATTTCAAGGACTGTTTGGAGGCGTTCTTTCTTGTAGGGTAGCAGAAAGCAGATATATACTTGAGAGTACATGCTAAACGGTGGGTAAATTGTCAAACTCTGGGACTGGAGGCGCACATTAGGTAGAGTTTCATAGATGGCCCACAGGGACACAGTACTACTGATTTCTCAATTGCTTTTGTCTGAAATTAGGTGCTTAAATACTAATGTATTCCGTTGTAAACAGACTCACAGCTTATGAAGAGAAATGCTGAATGACTTCCTGTCAGTTTGCATCATTCTCAATGCTGCTGTCCATTTACAGAGAATCCTTGAAACTTCGATATGGAGGTCGCGTGCTCTGCGTTAACGATGTCCTCTATCGCCTTATAATACGCACATCTTTGTTTTCAATGATAACAGGAGCCCTTGTTTCACAGGGGCTCAAAGTGCTGGCTGCTAATTGGCTGGTGAGCAATTGGAAGCCATCAGTGCCACCACAGACACAAGTCGTATAAATCTGTAAACAAACAATTACAACGTGAAATCCCTCTTATGTCCTGGCTTTAGGTTCCCTATGAGTTTGAATCAATCCATAGAAACAGAAAAAAATAACAACACTGAATAAATAGTTTTCAGATATTCTTAATTATAAATGATGCTGTAGCGCTGAATAGTGATATAGGGCTAATCCTTTTGTACACTGCTACTCTCTGCATTTTCTCGATTCATTGCATCCAATGTGTTTTACTTTATGTAGATTTAATGGGCTAAATTTAACTAGTCCTGTAAGTAAGCCTACAGAGCCCTGGTGGCACTGTGGAGTAAATTTCAGCCCGTCAGAGGTTTATCTGGAAGTCCTAAAGCCACTAGCTGCACCACAGGAGAAACATCGGGTTAACTGTGCCCAGAATCGTGTCCAGCCTTGGGGATCCTCTTGCTATGAGTCAGACTTGACTCCATGGCAGTGGGCTTTGGGTGGGTAAGATTATGTCTGTGTTCATTAAGTGTTCACTCTCACTTGTGCCCTTCAGCTATGCCATCTTTCCCTAACTGTACCGTTAGCTTAGTTTTCATACGCCCACTATATTTGTCGCCCTTTTTCTCAGGGTCATGATGTGCTCCTCAGCTTAGAGAGCACCTTTGTCTCCATCAATCAGCATGCCCACATTGACTTAGGGACACTTTTGCTTTCAGTTGCTGTGATTAAAACCAGAATCTCTCTTTTTAAATCTTCTTGCCATGTTTACTTATCCTATGTTCCTATGATTTCTTCAGTATTTCCAGATGGATTCAGGTTTGTTTATGTTTCTTTTTCTACCAATGAACTAAACAGCCACTCCCAAACATACAAGTTACACATTGCTATGGCCCAGTATGAGGATTCAGCTTGATCTTCATTCCTCATGCCTGTGTGTGACCAGTTTTTGCCGTATTTTCACCCAGTTGATTATGTCCTTTGTGCCCTTTAGGTTCTATGATGAAATCTATGCATCTGAAGGTAATAATTTTATATAAAACTTCCACATTTTTATCTTAAGTTAAGACTACAGGTTGTTTACCTTATTTGTTAATACTCTTTGTTTTAATTTCCTTTTAGGCTATCAAAGATGCTTCTCCTGATATAGAGTTAGCACCTGAGCATGTACACACACCCAAACCAGGTAAAGTTCACAATACATATTTCACTTTGTTAAAAAGACATTAAGTTATTTCACACGTCTACAGGATTCTTGTTACTTATTTCACTTTTTGGAAATTTAGGTGACAGGCTTAACAGAAATCATGAATATGCCCATGTTGGTATTCATGTGTGATTTAAATACCTAGCGGCATAAGTGGAAGCATTCACCACAGGAAGCATGGACTCATATCTTGTGATTTATATTCTTCCTACTTCCCAAGTTTGGAATTTGACTACTGCTTGGAAATATACAGATGTTCCTTATGGCAGATGTGAAGTATGGCACTCTGCGACTTTTTTTTCCTAATGCTTGACAATGTTCATTGGGATTCTTGTCTTCACCAGAAGCAAAGCCTTACTCTGCCTCATGTGTGTTTCAACTTTATTTCATTTTTGTAGAGTCCCAGAGTTGATCTTGTCAGCCAAATCTTTTCATTAACTGAAGTAGTGTGGTGTGTCGTATGTGTATTTATAATGCGGGTGAAGTCATTAATCATCCCCCAGAGAAGGTCTGTTACACAACCATTGACATAATGAATTTCACAACTCTTCAGCCTTGGGATCCTTTTATGGTATTCATTATTACATAGATTTCCTCAAAGGTTGTGTTCAGGGAGTTGGACCTATTTCCGTATCAGAAATGGTAGCCGAACCCATGTCAATATGAGTGTACATTCTCAGAAATGTCATTTGTTATCCTCTTTCACCTGCCGTTATGATATTCATATTTGGAATTCCAAAAATACAAAAAAACCTTATTTTGACTATATGATTTTCTTGTGTCAGAGCATATTGTTCTACTTTGTGACTAGGCTCAGTTTGGACTTACCCTATGTTTAAATGGAAGCACTTAGAATGCCAAAGACTATTGCTTCTCTTGTATATTCATTATGCTCACACAAAGGTTAGGTAATAAATGTTGAAGACTGTGAACTGAAGTGAGGTTAACTCATTGTATTGAAAATAGTTTTAAAATATGAAATATTATCTTCAAAAATGCTGACATGCACACAGTATTGTCTCTAGAATATAGAAAACAGACTGCTATTCATAGTTAAGCTTGAAATGTGGAGACAAGGGGTCTGTTATTAGGAAGAAAGAGCGAATTCTGGGAGGATTATAATGAAATTCCATGGAACACAAAATAAATCATTGAATGTGGTAAGTGATCACAAACAGGTAACCCAGAAAAATTGAAGATATTTAAACAACAGGAACGACAATTGCTAATAAGATTATCTAAATGAAGACCACTGTGCTTCTGGTCACTGTCAAGTCTACTGTGACTCGATGGAAGCACAGCGTTTCCCCAGAACAAGTGTACAACATGCCCCATGCAGTGTGACACAAAGCACCACTGTCTGTCAAGGAGAGGGAGACAAGAGACTGCTACATTCAAGCATGATTTCTGTTTATCTAAGCTGGTCACATTTATGTTATTATTTACCTTCTTGTAAATGAACATTGTATCTTCCGATATTCCAGACTCTGGTTCCCCCCGGGTGAGTCAGGAACGTACCAGGAAACTCGACGTTGATGATCAAGATCCATTTAAGCCACCATCACAGACCACAAATCAGGCAACCTCTACAAAATGTAGAAGGATGACCTTAGAAGAAAAGGAAAGAGACAATATTGAAGTTCTACTTGTAACAGAAGACACAACGGTCCACAACATGGATAAAGCAGAGAGATCAGAAGTACCAAAGAGCAGAAAAGGTAAACAAGCACAGAGAAGTCAATCAGAGAGTCTCTTGGCTTCAGCCTACTTCTGACTTTCCAGAATCATTTTGTGCAAACTTCGCTTTGGGTTGACTTCTCTTACGTAACCTACAACCCAACCAGTCTTTTCCTAGGTATTTCCTTTCTTCATCCTACCAAAGCAGCAAGTAGATTTCAAGGACTGTTTGGAGGCGTTCTTTCTTGTAGGGTAGCAGAAAGCAGATATATACTTGAGAGTACATGCTAAACGGTGGGTAAATTGTCAAACTCTGGGACTGGAGGCGCACATTAGGTAGAGTTTCATAGCTGGCCCACAGGGACACAGTACTACTGATTTCTCAATTGCTTTTGTCTGAAATTAGGTGCTTAAATACTAATGTATTCCGTTGTAAACAGACTCACAGCTTATGAAGAGAAATGCTGAATGACTTCCTGTCAGTTTGCATCATTCTCAATGCTGCTGTCCATTTACAGAGAATCCTTGAAACTTCGATATGGAGGTCGCGTGCTCTGCGTTAACGATGTCCTCTATCGCCTTATAATACGCACATCTTTGTTTTCAATGATAACAGGAGCCCTTGTTTCACAGGGGCTCAAAGTGCTGGCTGCTAATTGGCTGGTGAGCAATTGGAAGCCATCAGTGCCACCACAGACACAAGTCGTATAAATCTGTAAACAAACAATTACAACGTGAAATCCCTCTTATGTCCTGGCTTTAGGTTCCCTATGAGTTTGAATCAATCCATAGAAACAGAAAAAAATAACAACACTGAATAAATAGTTTTCAGATATTCTTAATTATAAATGATGCTGTAGCGCTGAATAGTGATATAGGGCTAATCCTTTTGTACACTGCTACTCTCTGCATTTTCTCGATTCATTGCATCCAATGTGTTTTACTTTATGTAGATTTAATGGGCTAAATTTAACTAGTCCTGTAAGTAAGCCTACAGAGCCCTGGTGGCACTGTGGAGTAAATTTCAGCCCGTCAGAGGTTTATCTGGAAGTCCTAAAGCCACTAGCTGCACCACAGGAGAAACATCGGGTTAACTGTGCCCAGAATCGTGTCCAGCCTTGGGGATCCTCTTGCTATGAGTCAGACTTGACTCCATGGCAGTGAGCTTTGGGTGGGTAAGATTATGTCTGTGTTCATTAAGTGTTCACTCTCACTTGTGCCCTTCAGCTATGCCATCTTTCCCTAACTGTACCGTTAGCTTAGTTTTCATACGCCCACTATATTTGTCGCCCTTTTTCTCAGGGTCATGATGTGCTCCTCAGCTTAGAGAGCACCTTTGTCTCCATCAATCAGCATGCCCACATTGACTTAGGGACACTTTTGCTTTCAGTTGCTGTGATTAAAACCAGAATCTCTCTTTTTAAATCTTCTTGCCATGTTTACTTATCCTATGTTCCTATGATTTCTTCAGTATTTCCAGATGGATTCAGGTTTGTTTATGTTTCTTTTTCTACCAATGAACTAAACAGCCACTCCCAAACATACAAGTTACACATTGCTATGGCCCAGTATGAGGATTCAGCTTGATCGTCATTCCTCATACCTGTGTGTGACCAGTTTTTGCCATATTTTCACCCAGTTGATTATGTCCTTTGTGCCCTTTAGTTTCCATGATGAAATCTATGCATCTGAAGGTAATAATTTTATATAAAACTTCCACATTTTTATCTTAAGTTAAGACTACAGGTTGTTTACCTTATTTGTTAATACTCTTTGTTTTAATTTCCTTTTAGGCTATCAAAGATGCTTCTCCTGATATAGAGTTAGCACCTGAGCATGTACACACACCCAAACCAGGTAAAGTTCACAATACATATTTCACTTTGTTAAAAAGACATTAAGTTATTTCACACGTCTACAGGATTCTTGTTACTTATTTCACTTTTTGGAAATTTAGGTGACAGGCTTAACAGAAATCATGAATATGCCCATGTTGGTATTCATGTGTGATTTAAATACCTAGCGGCATAAGTGGAAGCATTCACCACAGGAAGCATGGACTCATATCTTGTGATTTATATTCTTCCTACTTCCCAAGTTTGGAATTTGACTACTGCTTGGAAATATACAGATGTTCCTTATGGCAGATGTGAAGTATGGCACTCTGCGACTTTTTTTTCCTAATGCTTGACAATGTTCATTGGGATTCTTGTCTTCACCAGAAGCAAAGCCTTACTCTGCCTCATGTGTGTTTCAACTTTATTTCATTTTTGTAGAGTCCCAGAGTTGATCTTGTCAGCCAAATCTTTTCATTAACTGAAGTAGTGTGGTGTGTCGTATGTGTATTTATAATGCGGGTGAAGTCATTAATCATCCCCCAGAGAAGGTCTGTTACACAACCATTGACATAATGAATTTCACAACTCTTCAGCCTTGGGATCCTTTTATGGTATTCATTATTACATAGATTTCCTCAAAGGTTGTGTTCAGGGAGTTGGACCTATTTCCATATCAGAAATGGTAGCCGAACCCATGTCAATATGAGTGTACATTCTCAGAAATGTCATTTGTTATCCTCTTTCACCTGCCGTTATGATATTCATATTTGGAATTCCAAAAAGACAAAAAAAACCTTTTTTTGACTATATGATTTTCTTGTGTCAGAGCATATTGTTCTACTTTGTGACTAGGCTCAGTTTGGACTTACCCTATGTTTAAATGGAAGCACTTAGAATGCCAAAGACTATTGCTTCTCTTGTATATTCATTATGTTCACACAAAGGTTAGGTAATAAATGTTGAAGACTGTGAACTGAAGTGAGGTTAACTCATTGTATTGAAAATAGTTTTAAAATATGAAATATTATCTTCAAAAATGCTGACATGCACACAGTATTGTCTCTAGAATATGGAAAACAGACTGCTATTCATAGTTAAGCTTGAAATGTGGAGACAAGGGGTCTGTTATTAGGAAGAAAGAGCGAATTCTGGGAGGATTATAATGAAATTCCATGGAACACAAAATAAATCATTGAATGTGCTGAGTGATCACAAACAGGTAACCCAGAAAAATTGAAGATATTTAAACATCAGGAACGACAATTGCTAATAAGATTATCTAAATGAAGAGCACTGTGCTTCTGGTCACTGTCAAGTCTACTGTGACTCGATGGAAGCACAGCGTTTCCCCAGAACAAGTGTACAACATGCCCCATGCAGTGTGACACAAAGCACCACTGTCTGTCAAGGAGAGGGAGACAAGAGACTGCTACATTCAAGCATGATTTCTGTTTATCTAAGCTGGTCACATTTATGTTATTATTTACCTTCTTGTAAATGAACATTGTATCTTCCGATATTCCAGACTCTGGTTCCCCCCGGGTGAGTCAGGAACGTACCAGGAAACTCGACGTTGATGATCAAGATCCATTTAAGCCACCATCACAGACCACAAATCAGGCAACCTCTACAAAATGTAGAAGGATGACCTTAGAAGAAAAGGGAAGAGACAATATTGAAGTTCTACTTGTAACAGAAGACACAACGGTCCACAACATGGATAAAGCAGAGAGATCAGAAGTACCAAAGAGCAGAAAAGGTAAACAAGCACAGAGAAGTCAATCAGAGAGTCTCTTGGCTTCAGCCTACTTCTGACTTTCCAGAATCATTTTGTGCAAACTTCGCTTTGGGTTGACTTCTCTTACGTAACCTACAACCCAACCAGTCTTTTCCTAGGTATTTCCTTTCTTCATCCTACCAAAGCAGCAAGTAGATTTCAAGGACTGTTTGGAGGCGTTCTTTCTTGTAGGGTAGCAGAAAGCAGATATATACTTGAGAGTACATGCTAAACGGTGGGTAAATTGTCAAACTCTGGGACTGGAGGCGCACATTAGGTAGAGTTTCATAGATGGCCCACAGGGACACAGTACTACTGATTTCTCAATTGCTTTTGTCTGAAATTAGGTGCTTAAATACTAATGTATTCCGTTGTAAACAGACTCACAGCTTATGAAGAGAAATGCTGAATGACTTCCTGTCAGTTTGCATCATTCTCAATGCTGCTGTCCATTTACAGAGAATCCTTGAAACTTCGATATGGAGGTCGCGTGCTCTGCGTTAACGATGTCCTCTATCGCCTTATAATACGCACATCTTTGTTTTCAATGATAACAGGAGCCCTTGTTTCACAGGGGCTCAAAGTGCTGGCTGCTAATTGGCTGGTGAGCAATTGGAAGCCATCAGTGCCACCACAGACACAAGTCGTATAAATCTGTAAACAAACAATTACAACGTGAAATCCCTCTTATGTCCTGGCTTTAGGTTCCCTATGAGTTTGAATCAATCCATAGAAACAGAAAAAAATAACAACACTGAATAAATAGTTTTCAGATATTCTTAATTATAAATGATGCTGTAGCGCTGAATAGTGATATAGGGCTAATCCTTTTGTACACTGCTACTCTCTGCATTTTCTCGATTCATTGCATCCAATGTGTTTTACTTTATGTAGATTTAATGGGCTAAATTTAACTAGTCCTGTAAGTAAGCCTACAGAGCCCTGGTGGCACTGTGGAGTAAATTTCAGCCCGTCAGAGGTTTATCTGGAAGTCCTAAAGCCACTAGCTGCACCACAGGAGAAACATCGGGTTAACTGTGCCCAGAATCGTGTCCAGCCTTGGGGATCCTCTTGCTATGAGTCAGACTTGACTCCATGGCAGTGGGCTTTGGGTGGGTAAGATTATGTCTGTGTTCATTAAGTGTTCACTCTCACTTGTGCCCTTCAGCTATGCCATCTTTCCCTAACTGTACCGTTAGCTTAGTTTTCATACGCCCACTATATTTGTCGCCCTTTTTCTCAGGGTCATGATGTGCTCCTCAGCTTAGAGAGCACCTTTGTCTCCATCAATCAGCATGCCCACATTGACTTAGGGACACTTTTGCTTTCAGTTGCTGTGATTAAAACCAGAATCTCTCTTTTTAAATCTTCTTGCCATGTTTACTTATCCTATGTTCCTATGATTTCTTCAGTATTTCCAGATGGATTCAGGTTTGTTTATGTTTCTTTTTCTACCAATGAACTAAACAGCCACTCCCAAACATACAAGTTACACATTGCTATGGCCCAGTATGAGGATTCAGCTTGATCTTCATTCCTCATGCCTGTGTGTGACCAGTTTTTGCCGTATTTTCACCCAGTTGATTATGTCCTTTGTGCCCTTTAGGTTCTATGATGAAATCTATGCATCTGAAGGTAATAATTTTATATAAAACTTCCACATTTTTATCTTAAGTTAAGACTACAGGTTGTTTACCTTATTTGTTAATACTCTTTGTTTTAATTTCCTTTTAGGCTATCAAAGATGCTTCTCCTGATATAGAGTTAGCACCTGAGCATGTACACACACCCAAACCAGGTAAAGTTCACAATACATATTTCACTTTGTTAAAAAGACATTAAGTTATTTCACACGTCTACAGGATTCTTGTTACTTATTTCACTTTTTGGAAATTTAGGTGACAGGCTTAACAGAAATCATGAATATGCCCATGTTGGTATTCATGTGTGATTTAAATACCTAGCGGCATAAGTGGAAGCATTCACCACAGGAAGCATGGACTCATATCTTGTGATTTATATTCTTCCTACTTCCCAAGTTTGGAATTTGACTACTGCTTGGAAATATACAGATGTTCCTTATGGCAGATGTGAAGTATGGCACTCTGCGACTTTTTTTTCCTAATGCTTGACAATGTTCATTGGGATTCTTGTCTTCACCAGAAGCAAAGCCTTACTCTGCCTCATGTGTGTTTCAACTTTATTTCATTTTTGTAGAGTCCCAGAGTTGATCTTGTCAGCCAAATCTTTTCATTAACTGAAGTAGTGTGGTGTGTCGTATGTGTATTTATAATGCGGGTGAAGTCATTAATCATCCCCCAGAGAAGGTCTGTTACACAACCATTGACATAATGAATTTCACAACTCTTCAGCCTTGGGATCCTTTTATGGTATTCATTATTACATAGATTTCCTCAAAGGTTGTGTTCAGGGAGTTGGACCTATTTCCGTATCAGAAATGGTAGCCGAACCCATGTCAATATGAGTGTACATTCTCAGAAATGTCATTTGTTATCCTCTTTCACCTGCCGTTATGATATTCATATTTGGAATTCCAAAAAGACAAAAAAAACCTTTTTTTGACTATATGATTTTCTTGTGTCAGAGCATATTGTTCTACTTTGTGACTAGGCTCAGTTTGGACTTACCCTATGTTTAAATGGAAGCACTTAGAATGCCAAAGACTATTGCTTCTCTTGTATATTCATTATGTTCACACAAAGGTTAGGTAATAAATGTTGAAGACTGTGAACTGAAGTGAGGTTAACTCATTGTATTGAAAATAGTTTTAAAATATGAAATATTATCTTCAAAAATGCTGACATGCACACAGTATTGTCTCTAGAATATAGAAAACAGACTGCTATTCATAGTTAAGCTTGAAATGTGGAGACAAGGGGTCTGTTATTAGGAAGAAAGAGCGAATTCTGGGAGGATTATAATGAAATTCCATGGAACACAAAATAAATCATTGAATGTGCTGAGTGATCACAAACAGGTAACCCAGAAAAATTGAAGATATTTAAACAACAGGAACGACAATTGCTAATAAGATTATCTAAATGAAGAGCACTGTGCTTCTGGTCACTGTCAAGTCTACTGTGACTCGATGGAAGCACAGCGTTTCCCCAGAACAAGTGTACAACATGCCCCATGCAGTGTGACACAAAGCACCACTGTCTGTCAAGGAGAGGGAGACAAGAGACTGCTACATTCAAGCATGATTTCTGTTTATCTAAGCTGGTCACATTTATGTTATTATTTACCTTCTTGTAAATGAACATTGTATCTTCCGATATTCCAGACTCTGGTTCCCCCCGGGTGAGTCAGGAACGTACCAGGAAACTCGACGTTGATGATCAAGATCCATTTAAGCCACCATCACAGACCACAAATCAGGCAACCTCTACAAAATGTAGAAGGATGACCTTAGAAGAAAAGGGAAGAGACAATATTGAAGTTCTACTTGTAACAGAAGACACAACGGTCCACAACATGGATAAAGCAGAGAGATCAGAAGTACCAAAGAGCAGAAAAGGTAAACAAGCACAGAGAAGTCAATCAGAGAGTCTCTTGGCTTCAGCCTACTTCTGACTTTCCAGAATCATTTTGTGCAAACTTCGCTTTGGGTTGACTTCTCTTACGTAACCTACAACCCAACCAGTCTTTTCCTAGGTATTTCCTTTCTTCATCCTACCAAAGCAGCAAGTAGATTTCAAGGACTGTTTGGAGGCGTTCTTTCTTGTAGGGTAGCAGAAAGCAGATATATACTTGAGAGTACATGCTAAACGGTGGGTAAATTGTCAAACTCTGGGACTGGAGGCGCACATTAGGTAGAGTTTCATAGATGGCCCACAGGGACACAGTACTACTGATTTCTCAATTGCTTTTGTCTGAAATTAGGTGCTTAAATACTAATGTATTCCGTTGTAAACAGACTCACAGCTTATGAAGAGAAATGCTGAATGACTTCCTGTCAGTTTGCATCATTCTCAATGCTGCTGTCCATTTACAGAGAATCCTTGAAACTTCGATATGGAGGTCGCGTGCTCTGCGTTAACGATGTCCTCTATCGCCTTATAATACGCACATCTTTGTTTTCAATGATAACAGGAGCCCTTGTTTCACAGGGGCTCAAAGTGCTGGCTGCTAATTGGCTGGTGAGCAATTGGAAGCCATCAGTGCCACCACAGACACAAGTCGTATAAATCTGTAAACAAACAATTACAACGTGAAATCCCTCTTATGTCCTGGCTTTAGGTTCCCTATGAGTTTGAATCAATCCATAGAAACAGAAAAAAATAACAACACTGAATAAATAGTTTTCAGATATTCTTAATTATAAATGATGCTGTAGCGCTGAATAGTGATATAGGGCTAATCCTTTTGTACACTGCTACTCTCTGCATTTTCTCGATTCATTGCATCCAATGTGTTTTACTTTATGTAGATTTAATGGGCTAAATTTAACTAGTCCTGTAAGTAAGCCTACAGAGCCCTGGTGGCACTGTGGAGTAAATTTCAGCCCGTCAGAGGTTTATCTGGAAGTCCTAAAGCCACTAGCTGCACCACAGGAGAAACATCGGGTTAACTGTGCCCAGAATCGTGTCCAGCCTTGGGGATCCTCTTGCTATGAGTCAGACTTGACTCCATGGCAGTGGGCTTTGGGTGGGTAAGATTATGTCTGTGTTCATTAAGTGTTCACTCTCACTTGTGCCCTTCAGCTATGCCATCTTTCCCTAACTGTACCGTTAGCTTAGTTTTCATACGCCCACTATATTTGTCGCCCTTTTTCTCAGGGTCATGATGTGCTCCTCAGCTTAGAGAGCACCTTTGTCTCCATCAATCAGCATGCCCACATTGACTTAGGGACACTTTTGCTTTCAGTTGCTGTGATTAAAACCAGAATCTCTCTTTTTAAATCTTCTTGCCATGTTTACTTATCCTATGTTCCTATGATTTCTTCAGTATTTCCAGATGGATTCAGGTTTGTTTATGTTTCTTTTTCTACCAATGAACTAAACAGCCACTCCCAAACATACAAGTTACACATTGCTATGGCCCAGTATGAGGATTCAGCTTGATCTTCATTCCTCATGCCTGTGTGTGACCAGTTTTTGCCGTATTTTCACCCAGTTGATTATGTCCTTTGTGCCCTTTAGGTTCTATGATGAAATCTATGCATCTGAAGGTAATAATTTTATATAAAACTTCCACATTTTTATCTTAAGTTAAGACTACAGGTTGTTTACCTTATTTGTTAATACTCTTTGTTTTAATTTCCTTTTAGGCTATCAAAGATGCTTCTCCTGATATAGAGTTAGCACCTGAGCATGTACACACACCCAAACCAGGTAAAGTTCACAATACATATTTCACTTTGTTAAAAAGACATTAAGTTATTTCACACGTCTACAGGATTCTTGTTACTTATTTCACTTTTTGGAAATTTAGGTGACAGGCTTAACAGAAATCATGAATATGCCCATGTTGGTATTCATGTGTGATTTAAATACCTAGCGGCATAAGTGGAAGCATTCACCACAGGAAGCATGGACTCATATCTTGTGATTTATATTCTTCCTACTTCCCAAGTTTGGAATTTGACTACTGCTTGGAAATATACAGATGTTCCTTATGGCAGATGTGAAGTATGGCACTCTGCGACTTTTTTTTCCTAATGCTTGACAATGTTCATTGGGATTCTTGTCTTCACCAGAAGCAAAGCCTTACTCTGCCTCATGTGTGTTTCAACTTTATTTCATTTTTGTAGAGTCCCAGAGTTGATCTTGTCAGCCAAATCTTTTCATTAACTGAAGTAGTGTGGTGTGTCGTATGTGTATTTATAATGCGGGTGAAGTCATTAATCATCCCCCAGAGAAGGTCTGTTACACAACCATTGACATAATGAATTTCACAACTCTTCAGCCTTGGGATCCTTTTATGGTATTCATTATTACATAGATTTCCTCAAAGGTTGTGTTCAGGGAGTTGGACCTATTTCCATATCAGAAATGGTAGCCGAACCCATGTCAATATGAGTGTACATTCTCAGAAATGTCATTTGTTATCCTCTTTCACCTGCCGTTATGATATTCATATTTGGAATTCCAAAAAGACAAAAAAAACCTTTTTTTGACTATATGATTTTCTTGTGTCAGAGCATATTGTTCTACTTTGTGACTAGGCTCAGTTTGGACTTACCCTATGTTTAAATGGAAGCACTTAGAATGCCAAAGACTATTGCTTCTCTTGTATATTCATTATGTTCACACAAAGGTTAGGTAATAAATGTTGAAGACTGTGAACTGAAGTGAGGTTAACTCATTGTATTGAAAATAGTTTTAAAATATGAAATATTATCTTCAAAAATGCTGACATGCACACAGTATTGTCTCTAGAATATGGAAAACAGACTGCTATTCATAGTTAAGCTTGAAATGTGGAGACAAGGGGTCTGTTATTAGGAAGAAAGAGCGAATTCTGGGAGGATTATAATGAAATTCCATGGAACACAAAATAAATCATTGAATGTGCTGAGTGATCACAAACAGGTAACCCAGAAAAATTGAAGATATTTAAACAACAGGAACGACAATTGCTAATAAGATTATCTAAATGAAGAGCACTGTGCTTCTGGTCACTGTCAAGTCTACTGTGACTCGATGGAAGCACAGCGTTTCCCCAGAACAAGTGTACAACATGCCCCATGCAGTGTGACACAAAGCACCACTGTCTGTCAAGGAGAGGGAGACAAGAGACTGCTACATTCAAGCATGATTTCTGTTTATCTAAGCTGGTCACATTTATGTTATTATTTACCTTCTTGTAAATGAACATTGTATCTTCCGATATTCCAGACTCTGGTTCCCCCCGGGTGAGTCAGGAACGTACCAGGAAACTCGACGTTGATGATCAAGATCCATTTAAGCCACCATCACAGACCACAAATCAGGCAACCTCTACAAAATGTAGAAGGATGACCTTAGAAGAAAAGGGAAGAGACAATATTGAAGTTCTACTTGTAACAGAAGACACAACGGTCCACAACATGGATAAAGCAGAGAGATCAGAAGTACCAAAGAGCAGAAAAGGTAAACAAGCACAGAGAAGTCAATCAGAGAGTCTCTTGGCTTCAGCCTACTTCTGACTTTCCAGAATCATTTTGTGCAAACTTCGCTTTGGGTTGACTTCTCTTACGTAACCTACAACCCAACCAGTCTTTTCCTAGGTATTTCCTTTCTTCATCCTACCAAAGCAGCAAGTAGATTTCAAGGACTGTTTGGAGGCGTTCTTTCTTGTAGGGTAGCAGAAAGCAGATATATACTTGAGAGTACATGCTAAACGGTGGGTAAATTGTCAAACTCTGGGACTGGAGGTGCACATTAGGTAGAGTTTTATAGATGGCCCACAGGGACACAGTACTACTGATTTCTCAATTGCTTTTGTCTGAAATTAGGTGCTTAAATACTAATGTATTCCGTTGTAAACAGACTCACAGCTTATGAAGAGAAATGCTGAATGACTTCCTGTCAGTTTGCATCGTTCTCAATGCTGCTGTCCATTTACAGAGAATCCTTGAAACTTCGATATGGAGGTCGCGTGCTCTGCGTTAACGATGTCCTCTATCGCCTTATAATACGCACATCTTTGTTTTCAATGATAACAGGAGCCCTTGTTTCACAGGGCCTTAAAGTGCTGGCTGCTAATTGGCTGGTGAGCAATTGGAAGCC
This sequence comes from Tenrec ecaudatus, assembly GCF_050624435.1. Classification (NCBI taxonomy): domain Eukaryota; kingdom Metazoa; phylum Chordata; class Mammalia; order Afrosoricida; family Tenrecidae; genus Tenrec; species Tenrec ecaudatus. The sequence goes on from NC_134532.1 coordinate 51,484,875, forward strand.
ATCAGTGCCACCACAGACACAAGTCGTATAAATCTGTAAACAAACAATTACAACGTGAAATCCCTCTTATGTCCTGGCTTTAGGTTCCCTATGAGTTTGAATCAATCCATAGAAACAGAAAAAAATAACAACACTGAATAAATAGTTTTCAGATATTCTTAATTATAAATGATGCTGTAGCGCTGAATAGTGATATAGGGCTAATCCTTTTGTACACTGCTACTCTCTGCATTTTCTCGATTCATTGCATCCAATGTGTTTTACTTTATGTAGATTTAATGGGCTAAATTTAACTAGTCCTGTAAGTAAGCCTACAGAGCCCTGGTGGCACTGTGGAGTAAATTTCAGCCCGTCAGAGGTTTATCTGGAAGTCCTAAAGCCACTAGCTGCACCACAGGAGAAACATCGGGTTAACTGTGCCCAGAATCGTGTCCAGCCTTGGGGATCCTCTTGCTATGAGTCAGACTTGACTCCATGGCAGTGGGCTTTGGGTGGGTAAGATTATGTCTGTGTTCATTAAGTGTTCACTCTCACTTGTGCCCTTCAGCTATGCCATCTTTCCCTAACTGTACCGTTAGCTTAGTTTTCATACACCCACTATATTTGTCGCCCTTTTTCTCAGGGTCATGATGTGCTCCTCAGCTTAGAGAGCACCTTTGTCTCCATCAATCAGCATGCCCACATTGACTTAGGGACACTTTTGCTTTCAGTTGCTGTGATTAAAACCAGAATCTCTCTTTTTAAATCTTCTTGCCATGTTTACTTATCCTATGTTCCTATGATTTCTTCAGTATTTCCAGATGGATTCAGGTTTGTTTATGTTTCTTTTTCTACCAATGAACTAAACAGCCACTCCCAAACATACAAGTTACACATTGCTATGGCCCAGTATGAGGATTCAGCTTGATCTTCATTCCTCATGCCTGTGTGTGACCAGTTTTTGCCGTATTTTCACCCAGTTGATTATGTCCTTTGTGCCCTTTAGGTTCTATGATGAAATCTATGCATCTGAAGGTAATAATTTTATATAAAACTTCCACATTTTTATCTTAAGTTAAGACTACAGGTTGTTTACCTTATTTGTTAATACTCTTTGTTTTAATTTCCTTTTAGGCTATCAAAGATGCTTCTCCTGATATAGAGTTAGCACCTGAGCATGTACACACACCCAAACCAGGTAAAGTTCACAATACATATTTCACTTTGTTAAAAAGACATTAAGTTATTTCACACGTCTACAGGATTCTTGTTACTTATTTCACTTTTTGGAAATTTAGGTGACAGGCTTAACAGAAATCATGAATATGCCCATGTTGGTATTCATGTGTGATTTAAATACCTAGCGGCATAAGTGGAAGCATTCACCACAGGAAGCATGGACTCATATCTTGTGATTTATATTCTTCCTACTTCCCAAGTTTGGAATTTGACTACTGCTTGGAAATATACAGATGTTCCTTATGGCAGATGTGAAGTATGGCACTCTGCGACTTTTTTTTCCTAATGCTTGACAATGTTCATTGGGATTCTTGTCTTCACCAGAAGCAAAGCCTTACTCTGCCTCATGTGTGTTTCAACTTTATTTCATTTTTGTAGAGTCCCAGAGTTGATCTTGTCAGCCAAATCTTTTCATTAACTGAAGTAGTGTGGTGTGTCGTATGTGTATTTATAATGCGGGTGAAGTCATTAATCATCCCCCAGAGAAGGTCTGTTACACAACCATTGACATAATGAATTTCACAACTCTTCAGCCTTGGGATCCTTTTATGGTATTCATTATTACATAGATTTCCTCAAAGGTTGTGTTCAGGGAGTTGGACCTATTTCCATATCAGAAATGGTAGCCGAACCAATGTCAATATGAGTGTACATTCTCAGAAATGTCATTTGTTATCCTCTTTCACCTGCCGTTATGATATTCATATTTGGAATTCCAAAAAGACAAAAAAAACCTTTTTTTGACTATATGATTTTCTTGTGTCAGAGCATATTGTTCTACTTTGTGACTAGGCTCAGTTTGGACTTACCCTATGTTTAAATGGAAGCACTTAGAATGCCAAAGACTATTGCTTCTCTTGTATATTCATTATGTTCACACAAAGGTTAGGTAATAAATGTTGAAGACTGTGAACTGAAGTGAGGTTAACTCATTGTATTGAAAATAGTTTTAAAATATGAAATATTATCTTCAAAAATGCTGACATGCACACAGTATTGTCTCTAGAATATAGAAAACAGACTGCTATTCATAGTTAAGCTTGAAATGTGGAGACAAGGGGTCTGTTATTAGGAAGAAAGAGCGAATTCTGGGAGGATTATAATGAAATTCCATGGAACACAAAATAAATCATTGAATGTGCTGAGTGATCACAAACAGGTAACCCAGAAAAATTGAAGATATTTAAACAACAGGAACGACAATTGCTAATAAGATTATCTAAATGAAGAGCACTGTGCTTCTGGTCACTGTCAAGTCTACTGTGACTGATGGAAGCACAGCGTTTCCCCAGAACAAGTGTACAACATGCCCCATGCAGTGTGACACAAAGCACCACTGTCTGTCAAGGAGAGGGAGACAAGAGACTGCTACATTCAAGCATGATTTCTGTTTATCTAAGCTGGTCACATTTATGTTATTATTTACCTTCTTGTAAATGAACATTGTATCTTCCGATATTCCAGACTCTGGTTCCCCCCGGGTGAGTCAGGAACGTACCAGGAAACTGGACGTTGATGATCAAGATCCATTTAAGCCACCATCACAGACCACAAATCAGGCAACCTCTACAAAATGTAGAAGGATGACCTTAGAAGAAAAGGGAAGAGACAATATTGAAGTTCTACTTGTAACAGAAGACACAACGGTCCACAACATGGATAAAGCAGAGAGATCAGAAGTACCAAAGAGCAGAAAAGGTAAACAAGCACAGAGAAGTCAATCAGAGAGTCTCTTGGCTTCAGCCTACTTCTGACTTTCCAGAATCATTTTGTGCAAACTTCGCTTTGGGTTGACTTCTCTTACGTAACCTACAACCCAACCAGTCTTTTCCTAGGTATTTCCTTTCTTCATCCTACCAAAGCAGCAAGTAGATTTCAAGGACTGTTTGGAGGCGTTCTTTCTTGTAGGGTAGCAGAAAGCAGATATATACTTGAGAGTACATGCTAAACGGTGGGTAAATTGTCAAACTCTGGGACTGGAGGTGCACATTAGGTAGAGTTTTATAGATGGCCCACAGGGACACAGTACTACTGATTTCTCAATTGCTTTTGTCTGAAATTAGGTGCTTAAATACTAATGTATTCCGTTGTAAACAGACTCACAGCTTATGAAGAGAAATGCTGAATGACTTCCTGTCAGTTTGCATCGTTCTCAATGCTGCTGTCCATTTACAGAGAATCCTTGAAACTTCGATATGGAGGTCGCGTGCTCTGCGTTAACGATGTCCTCTATCGCCTTATAATACGCACATCTTTGTTTTCAATGATAACAGGAGCCCTTGTTTCACAGGGCCTTAAAGTGCTGGCTGCTAATTGGCTGGTGAGCAATTGGAAGCCATCAGTGCCACCACAGACACAAGTCGTATAAATCTGTAAACAAACAATTACAACGTGAAATCCCTCTTATGTCCTGGCTTTAGGTTCCCTATGAGTTTGAATCAATCCATAGAAACAGAAAAAAATAACAACACTGAATAAATAGTTTTCAGATATTCTTAATTATAAATGATGCTGTAGCGCTGAATAGTGATATAGGGCTAATCCTTTTGTACACTGCTACTCTCTGCATTTTCTCGATTCATTGCATCCAATGTGTTTTACTTTATGTAGATTTAATGGGCTAAATTTAACTAGTCCTGTAAGTAAGCCTACAGAGCCCTGGTGGCACTGTGGAGTAAATTTCAGCCCGTCAGAGGTTTATCTGGAAGTCCTAAAGCCACTAGCTGCACCACAGGAGAAACATCGGGTTAACTGTGCCCAGAATCGTGTCCAGCCTTGGGGATCCTCTTGCTATGAGTCAGACTTGACTCCATGGCAGTGGGCTTTGGGTGGGTAAGATTATGTCTGTGTTCATTAAGTGTTCACTCTCACTTGTGCCCTTCAGCTATGCCATCTTTCCCTAACTGTACCGTTAGCTTAGTTTTCATACACCCACTATATTTGTCGCCCTTTTTCTCAGGGTCATGATGTGCTCCTCAGCTTAGAGAGCACCTTTGTCTCCATCAATCAGCATGCCCACATTGACTTAGGGACACTTTTGCTTTCAGTTGCTGTGATTAAAACCAGAATCTCTCTTTTTAAATCTTCTTGCCATGTTTACTTATCCTATGTTCCTATGATTTCTTCAGTATTTCCAGATGGATTCAGGTTTGTTTATGTTTCTTTTTCTACCAATGAACTAAACAGCCACTCCCAAACATACAAGTTACACATTGCTATGGCCCAGTATGAGGATTCAGCTTGATCTTCATTCCTCATGCCTGTGTGTGACCAGTTTTTGCCGTATTTTCACCCAGTTGATTATGTCCTTTGTGCCCTTTAGGTTCTATGATGAAATCTATGCATCTGAAGGTAATAATTTTATATAAAACTTCCACATTTTTATCTTAAGTTAAGACTACAGGTTGTTTACCTTATTTGTTAATACTCTTTGTTTTAATTTCCTTTTAGGCTATCAAAGATGCTTCTCCTGATATAGAGTTAGCACCTGAGCATGTACACACACCCAAACCAGGTAAAGTTCACAATACATATTTCACTTTGTTAAAAAGACATTAAGTTATTTCACACGTCTACAGGATTCTTGTTACTTATTTCACTTTTTGGAAATTTAGGTGACAGGCTTAACAGAAATCATGAATATGCCCATGTTGGTATTCATGTGTGATTTAAATACCTAGCGGCATAAGTGGAAGCATTCACCACAGGAAGCATGGACTCATATCTTGTGATTTATATTCTTCCTACTTCCCAAGTTTGGAATTTGACTACTGCTTGGAAATATACAGATGTTCCTTATGGCAGATGTGAAGTATGGCACTCTGCGACTTTTTTTTCCTAATGCTTGACAATGTTCATTGGGATTCTTGTCTTCACCAGAAGCAAAGCCTTACTCTGCCTCATGTGTGTTTCAACTTTATTTCATTTTTGTAGAGTCCCAGAGTTGATCTTGTCAGCCAAATCTTTTCATTAACTGAAGTAGTGTGGTGTGTCGTATGTGTATTTATAATGCGGGTGAAGTCATTAATCATCCCCCAGAGAAGGTCTGTTACACAACCATTGACATAATGAATTTCACAACTCTTCAGCCTTGGGATCCTTTTATGGTATTCATTATTACATAGATTTCCTCAAAGGTTGTGTTCAGGGAGTTGGACCTATTTCCATATCAGAAATGGTAGCCGAACCAATGTCAATATGAGTGTACATTCTCAGAAATGTCATTTGTTATCCTCTTTCACCTGCCGTTATGATATTCATATTTGGAATTCCAAAAAGACAAAAAAAACCTTTTTTTGACTATATGATTTTCTTGTGTCAGAGCATATTGTTCTACTTTGTGACTAGGCTCAGTTTGGACTTACCCTATGTTTAAATGGAAGCACTTAGAATGCCAAAGACTATTGCTTCTCTTGTATATTCATTATGTTCACACAAAGGTTAGGTAATAAATGTTGAAGACTGTGAACTGAAGTGAGGTTAACTCATTGTATTGAAAATAGTTTTAAAATATGAAATATTATCTTCAAAAATGCTGACATGCACACAGTATTGTCTCTAGAATATAGAAAACAGACTGCTATTCATAGTTAAGCTTGAAATGTGGAGACAAGGGGTCTGTTATTAGGAAGAAAGAGCGAATTCTGGGAGGATTATAATGAAATTCCATGGAACACAAAATAAATCATTGAATGTGCTGAGTGATCACAAACAGGTAACCCAGAAAAATTGAAGATATTTAAACAACAGGAACGACAATTGCTAATAAGATTATCTAAATGAAGAGCACTGTGCTTCTGGTCACTGTCAAGTCTACTGTGACTCGATGGAAGCACAGCGTTTCCCCAGAACAAGTGTACAACATGCCCCATGCAGTGTGACACAAAGCACCACTGTCTGTCAAGGAGAGGGAGACAAGAGACTGCTACATTCAAGCATGATTTCTGTTTATCTAAGCTGGTCACATTTATGTTATTATTTACCTTCTTGTAAATGAACATTGTATCTTCCGATATTCCAGACTCTGGTTCCCCCCGGGTGAGTCAGGAACGTACCAGGAAACTCGACGTTGATGATCAAGATCCATTTAAGCCACCATCACAGACCACAAATCAGGCAACCTCTACAAAATGTAGAAGGATGACCTTAGAAGAAAAGGGAAGAGACAATATTGAAGTTCTACTTGTAACAGAAGACACAACGGTCCACAACATGGATAAAGCAGAGAGATCAGAAGTACCAAAGAGCAGAAAAGGTAAACAAGCACAGAGAAGTCAATCAGAGAGTCTCTTGGCTTCAGCCTACTTCTGACTTTCCAGAATCATTTTGTGCAAACTTCGCTTTGGGTTGACTTCTCTTACGTAACCTACAACCCAACCAGTCTTTTCCTAGGTATTTCCTTTCTTCATCCTACCAAAGCAGCAAGTAGATTTCAAGGACTGTTTGGAGGCGTTCTTTCTTGTAGGGTAGCAGAAAGCAGATATATACTTGAGAGTACATGCTAAACGGTGGGTAAATTGTCAAACTCTGGGACTGGAGGTGCACATTAGGTAGAGTTTTATAGATGGCCCACAGGGACACAGTACTACTGATTTCTCAATTGCTTTTGTCTGAAATTAGGTGCTTAAATACTAATGTATTCCGTTGTAAACAGACTCACAGCTTATGAAGAGAAATGCTGAATGACTTCCTGTCAGTTTGCATCGTTCTCAATGCTGCTGTCCATTTACAGAGAATCCTTGAAACTTCGATATGGAGGTCGCGTGCTCTGCGTTAACGATGTCCTCTATCGCCTTATAATACGCACATCTTTGTTTTCAATGATAACAGGAGCCCTTGTTTCACAGGGCCTTAAAGTGCTGGCTGCTAATTGGCTGGTGAGCAATTGGAAGCCATCAGTGCCACCACAGACACAAGTCGTATAAATCTGTAAACAAACAATTACAACGTGAAATCCCTCTTATGTCCTGGCTTTAGGTTCCCTATGAGTTTGAATCAATCCATAGAAACAGAAAAAAATAACAACACTGAATAAATAGTTTTCAGATATTCTTAATTATAAATGATGCTGTAGCGCTGAATAGTGATATAGGGCTAATCCTTTTGTACACTGCTACTCTCTGCATTTTCTCGATTCATTGCATCCAATGTGTTTTACTTTTTGTAGATTTAATGGGCTAAATTTAACTAGTACTGTAAGTAAGCCTACAGAGCCCTGGTGGCACTGTGGAGTAAATTTCAGCCCGTCAGAGGTTTATCTGGAAGTCCTAAAGCCACTAGCTGCACCACAGGAGAAACATCGGGTTAACTGTGCCCAGAATCGTGTCCAGCCTTGGGGATCCTCTTGCTATGAGTCAGACTTGACTCCATGGCAGTGGGCTTTGGGTGGGTAAGATTATGTCTGTGTTCATTAAGTGTTCACTCTCACTTGTGCCCTTCAGCTATGCCATCTTTCCCTAACTGTACCGTTAGCTTAGTTTTCATACACCCACTATATTTGTCGCCCTTTTTCTCAGGGTCATGATGTGCTCCTCAGCTTAGAGAGCACCTTTGTCTCCATCAATCAGCATGCCCACATTGACTTAGGGACACTTTTGCTTTCAGTTGCTGTGATTAAAACCAGAATCTCTCTTTTTAAATCTTCTTGCCATGTTTACTTATCCTATGTTCCTATGATTTCTTCAGTATTTCCAGATGGATTCAGGTTTGTTTATGTTTCTTTTTCTACCAATGAACTAAACAGCCACTCCCAAACATACAAGTTACACATTGCTATGGCCCAGTATGAGGATTCAGCTTGATCGTCATTCCTCATGCCTGTGTGTGACCAGTTTTTGCCGTATTTTCACCCAGTTGATTATGTCCTTTGTGCCCTTTAGGTTCTATGATGAAATCTATGCATCTGAAGGTAATAATTTTATATAAAACTTCCACATTTTTATCTTAAGTTAAGACTACAGGTTGTTTACCTTATTTGTTAATACTCTTTGTTTTAATTTCCTTTTAGGCTATCAAAGATGCTTCTCCTGATATAGAGTTAGCACCTGAGCATGTACACACACCCAAACCAGGTAAAGTTCACAATACATATTTCACTTTGTTAAAAAGACATTAAGTTATTTCACACGTCTACAGGATTCTTGTTACTTATTTCACTTTTTGGAAATTTAGGTGACAGGCTTAACAGAAATCATGAATATGCCCATGTTGGTATTCATGTGTGATTTAAATACCTAGCGGCATAAGTGGAAGCATTCACCACAGGAAGCATGGACTCATATCTTGTGATTTATATTCTTCCTACTTCCCAAGTTTGGAATTTGACTACTGCTTGGAAATATACAGATGTTCCTTATGGCAGATGTGAAGTATGGCACTCTGCGACTTTTTTTTCCTAATGCTTGACAATGTTCATTGGGATTCTTGTCTTCACCAGAAGCAAAGCCTTACTCTGCCTCATGTGTGTTTCAACTTTATTTCATTTTTGTAGAGTCCCAGAGTTGATCTTGTCAGCCAAATCTTTTCATTAACTGAAGTAGTGTGGTGTGTCGTATGTGTATTTATAATGCGGGTGAAGTCATTAATCATCCCCCAGAGAAGGTCTGTTACACAACCATTGACATAATGAATTTCACAAGTCTTCAGCCTTGGGATCCTTTTATGGTATTCATTATTACATAGATTTCCTCAAAGGTTGTGTTCAGGGAGTTGGACCTATTTCCGTATCAGAAATGGTAGCCGAACCCATGTCAATATGAGTGTACATTCTCAGAAATGTCATTTGTTATCCTCTTTCACCTGCCGTTATGATATTCATATTTGGAATTCCAAAAATACAAAAAAACCTTATTTTGACTATATGATTTTCTTGTGTCAGAGCATATTGTTCTACTTTGTGACTAGGCTCAGTTTGGACTTACCCTATGTTTAAATGGAAGCACTTAGAATGCCAAAGACTATTGCTTCTCTTGTATATTCATTATGCTCACACAAAGGTTAGGTAATAAATGTTGAAGACTGTGAACTGAAGTGAGGTTAACTCATTGTATTGAAAATAGTTTTAAAATATGAAATATTATCTTCAAAAATGCTGACATGCACACAGTATTGTCTCTAGAATATAGAAAACAGACTGCTATTCATAGTTAAGCTTGAAATGTGGAGACAAGGGGTCTGTTATTAGGAAGAAAGAGCGAATTCTGGGAGGATTATAATGAAATTCCATGGAACACAAAATAAATCATTGAATGTGCTGAGTGATCACAAACAGGTAACCCAGAAAAATTGAAGATATTTAAACAACAGGAACGACAATTGCTAATAAGATTATCTAAATGAAGACCACTGTGCTTCTGGTCACTGTCAAGTCTACTGTGACTCGATGGAAGCACAGCGTTTCCCCAGAACAAGTGTACAACATGCCCCATGCAGTGTGACACAAAGCACCACTGTCTGTCAAGGAGAGGGAGACAAGAGACTGCTACATTCAAGCATGATTTCTGTTTATCTAAGCTGGTCACATTTATGTTATTATTTACCTTCTTGTAAATGAACATTGTATCTTCCGATATTCCAGACTCTGGTTCCCCCCGGGTGAGTCAGGAATGTACCAGGAAACTCGACGTTGATGATCAAGATCCATTTAAGCCACCATCACAGACCACAAATCAGGCAACCTCTACAAAATGTAGAAGGATGACCTTAGAAGAAAAGGGAAGAGACAATATTGAAGTTCTACTTGTAACAGAAGACACAACGGTCCACAACATGGATAAAGCAGAGAGATCAGAAGTACCAAAGAGCAGAAAAGGTAAACAAGCACAGAGAAGTCAATCAGAGAGTCTCTTGGCTTCAGCCTAATTCTGACTTTCCAGAATCATTTTGTGCAAACTTCGCTTTGGGTTGACTTCTCTTACGTAACCTACAACCCAACCAGTCTTTTCCTAGGTATTTCCTTTCTTCATCCTACCAAAGCAGCAAGTAGATTTCAAGGACTGTTTGGAGGCGTTCTTTCTTGTAGGGTAGCAGAAAGCAGATATATACTTGAGAGTACATGCTAAACGGTGGGTAAATTGTCAAACTCTGGGACTGGAGGCGCACATTAGGTAGAGTTTCATAGATGGCCCACAGGGACACAGTACTACTGATTTCTCAATTGCTTTTGTCTGAAATTAGGTGCTTAAATACTAATGTATTCCGTTGTAAACAGACTCACAGCTTATGAAGAGAAATGCTGAATGACTTCCTGTCAGTTTGCATCATTCTCAATGCTGCTGTCCATTTACAGAGAATCCTTGAAACTTCGATATGGAGGTCGCGTGCTCTGCGTTAACGATGTCCTCTATCGCCTTATAATACGCACATCTTTGTTTTCAATGATAACAGGAGCCCTTGTTTCACAGGGGCTCAAAGTGCTGGCTGCTAATTGGCTGGTGAGCAATTGGAAGCCATCAGTGCCACCACAGACACAAGTCGTATAAATCTGTAAACAAACAATTACAACGTGAAATCCCTCTTATGTCCTGGCTTTAGGTTCCCTATGAGTTTGAATCAATCCATAGAAACAGAAAAAAATAACAACACTGAATAAATAGTTTTCAGATATTCTTAATTATAAATGATGCTGTAGCGCTGAATAGTGATATAGGGCTAATCCTTTTGTACACTGCTACTCTCTGCATTTTCTCGATTCATTGCATCCAATGTGTTTTACTTTATGTAGATTTAATGGGCTAAATTTAACTAGTACTGTAAGTAAGCCTACAGAGCCCTGGTGGCACTGTGGAGTAAATTTCAGCCCGTCAGAGGTTTATCTGGAAGTCCTAAAGCCACTAGCTGCACCACAGGAGAAACATCGGGTTAACTGTGCCCAGAATCGTGTCCAGCCTTTGGGATCCTCTTGCTATGAGTCAGACTTGACTCCATGGCAGTGGGCTTTGGGTGGGTAAGATTATGTCTGTGTTCATTAAGTGTTCACTCTCACTTGTGCCCTTCAGCTATGCCATCTTTCCCTAACTGTACCGTTAGCTTAGTTTTCATACGCCCACTATATTTGTCGCCCTTTTTCTCAGGGTCATGATGTGCTCCTCAGCTTAGAGAGCACCTTTGTCTCCATCAATCAGCATGCCCACATTGACTTAGGGACACTTTTGCTTTCAGTTGCTGTGATTAAAACCAGAATCTCTCTTTTTAAATCTTCTTGCCATGTTTACTTATCCTATGTTCCTATGATTTCTTCAGTATTTCCAGATGGATTCAGGTTTGTTTATGTTTCTTTTTCTACCAATGAACTAAACAGCCACTCCCAAACATACAAGTTACACATTGCTATGGCCCAGTATGAGGATTCAGCTTGATCGTCATTCCTCATACCTGTGTGTGACCAGTTTTTGCCATATTTTCACCCAGTTGATTATGTCCTTTGTGCCCTTTAGGTTCCATGATGAAATCTATGCATCTGAAGGTAATAATTTTATATAAAACTTCCACATTTTTATCTTAAGTTAAGACTACAGGTTGTTTACCTTATTTGTTAATACTCTTTGTTTTAATTTCCTTTTAGGCTATCAAAGATGCTTCTCCTGATATAGAGTTAGCACCTGAGCATGTACACACACCCAAACCAGGTAAAGTTCACAATACATATTTCACTTTGTTAAAAAGACATTAAGTTATTTCACACGTCTACAGGATTCTTGTTACTTATTTCACTTTTTGGAAATTTAGGTGACAGGCTTAACAGAAATCATGAATATGCCCATGTTGGTATTCATGTGTGATTTAAATACCTAGCGGCATAAGTGGAAGCATTCACCACAGGAAGCATGGACTCATATCTTGTGATTTATATTCTTCCTACTTCCCAAGTTTGGAATTTGACTACTGCTTGGAAATATACAGATGTTCCTTATGGCAGATGTGAAGTATGGCACTCTGTGACTTTTTTTCCTAATCCTTGACAATGTTCATTGGGATTCTTGTCTTCACCAGAAGCAAAGCCTTACTCTGCCTCATGTGTGTTTCAACTTTATTTCATTTTTGTAGAGTCCCAGAGTTGATCTTGTCAGCCAAATCTTTTCATTAACTGAAGTAGTGTGGTGTGTCGTATGTGTATTTATAATGCGGGTGAAGTCATTAATCATCCCCCAGAGAAAGTCTGTTACACAACCATTGACATAATGAATTTCACAACTCTTCAGCCTTGGGATCCTTTTATGGTATTCATTATTACATAGATTTCCTCAAAGGTTGTGTTCAGGGAGTTGGACCTATTTCCGTATCAGAAATGGTAGCCGAACCCATGTCAATATGAGTGTACATTCTCAGAAATGTCATTTGTTATCCTCTTTCACCTGCCGTTATGATATTCATATTTGGAATTCCAAAAAGACAAAAAAAACCTTATTTTGACTATATGATTTTCTTGTGTCAGAGCATATTGTTCTACTTTGGGACTAGGCTCAGTTTGGACTTACCCTATGTTTAAATGGAAGCACTTAGAATGCCAAAGACTATTGCTTCTCTTGTATATTCATTATGTTCACACAAAGGTTAGGTAATAAATGTTGAAGACTGTGAACTGAAGTGAGGTTAACTCATTGTATTGAAAATAGTTTTAAAATATGAAATATTATCTTCAAAAATGCTGACATGCACACAGTATTGTCTCTAGAATATAGAAAACAGACTGCTATTCATAGTTAAGCTTGAAATGTGGAGACAAGGGGTCTGTTATTAGGAAGAAAGAGCGAATTCTGGGAGGATTATAATGAAATTCCATGGAACACAAAATAAATCATTGAATGTGCTGAGTGATCACAAACAGGTAACCCAGAAAAATTGAAGATATTTAAACAACAGGAACGACAATTGCTAATAAGATTATCTAAATGAAGACCACTGTGCTTCTGGTCACTGTCAAGTCTACTGTGACTCGATGGAAGCACAGCGTTTCCCCAGAACAAGTGTACAACATGCCCCATGCAGTGTGACACAAAGCACCACTGTCTGTCAAGGAGAGGGAGACAAGAGACTGCTACATTCAAGCATGATTTCTGTTTATCTAAGCTGGTCACATTTATGTTATTATTTACCTTCTTGTAAATGAACATTGTATCTCCCGATATTCCAGACTCTGGTTCCCCCCGGGTGAGTCAGGAACGTACCAGGAAACTCGACGTTGATGATCAAGATCCATTTAAGCCACCATCACAGACCACAAATCAGGCAACCTCTACAAAATGTAGAAGGATGACCTTAGAAGAAAAGGGAAGAGACAATATTGAAGTTCTACTTGTAACAGAAGACACAACGGTCCACAACATGGATAAAGCAGAGAGATCAGAAGTACCAAAGAGCAGAAAAGGTAAACAAGCACAGAGAAGTCAATCAGAGAGTCTCTTGGCTTCAGCCTACTTCTGACTTTCCAGAATCATTTTGTGCAAACTTCGCTTTGGGTTGACTTCTCTTACGTAACCTACAACCCAACCAGTCTTTTCCTAGGTATTTCCTTTCTTCATCCTACCAAAGCAGCAAGTAGATTTCAAGGACTGTTTGGAGGCGTTCTTTCTTGTAGGGTAGCAGAAAGCAGATATATACTTGAGAGTACATGCTAAACGGTGGGTAAATTGTCAAACTCTGGGACTGGAGGCGCACATTAGGTAGAGTTTCATAGATGGCCCACAGGGACACAGTACTACTGATTTCTCAATTGCTTTTGTCTGAAATTAGGTGCTTAAATACTAATGTATTCCGTTGTAAACAGACTCACAGCTCATGAAGAGAAATGCTGAATGACTTCCTGTCAGTTTGCATCATTCTCAATGCTGCTGTCCATTTACAGAGAATCCTTGAAACTTCGATATGGAGGTCGCGTGCTCTGCGTTAACGATGTCCTCTATCGCCTTATAATACGCACATCTTTGTTTTCAATGATAACAGGAGCCCTTGTTTCACAGGGCCTCAAAATGCTGGCTGCTAATTGGCTGGTGAGCAATTGGAAGCCATCAGTGCCACCACAGTCACAAGTCGTATAAATCTGTAAACAAACAATTACAACGTGAAATCCCTCTTATGTCCTGGCTTTAGGTTCCCTATGAGTTTGAATCAATCCATAGAAACAGAAAAAAATAACAACACTGAATAAATAGTTTTCAGATATTCTTAATTATAAATGATGCTGTAGCGCTGAATAGTGATATAGGGCTAATCCTTTTGTACACTGCTACTCTCTGCATTTTCTCGATTCATTGCATCCAATGTGTTTTACTTTTTGTAGATTTAATGGGCTAAATTTAACTAGTCCTGTAAGTAAGCCTACAGAGCCCTGGTGGCACTGTGGAGTAAATTTCAGCCCGTCAGAGGTTTATCTGGAAGTCCTAAAGCCACTAGCTGCACCACAGGAGAAACATCGGGTTAACTGTGCCCAGAATCGTGTCCAGCCTTGGGGATCCTCTTGCTATGAGTCAGACTTGACTCCATGGCAGTGGGCTTTGGGTGGGTAAGATTATGTCTGTGTTCATTAAGTGTTCACTCTCACTTGTGCCCTTCAGCTATGCCATCTTTCCCTAACTGTACCGTTAGCTTAGTTTTCATACGCCCACTATATTTGTCGCCCTTTTTCTCAGGGTCATGATGTGCTCCTCAGCTTAGAGAGCACCTTTGTCTCCATTAATCAGCATGCCCACATTGACTTAGGGACACTTTTGCTTTCAGTTGCTGTGATTAAAACCAGAATCTCTCTTTTTAAATCTTCTTGCCATGTTTACTTATCCTATGTTCCTATGATTTCTTCAGTATTTCCAGATGGATTCAGGTTTGTTTATGTTTCTTTTTCTACCAATGAACTAAACAGCCACTCCCAAACATACAAGTTACACATTGCTATGGCCCAGTATGAGGATTCAGCTTGATCGTCATTCCTCATGCCTGTGTGTGACCAGTTTTTGCCGTATTTTCACCCAGTTGATTATGTCCTTTGTGCCCTTTAGGTTCTATGATGAAATCTATGCATCTGAAGGTAATAATTTTATATAAAACTTCCACATTTTTATCTTAAGTTAAGACTACAGGTTGTTTACCTTATTTGTTAATACTCTTTGTTTTAATTTCCTTTTTGGCTATCAAAGATGCTTCTCCTGATATAGAGTTAGCACCTGAGCATGTACACACACCCAAACCAGGTAAAGTTCACAATACATATTTCACTTTGTTAAAAAGACATTAAGTTATTTCACACGTCTACAGGATTCTTGTTACTTATTTCACTTTTTGGAAATTTAGGTGACAGGCTTAACAGAAATCATGAATATGCCCATGTTGGTATTCATGTGTGATTTAAATACCTAGCGGCATAAGTGGAAGCATTCACCACAGGAAGCATGGACTCATATCTTGTGATTTATATTCTTCCTACTTCCCAAGTTTGGAATTTGACTACTGCTTGGAAATATACAGATGTTCCTTATGGCAGATGTGAAGTATGGCACTCTGCGACTTTTTTTTCCTAATGCTTGACAATGTTCATTGGGATTCTTGTCTTCACCAGAAGCAAAGCCTTACTCTGCCTCATGTGTGTTTCAACTTTATTTCATTTTTGTAGAGTCCCAGAGTTGATCTTGTCAGCCAAATCTTTTCATTAACTGAAGTAGTGTGGTGTGTTGTATGTGTATTTATAATGCGGGTGAAGTCATTAATCATCCCCCAGAGAAGGTCTGTTACACAACCATTGACATAATGAATTTCACAACTCTTCAGCCTTGGGATCCTTTTATGGTATTCATTATTACATAGATTTCCTCAAAGGTTGTGTTCAGGGAGTTGGACCTATTTCCGTATCAGAAATGGTAGCCGAACCAATGTCAATATGAGTGTACATTCTCAGAAATGTCATTTGTTATCCTCTTTCACCTGCCGTTATGATATTCATATTTGGAATTCCAAAAAGACAAAAAAAACCTTTTTTTGACTATATGATTTTCTTGTGTCAGAGCATATTGTTCTACTTTGTGACTAGGCTCAGTTTGGACTTACCCTATGTTTAAATGGAAGCACTTAGAATGCCAAAGACTATTGCTTCTCTTGTATATTCATTATGTTCACACAAAGGTTAGGTAATAAATGTTGAAGACTGTGAACTGAAGTGAGGTTAACTCATTGTATTGAAAATAGTTTTAAAATATGAAATATTATCTTCAAAAATGCTGACATGCACACAGTATTGTCTCTAGAATATAGAAAACAGACTGCTATTCATAGTTAAGCTTGAAATGTGGAGACAAGGGGTCTGTTATTAGGAAGAAAGAGCGAATTCTGGGAGGATTATAATGAAATTCCATGGAACACAAAATAAATCATTGAATGTGCTGAGTGATCACAAACAGGTAACCCAGAAAAATTGAAGATATTTAAACAACAGGAACGACAATTGCTAATAAGATTATCTAAATGAAGAGCACTGTGCTTCTGGTCACTGTCAAGTCTACTGTGACTCGATGGAAGCACAGCGTTTCCCCAGAACAAGTGTACAACATGCCCCATGCAGTGTGACACAAAGCACCACTGTCTGTCAAGGAGAGGGAGACAAGAGACTGCTACATTCAAGCATGATTTCTGTTTATCTAAGCTGGTCACATTTATGTTATTATTTACCTTCTTGTAAATGAACATTGTATCTCCCGATATTCCAGACTCTGGTTCCCCCCGGGTGAGTCAGGAACGTACCAGGAAACTCGACGTTGATGATCAAGATCCATTTAAGCCACCATCACAGACCACAAATCAGGCAACCTCTACAAAATGTAGAAGGATGACCTTAGAAGAAAAGGGAAGAGACAATATTGAAGTTCTACTTGTAACAGAAGACACAACGGTCCACAACATGGATAAAGCAGAGAGATCAGAAGTACCAAAGAGCAGAAAAGGTAAACAAGCACAGAGAAGTCAATCAGAGAGTCTCTTGGCTTCAGCCTACTTCTGACTTTCCAGAATCATTTTGTGCAAACTTCGCTTTGGGTTGACTTCTCTTACGTAACCTACAACCCAACCAGTCTTTTCCTAGGTATTTCCTTTCTTCATCCTACCAAAGCAGCAAGTAGATTTCAAGGACTGTTTGGAGGCGTTCTTTCTTGTAGGGTAGCAGAAAGCAGATATATACTTGAGAGTACATGCTAAACGGTGGGTAAATTGTCAAACTCTGGGACTGGAGGCGCACATTAGGTAGAGTTTTATAGATGGCCCACAGGGACACAGTACTACTGATTTCTCAATTGCTTTTGTCTGAAATTAGGTGCTTAAATACTAATGTATTCCGTTGTAAACAGACTCACAGCTTATGAAGAGAAATGCTGAATGACTTCCTGTCAGTTTGCATCGTTCTCAATGCTGCTGTCCATTTACAGAGAATCCTTGAAACTTCGATATGGAGGTCGCGTGCTCTGCGTTAAAGATGTCCTCTATCGCCTTATAATACGCACATCTTTGTTTTCAATGATAACAGGAGCCCTTGTTTCACAGGGCCTTAAAGTGCTGGCTGCTAATTGGCTGGTGAGCAATTGGAAGCCATCAGTGCCACCACAGACACAAGTCGTATAAATCTGTAAACAAACAATTACAACGTGAAATCCCTCTTATGTCCTGGCTTTAGGTTCCCTATGAGTTTGAATCAATCCATAGAAACAGAAAAAAATAACAACACTGAATAAATAGTTTTCAGATATTCTTAATTATAAATGATGCTGTAGCGCTGAATAGTGATATAGGGCTAATCCTTTTGTACACTGCTACTCTCTGCATTTTCTCGATTCATTGCATCCAATGTGTTTTACTTTTTGTAGATTTAATGGGCTAAATTTAACTAGTCCTGTAAGTAAGCCTACAGAGCCCTGGTGGCACTGTGGAGTAAATTTCAGCCTGTCAGAGGTTTATCTGGAAGTCCTAAAGCCACTAGCTGCACCACAGGAGAAACATCGGGTTTACTGTGCCCAGAATCGTGTCCAGCCTTGGGGATCCTCTTGCTATGAGTCAGACTTGACTCCATGGCAGTGGGCTTTGGGTGGGTAAGATTATGTCTGTGTTCATTAAGTGTTCACTCTCACTTGTGCCCTTCAGCTATGCCATCTTTCCCTAACTGTACCGTTAGCTTAGTTTTCATACGCCCACTATATTTGTCGCCCTTTTTCTCAGGGTCATGATGTGCTCCTCAGCTTAGAGAGCACCTTTGTATCCATCAATCAGCATGCCCACATTGACTTAGGGACACTTTTGCTTTCAGTTGCTGTGATTAAAACCAGAATCTCTCTTTTTAAATCTTCTTGCCATGTTTACTTATCCTATGTTCCTATGATTTCTTCAGTATTTCCAGATGGATTCAGGTTTGTTTATGTTTCTTTTTCTACCAATGAACTAAACAGCCACTCCCAAACATACAAGTTACACATTGCTATGGCCCAGTATGAGGATTCAGCTTGATCTTCATTCCTCATGCCTGTGTGTGACCAGTTTTTGCCGTATTTTCACCCAGTTGATTATGTCCTTTGTGCCCTTTAGGTTCTATGATGAAATCTATGCATCTGAAGGTAATAATTTTATATAAAACTTCCACATTTTTATCTTAAGTTAAGACTACAGGTTGTTTACCTTCTTTGTTAATACTCTTTGTTTTAATTTCCTTTTAGGCTATCAAAGATGCTTCTCCTGATATAGAGTTAGCACCTGAGCATGTACACACACCCAAACCAGGTAAAGTTCACAATACATATTTCACATTGTTAAAAAGACATTAAGTTATTTCACACGTCTACAGGATTCTTGTTACTTATTTCACTTTTTGGAAATTTAGGTGACAGGCTTAACAGAAATCATGAATATGCCCATGTTGGTATTCATGTGTGATTTAAATACCTAGCGGCATAAGTGGAAGCATTCACCACAGGAAGCATGGACTCATATCTTGTGATTTATATTCTTCCTACTTCCCAAGTTTGGAATTTGACTACTGCTTGGAAATATACAGATGTTCCTTATGGCAGATGTGAAGTATGGCACTCTGCGACTTTTTTTTCCTAATGCTTGACAATGTTCATTGGGATTCTTGTCTTCACCAGAAGCAAAGCCTTACTCTGCCTCATGTGTGTTTCAACTTTATTTCATTTTTGTAGAGTCCCAGAGTTGATCTTGTCAGCCAAATCTTTTCATTAACTGAAGTAGTGTGGTGTGTCGTATGTGTATTTATAATGCGGGTGAAGTCATTAATCATCCCCCAGAGAAGGTCTGTTACACAACCATTGACATAATGAATTTCACAACTCTTCAGCCTTGGGATCCTTTTATGGTATTCATTATTACATAGATTTCCTCAAAGGTTGTGTTCAGGGAGTTGGACCTATTTCCATATCAGAAATGGTAGCCGAACCCATGTCAATATGAGTGTACATTCTCAGAAAGGTCATTTGTTATCCTCTTTCACCTGCCGTTATGATATTCATATTTGGAATTCCAAAAAGACAAAAAAAACCTTTTTTTGACTATATGATTTTCTTGTGTCAGAGCATATTGTTCTACTTTGTGACTAGGCTCAGTTTGGACTTACCCTATGTTTAAATGGAAGCACTTAGAATGCCAAAGACTATTGCTTCTCTTGTATATTCATTATGTTCACACAAAGGTTAGGTAATAAATGTTGAAGACTGTGAACTGAAGTGAGGTTAACTCATTGTATTGAAAATAGTTTTAAAATATGAAATATTATCTTCAAAAATGCTGACATGCACACAGCATTGTCTCTAGAATATAGAAAACAGACTGCTATTCATAGTTAAGCTTGAAATGTGGAGACAAGGGGTCTGTTATTAGGAAGAAAGAGCGAATTCTGGGAGGATTATAATGAAATTCCATGGAACACAAAATAAATCATTGAATGTGCTGAGTGATCACAAACAGGTAACCCAGAAAAATTGAAGATATTTAAACAACAGGAACGACAATTGCTAATAAGATTATCTAAATGAAGACCACTGTGCTTCTGGTCACTGTCAAGTCTACTGTGACTCGATGGAAGCACAGCGTTTCCCCAGAACAAGTGTACAACATGCACCATGCAGTGTGACACAAAGCACCACTGTCTGTCAAGGAGAGGGAGACAAGAGACTGCTACATTCAAGCATGATTTCTGTTTATCTAAGCTGGTCACATTTATGTTATTATTTACCTTCTTGTAAATGAACATTGTATCTTCCGATATTCCAGACTCTGGTTCCCCCCGGGTGAGTCAGGAACGTACCAGGAAACTCGACGTTGATGATCAAGATCCATTTAAGCCACCATCACAGACCACAAATCAGGCAACCTCTACAAAATGTAGAAGGATGACCTTAGAAGAAAAGGGAAGAGACAATATTGAAGTTCTACTTGTAACAGAAGACACAACGGTCCACAACATGGATAAAGCAGAGAGATCAGAAGTACCAAAGAGCAGAAAAGGTAAACAAGCACAGAGAAGTCAATCAGAGAGTCTCTTGGCTTCAGCCTACTTCTGACTTTCCAGAATCATTTTGTGCAAACTTCGCTTTGGGTTGACTTCTCTTACGTAACCTACAACCCAACCAGTCTTTTCCTAGGTATTTCCTTTCTTCATCCTACCAAAGCAGCAAGTAGATTTCAAGGACTGTTTGGCGGCGTTCTTTCTTGTAGGGTAGCAGAAAGCAGATATATACTTGAGAGTACATGCTAAACGGTGGGTAAATTGTCAAACTCTGGGACTGGAGGCGCACATTAGGTAGAGTTTCATAGATGGCCCACAGGGACACAGTACTACTGATTTCTCAATTGCTTTTGTCTGAAATTAGGTGCTTAAATACTAATGTATTCCGTTGTAAACAGACTCACAGCTCATGAAGAGAAATGCTGAATGACTTCCTGTCAGTTTGCATCATTCTCAGTGCTGCTGTCCATTTACAGAGAATCCTTGAAACTTCGATATGGAGGTCGCGTGCTCTGCGTTAACGATGTCCTCTATCGCCTTATAATACGCACATCTTTGTTTTCAATGATAACAGGAGCCCTTGTTTCACAGGGCCTCAAAATGCTGGCTGCTAATTGGCTGGTGAGCAATTGGAAGCCATCAGTGCCACCACAGTCACAAGTCGTATAAATCTGTAAACAAACAATTACAACGTGAAATCCCTCTTATGTCCTGGCTTTAGGTTCCCTATGAGTTTGAATCAATCCATAGAAACAGAAAAAAATAACAACACTGAATAAATAGTTTTCAGATATTCTTAATTATAAATGATGCTGTAGCGCTGAATAGTGATATAGGGCTAATCCTTTTGTACACTGCTACTCTCTGCATTTTCTCGATTCATTGCATCCAATGTGTTTTACTTTTTGTAGATTTAATGGGCTAAATTTAACTAGTCCTGTAAGTAAGCCTACAGAGCCCTGGTGGCACTGTGGAGTAAATTTCAGCCCGTCAGAGGTTTATCTGGAAGTCCTAAATCCACTAGCTGCACCACAGGAGAAACATCGGGTTAACTGTGCCCAGAATCGTGTCCAGCCTTGGGGATCCTCTTGCTATGAGTCAGACTTGACTCCATGGCAGTGGGCTTTGGGTGGGTAAGATTATGTCTGTGTTCATTAAGTGTTCACTCTCACTTGTGCCCTTCAGCTATGCCATCTTTCCCTAACTGTACCGTTAGCTTAGTTTTCATACGCCCACTATATTTGTCGCCCTTTTTCTCAGGGTCATGATGTGCTCCTCAGCTTAGAGAGCACCTTTGTCTCCATCAATCAGCATGCCCACATTGACTTAGGGACACTTTTGCTTTCAGTTGCTGTGATTAAAACCAGAATCTCTCTTTTTAAATCTTCTTGCCATGTTTACTTATCCTATGTTCCTATGATTTCTTCAGTATTTCCAGATGGATTCAGGTTTGTTTATGTTTCTTTTTCTACCAATGAACTAAACAGCCACTCCCAAACATACAAGTTACACATTGCTATGGCCCAGTATGAGGATTCAGCTTGATCGTCATTCCTCATACCTGTGTGTGACAAGTTTTTGCCATATTTTCACCCAGTTGATTATGTCCTTTGTGCCCTTTAGGTTCCATGATGAAATCTATGCATCTGAAGGTAATAATTTTATATAAAACTTCCACATTTTTATCTTAAGTTAAGACTACAGGTTGTTTACCTTATTTGTTAATACTCTTTGTTTTAATTTCCTTTTAGGCTATCAAAGATGCTTCTCCTGATATAGAGTTAGCACCTGAGCATGTACACACACCCAAACCAGGTAAAGTTCACAATACATATTTCACTTTGTTAAAAAGACATTAAGTTATTTCACACGTCTACAGGATTCTTGTTACTTATTTCACTTTTTGGAAATTTAGGTGACAGGCTTAACAGAAATCATGAATATGCCCATGTTGGTATTCATGTGTGATTTAAATACCTAGCGGCATAAGTGGAAGCATTCACCACAGGAAGCATGGACTCATATCTTGTGATTTATATTCTTCCTACTTCCCAAGTTTGGAATTTGACTACTGCTTGGAAATATACAGATGTTCCTTATGGCAGATGTGAAGTATGGCACTCTGCGACTTTTTTTTCCTAATGCTTGACAATGTTCATTGGGATTCTTGTCTTCACCAGAAGCAAAGCCTTACTCTGCCTCATGTGTGTTTCAACTTTATTTCATTTTTGTAGAGTCCCAGAGTTGATCTTGTCAGCCAAACCTTTTCATTAACTGAAGTAGTGTGGTGTGTCGTATGTGTATTTATAATGCGGGTGAAGTCATTAATCATCCCCCAGAGAAGGTCTGTTACACAACCATTGACATAATGAATTTCACAACTCTTCAGCCTTGGGATCCTTTTATGGTATTCATTATTACATAGATTTCCTCAAAGGTTGTGTTCAGGGAGTTGGACCTATTTCCATATCAGAAATGGTAGCCGAACCAATGTCAATATGAGTGTACATTCTCAGAAAGGTCATTTGTTATCCTCTTTCACCTGCCGTTATGATATTCATATTTGGAATTCCAAAAAGACAAAAAAAACCTTATTTTGACTATATGATTTTCTTGTGTCAGAGCATATTGTTCTACTTTGTGACTAGGCTCAGTTTGGACTTACCCTATGTTTAAATGGAAGCACTTAGAATGCCAAAGACTATTGCTTCTCTTGTATATTCATTATGTTCACACAAAGGTTAGGTAATAAATGTTGAAGACTGTGAACTGAAGTGAGGTTAACTCATTGTATTGAAAATAGTTTTAAAATATGAAATATTATCTTTAAAAATGCTGACATGCACACAGTATTGTCTCTAGAATATGGAAAACAGACTGCTATTCATAGTTAAGCTTGAAATGTGGAGACAAGGGGTCTGTTATTAGGAAGAAAGAGCGAATTCTGGGAGGATTATAATGAAATTCCATGGAACACATAATAAATCATTGAATGTGCTGAGTGATCACAAACAGGTAACCCAGAAAAATTGAAGATATTTAAACAACAGGAACGACAATTGCTAATAAGATTATCTAAATGAAGACCACTGTGCTTCTGGTCACTGTCAAGTCTACTGTGACTCGATGGAAGCACAGCGTTTCCCCAGAACAAGTGTACAACATGCACCATGCAGTGTGACACAAAGCACCACTGTCTGTCAAGGAGAGGGAGACAAGAGACTGCTACATTCAAGCATGATTTCTGTTTATCTAAGCTGGTCACATTTATGTTATTATTTACCTTCTTGTAAATGAACATTGTATCTTCCGATATTCCAGACTCTGGTTCCCCCCGGGTGAGTCAGGAACGTACCAGGAAACTCGACGTTGATGATCAAGATCCATTTAAGCCACCATCACAGACCACAAATCAGGCAACCTCTACAAAATGTAGAAGGATGACCTTAGAAGAAAAGGGAAGAGACAATATTGAAGTTCTACTTGTAACAGAAGACACAACGGTCCACAACATGGATAAAGCAGAGAGATCAGAAGTACCAAAGAGCAGAAAAGGTAAACAAGCACAGAGAAGTCAATCAGAGAGTCTCTTGGCTTCAGCCTACTTCTGACTTTCCAGAATCATTTTGTGCAAACTTCGCTTTGGGTTGACTTCTCTTACGTAACCTACAACCCAACCAGTGTTTTCCTAGGTATTTCCTTTCTTCATCCTACCAAAGCAGCAAGTAGATTTCAAGGACTGTTTGGAGGCGTTCTTTCTTGTAGGGTAGCAGAAAGCAGATATATACTTGAGAGTACATGCTAAACGGTGAGTAAATTGTCAAACTCTGGGACTGGAGGCGCACATTAGGTAGAGTTTCATAGATGGCCCACAGGGACACAGTACTACTGATTTCTCAATTGCTTTTGTCTGAAATTAGGTGCTTAAATACTAATGTATTCCGTTGTAAACAGACTCACAGCTCATGAAGAGAAATGCTGAATGACTTCCTGTCAGTTTGCATCATTCTCAGTGCTGCTGTCCATTTACAGAGAATCCTTGAAACTTCGATATGGAGGTCGCGTGCTCTGCGTTAACGATGTCCTCTATCGCCTTATAATACGCACATCTTTGTTTTCAATGATAACAGGAGCCCTTGTTTCACAGGGCCTCAAAATGCTGGCTGCTAATTGGCTGGTGAGCAATTGGAAGCCATCAGTGCCACCACAGTCACAAGTCGTATAAATCTGTAAACAAACAATTACAACGTGAAATCCCTCTTATGTCCTGGCTTTAGGTTCCCTATGAGTTTGAATCAATCCATAGAAACAGAAAAAAATAACAACACTGAATAAATAGTTTTCAGATATTCTTAATTATAAATGATGCTGTAGCGCTGAATAGTGATATAGGGCTAATCCTTTTGTACACTGCTACTCTCTGCATTTTCTCGATTCATTGCATCCAATGTGTTTTACTTTATGTAGATTTAATGGGCTAAATTTAACTAGTCCTGTAAGTAAGCCTACAGAGCCCTGGTGGCACTGTGGAGTAAATTTCAGCCCGTCAGAGGTTTATCTGGAAGTCCTAAAGCCACTAGCTGCACCACAGGAGAAACATCGGGTTAACTGTGCCCAGAATCGTGTCCAGCCTTGGGGATCCTCTTGCTATGAGTCAGACTTGACTCCATGGCAGTGGGCTTTGGGTGGGTAAGATTATGTCTGTGTTCATTAAGTGTTCACTCTCACTTGTGCCCTTCAGCTATGCCATCTTTCCCTAACTGTACCGTTAGCTTAGTTTTCATACGCCCACTATATTTGTCGCCCTTTTTCTCAGGGTCATGATGTGCTCCTCAGCTTAGAGAGCACCTTTGTCTCCATCAATCAGCATGCCCACATTGACTTAGGGACACTTTTGCTTTCAGTTGCTGTGATTAAAACCAGAATCTCTCTTTTTAAATCTTCTTGCCATGTTTACTTATCCTATGTTCCTATGATTTCTTCAGTATTTCCAGATGGATTCAGGTTTGTTTATGTTTCTTTTTCTACCAATGAACTAAACAGCCACTCCCAAACATACAAGTTACACATTGCTATGGCCCAGTATGAGGATTCAGCTTGATCGTCATTCCTCATACCTGTGTGTGACAAGTTTTTGCCATATTTTCACCCAGTTGATTATGTCCTTTGTGCCCTTTAGGTTCCATGATGAAATCTATGCATCTGAAGGTAATAATTTTATATAAAACTTCCACATTTTTATCTTAAGTTAAGACTACAGGTTGTTTACCTTATTTGTTAATACTCTTTGTTTTAATTTCCTTTTAGGCTATCAAAGATGCTTCTCCTGATATAGAGTTAGCACCTGAGCATGTACACACACCCAAACCAGGTAAAGTTCACAATACATATTTCACTTTGTTAAAAAGACATTAAGTTATTTCACACGTCTACAGGATTCTTGTTACTTATTTCACTTTTTGGAAATTTAGGTGACAGGCTTAACAGAAATCATGAATATGCCCATGTTGGTATTCATGTGTGATTTAAATACCTAGCGGCATAAGTGGAAGCATTCACCACAGGAAGCATGGACTCATATCTTGTGATTTATATTCTTCCTACTTCCCAAGTTTGGAATTTGACTACTGCTTGGAAATATACAGATGTTCCTTATGGCAGATGTGAAGTATGGCACTCTGCGACTTTTTTTTCCTAATGCTTGACAATGTTCATTGGGATTCTTGTCTTCACCAGAAGCAAAGCCTTACTCTGCCTCATGTGTGTTTCAACTTTATTTCATTTTTGTAGAGTCCCAGAGTTGATCTTGTCAGCCAAACCTTTTCATTAACTGAAGTAGTGTGGTGTGTCGTATGTGTATTTATAATGCGGGTGAAGTCATTAATCATCCCCCAGAGAAGGTCTGTTACACAACCATTGACATAATGAATTTCACAACTCTTCAGCCTTGGGATCCTTTTATGGTATTCATTATTACATAGATTTCCTCAAAGGTTGTGTTCAGGGAGTTGGACCTATTTCCATATCAGAAATGGTAGCCGAACCAATGTCAATATGAGTGTACATTCTCAGAAAGGTCATTTGTTATCCTCTTTCACCTGCCGTTATGATATTCATATTTGGAATTCCAAAAAGACAAAAAAAACCTTATTTTGACTATATGATTTTCTTGTGTCAGAGCATATTGTTCTACTTTGTGACTAGGCTCAGTTTGGACTTACCCTATGTTTAAATGGAAGCACTTAGAATGCCAAAGACTATTGCTTCTCTTGTATATTCATTATGTTCACACAAAGGTTAGGTAATAAATGTTGAAGACTGTGAACTGAAGTGAGGTTAACTCATTGTATTGAAAATAGTTTTAAAATATGAAATATTATCTTTAAAAATGCTGACATGCACACAGTATTGTCTCTAGAATATGGAAAACAGACTGCTATTCATAGTTAAGCTTGAAATGTGGAGACAAGGGGTCTGTTATTAGGAAGAAAGAGCGAATTCTGGGAGGATTATAATGAAATTCCATGGAACACATAATAAATCATTGAATGTGCTGAGTGATCACAAACAGGTAACCCAGAAAAATTGAAGATATTTAAACAACAGGAACGACAATTGCTAATAAGATTATCTAAATGAAGACCACTGTGCTTCTGGTCACTGTCAAGTCTACTGTGACTCGATGGAAGCACAGCGTTTCCCCAGAACAAGTGTACAACATGCACCATGCAGTGTGACACAAAGCACCACTGTCTGTCAAGGAGAGGGAGACAAGAGACTGCTACATTCAAGCATGATTTCTGTTTATCTAAGCTGGTCACATTTATGTTATTATTTACCTTCTTGTAAATGAACATTGTATCTTCCGATATTCCAGACTCTGGTTCCCCCCGGGTGAGTCAGGAACGTACCAGGAAACTCGACGTTGATGATCAAGATCCATTTAAGCCACCATCACAGACCACAAATCAGGCAACCTCTACAAAATGTAGAAGGATGACCTTAGAAGAAAAGGGAAGAGACAATATTGAAGTTCTACTTGTAACAGAAGACACAACGGTCCACAACATGGATAAAGCAGAGAGATCAGAAGTACCAAAGAGCAGAAAAGGTAAACAAGCACAGAGAAGTCAATCAGAGAGTCTCTTGGCTTCAGCCTACTTCTGACTTTCCAGAATCATTTTGTGCAAACTTCGCTTTGGGTTGACTTCTCTTACGTAACCTACAACCCAACCAGTGTTTTCCTAGGTATTTCCTTTCTTCATCCTACCAAAGCAGCAAGTAGATTTCAAGGACTGTTTGGAGGCGTTCTTTCTTGTAGGGTAGCAGAAAGCAGATATATACTTGAGAGTACATGCTAAACGGTGAGTAAATTGTCAAACTCTGGGACTGGAGGCGCACATTAGGTAGAGTTTCATAGATGGCCCACAGGGACACAGTACTACTGATTTCTCAATTGCTTTTGTCTGAAATTAGGTGCTTAAATACTAATGTATTCCGTTGTAAACAGACTCACAGCTCATGAAGAGAAATGCTGAATGACTTCCTGTCAGTTTGCATCATTCTCAGTGCTGCTGTCCATTTACAGAGAATCCTTGAAACTTCGATATGGAGGTCGCGTGCTCTGCGTTAACGATGTCCTCTATCGCCTTATAATACGCACATCTTTGTTTTCAATGATAACAGGAGCCCTTGTTTCACAGGGCCTCAAAATGCTGGCTGCTAATTGGCTGGTGAGCAATTGGAAGCCATCAGTGCCACCACAGTCACAAGTCGTATAAATCTGTAAACAAACAATTACAACGTGAAATCCCTCTTATGTCCTGGCTTTAGGTTCCCTATGAGTTTGAATCAATCCATAGAAACAGAAAAAAATAACAACACTGAATAAATAGTTTTCAGATATTCTTAATTATAAATGATGCTGTAGCGCTGAATAGTGATATAGGGCTAATCCTTTTGTACACTGCTACTCTCTGCATTTTCTCGATTCATTGCATCCAATGTGTTTTACTTTATGTAGATTTAATGGGCTAAATTTAACTAGTCCTGTAAGTAAGCCTACAGAGCCCTGGTGGCACTGTGGAGTAAATTTCAGCCCGTCAGAGGTTTATCTGGAAGTCCTAAAGCCACTAGCTGCACCACAGGAGAAACATCGGGTTAACTGTGCCCAGAATCGTGTCCAGCCTTGGGGATCCTCTTGCTATGAGTCAGACTTGACTCCATGGCAGTGGGCTTTGGGTGGGTAAGATTATGTCTGTGTTCATTAAGTGTTCACTCTCACTTGTGCCCTTCAGCTATGCCATCTTTCCCTAACTGTACCGTTAGCTTAGTTTTCATACGCCCACTATATTTGTCGCCCTTTTTCTCAGGGTCATGATGTGCTCCTCAGCTTAGAGAGCACCTTTGTCTCCATCAATCAGCATGCCCACATTGACTTAGGGACACTTTTGCTTTCAGTTGCTGTGATTAAAACCAGAATCTCTCTTTTTAAATCTTCTTGCCATGTTTACTTATCCTATGTTCCTATGATTTCTTCAGTATTTCCAGATGGATTCAGGTTTGTTTATGTTTCTTTTTCTACCAATGAACTAAACAGCCACTCCCAAACATACAAGTTACACATTGCTATGGCCCAGTATGAGGATTCAGCTTGATCGTCATTCCTCATACCTGTGTGTGACAAGTTTTTGCCATATTTTCACCCAGTTGATTATGTCCTTTGTGCCCTTTAGGTTCCATGATGAAATCTATGCATCTGAAGGTAATAATTTTATATAAAACTTCCACATTTTTATCTTAAGTTAAGACTACAGGTTGTTTACCTTATTTGTTAATACTCTTTGTTTTAATTTCCTTTTAGGCTATCAAAGATGCTTCTCCTGATATAGAGTTAGCACCTGAGCATGTACACACACCCAAACCAGGTAAAGTTCACAATACATATTTCACGTTGTTAAAAAAGACATTAAGTTATTTCACACGTCTACAGGATTCTTGTTACTTATTTCACTTTTTGGAAATTTAGGTGACAGGCTTAACAGAAATCATGAATATGCCCATGTTGGTATTCATGTGTGATTTAAATACCTAGCGGCATAAGTGGAAGCATTCACCACAGGAAGCATGGACTCATATCTTGTGATTTATATTCTTCCTACTTCCCAAGTTTGGAATTTGACTACTGCTTGGAAATATACAGATGTTCCTTATGGCAGATGTGAAGTATGGCACTCTGCGACTTTTTTTTCCTAATGCTTGACAATGTTCATTGGGATTCTTGTCTTCACCAGAAGCAAAGCCTTACTCTGCCTCATGTGTGTTTCAACTTTATTTCATTTTTGTAGAGTCCCAGAGTTGATCTTGTCAGCCAAATCTTTTCATTAACTGAAGTAGTGTGGTGTGTCGTATGTGTATTTATAATGCGGGTGAAGTCATTAATCATCCCCCAGAGAAGGTCTGTTACACAACCATTGACATAATGAATTTCACAACTCTTCAGCCTTGGGATCCTTTTATGGTATTCATTATTACATAGATTTCCTCAAAGGTTGTGTTCAGGGAGTTGGACCTATTTCCATATCAGAAATAGTAGCCGAAACAATGTCAATATGAGTGTACATTCTCAGAAAGGTCATTTGTTATCCTCTTTCACCTGCCGTTATGATATTCAAATTTGGAATTCCAAAAAGACAAAAAAAACCTTATTTTGACTATATGATTTTCTTGTGTCAGAGCATATTGTTCTACTTTGTGACTAGGCTCAGTTTGGACTTACCCTATGTTTAAATGGAAGCACTTAGAATGCCAAAGACTATTGCTTCTCTTGTATATTCATTATGTTCACACAAAGGTTAGGTAATAAATGTTGAAGACTGTGAACTGAAGTGAGGTTAACTCATTGTATTGAAAATAGTTTTAAAATATGAAATATTATCTTCAAAAATGCTGACATGCACACAGTATTGTCTCTAGAATATAGAAAACAGACTGCTATTCATAGTTAAGCTTGAAATGTGGAGACAAGGGGTCTGTTATTAGGAAGAAAGAGCGAATTCTGGGAGGATTATAATGAAATTCCATGGAACACAAAATAAATCATTGAATATGCTGAGTGATCACAAACAGGTAACCCAGAAAAATTGAAGATATTTAAACAACAGGAACGACAATTGCTAATAAGATTATCTAAATGAAGACCACTGTGCTTCTGGTCACTGTCAAGTCTACTGTGACTCGATGGAAGCACAGCGTTTCCCCAGAACAAGTGTACAACATGCCCCATGCAGTGTGACACAAAGCACCACTGTCTGTCAAGGAGATGGAGACAAGAGACTGCTACATTCAAGCATGATTTCTGTTTATCTAAGCTGGTCACATTTATGTTATTATTTACCTTCTTGTAAATGAACATTGTATCTTCCGATATTCCAGACTCTGGTTCCCCCCGGGTGAGTCAGGAACGTACCAGGAAACTCGACGTTGATGATCAAGATCCATTTAAGCCACCATCACAGACCACAAATCAGGCAACCTCTACAAAATGTAGAAGGATGACCTTAGAAGAAAAGGAAAGAGACAATATTGAAGTTCTACTTGTAACAGAAGACACAACGGTCCACAACATGGATAAAGCAGAGATATCAGAAGTACCAAAGAGCAGAAAAGGTAAACAAGCACAGAGAAGTCAATCAGAGAGTCTCTTGGCTTCAGCCTACTTCTGACTTTCCAGAATCATTTTGTGCAAACTTCGCTTTGGGATGACTTCTCTTACGTAACCTACAACCCAACCAGTCTTTTCCTAGGTATTTCCTTTCTTCATCCTACCAAAGCAGCAAGTAGATTTCAAGGACTGTTTGGAGGCGTTCTTTCTTGTAGGGTAGCAGAAAGCAGATATATACTTGAGAGTACATGCTAAACGGTGGGTAAATTGTCAAACTCTGGGACTGGAGGCGCACATTAGGTAGAGTTTCATAGATGGCCCACAGGGACACAGTACTACTGATTTCTCAATTGCTTTTGTCTGAAATTAGGTGCTTAAATACTAATGTATTCCGTTGTAAACTGACTCACAGCTTATGAAGAGAAATGCTGAATGACTTCCTGTCAGTTTGCATCATTCTCAATGCTGCTGTCCATTTACAGAGAATCCTTGAAACTTCGATATGGAGGTCGCGTGCTCTGCGTTAACGATGTCCTCTATCGCCTTATAATACGCACATCTTTGTTTTCAATGATTACAGGAGCCCTTGTTTCACAGGGCCTCAAAGTGCTGGCTGCTAATTGGCTGGTGAGCAATTGGAAGCCATCAGTGCCACCACAGTCACAAGTCGTATAAATCTGTAAACAAACAATTACAACGTGAAATCCCTCTTATGTCCTGGCTTTAGGTTCCCTATGAGTTTTAATCAATCCATAGAAACAGAAAAAAATAACAACACTGAATAAATAGTTTTCAGATATTCTTAATTATAAATGATGCTGTAGCGCTGAATATTGATATAGGGCTAATCCTTTTGTACACTGCTACTCTCTGCATTTTCTCGATTCATTGCATCCAATGTGTTTTACTTTATGTAGATTTAATGGGCTAAATTTAACTAGTCCTGTAAGTAAGCCTACAGAGCCCTGGTGGCACTGTGGAGTAAATTTCAGCCCGTCAGAGGTTTATCTGGAAGTCCTAAAGCCACTAGCTGCACCACAGGAGAAACATCGGGTTAACTGTGCCCAGAATCGTGTCCAGCCTTGGGGATCCTCTTGCTATGAGTCAGACTTGACTCCATGGCAGTGGGCTTTGGGTGGGTAAGATTATGTCTGTGTTCATTAAGTGTTCACTCTCACTTGTGCCCTTCAGCTATGCCATCTTTCCCTAACTGTACCGTTAGCTTAGTTTTCATACGCCCACTATATTTGTCGCCCTTTTTCTCAGGGTCATGATGTGCTCCTCAGCTTAGAGAGCACCTTTGTCTCCATCAATCAGCATGCCCACATTGACTTAGGGACACTTTTGCTTTCAGTTGCTGTGATTAAAACCAGAATCTCTCTTTTTAAATCTTCTTGCCATGTTTACTTTTCCTATGTTCCTATGATTTCTTCAGTATTTCCAGATGGATTCAGGTTTGTTTATGTTTCTTTTTCTACCAATGAACTAAACAGCCACTCCCAAACATACAAGTTACACATTGCTATGGCCCAGTATGAGGATTCAGCTTGATCGTCATTCCTCATACCTGTGTGTGACAAGTTTTTGCCATATTTTCACCCAGTTGATTATGTCCTTTGTGCCCTTTAGGTTCCATGATGAAATCTATGCATCTGAAGGTAATAATTTTATATAAAACTTCCACATTTTTATCTTAAGTTAAGACTACAGGTTGTTTACCTTATTTGTTAATACTCTTTGTTTTAATTTCCTTTTAGGCTATCAAAGATGCTTCTCCTGATATAGAGTTAGCACCTGAGCATGTACACACACCCAAACCAGGTAAAGTTCACAATACATATTTCACGTTGTTAAAAAAGACATTAAGTTATTTCACACGTCTACAGGATTCTTGTTACTTATTTCACTTTTTGGAAATTTAGGTGACAGGCTTAACAGAAATCATGAATATGCCCATGTTGGTATTCATGTGTGATTTAAATACCTAGCGGCATAAGTGGAAGCATTCACCACAGGAAGCATGGACTCATATCTTGTGATTTATATTCTTCCTACTTCCCAAGTTTGGAATTTGACTACTGCTTGGAAATATACAGATGTTCCTTATGGCAGATGTGAAGTATGGCACTCTGCGACTTTTTTTTCCTAATGCTTGACAATGTTCATTGGGATTCTTGTCTTCACCAGAAGCAAAGCCTTACTCTGCCTCATGTGTGTTTCAACTTTATTTCATTTTTGTAGAGTCCCAGAGTTGATCTTGTCAGCCAAATCTTTTCATTAACTGAAGTAGTGTGGTGTGTCGTATGTGTATTTATAATGCGGGTGAAGTCATTAATCATCCCCCAGAGAAGGTCTGTTACACAACCATTGACATAATGAATTTCACAACTCTTCAGCCTTGGGATCCTTTTATGGTATTCATTATTACATAGATTTCCTCAAAGGTTGTGTTCAGGGAGTTGGACCTATTTCCATATCAGAAATAGTAGCCGAAACAATGTCAATATGAGTGTACATTCTCAGAAAGGTCATTTGTTATCCTCTTTCACCTGCCGTTATGATATTCAAATTTGGAATTCCAAAAAGACAAAAAAAACCTTATTTTGACTATATGATTTTCTTGTGTCAGAGCATATTGTTCTACTTTGTGACTAGGCTCAGTTTGGACTTACCCTATGTTTAAATGGAAGCACTTAGAATGCCAAAGACTATTGCTTCTCTTGTATATTCATTATGTTCACACAAAGGTTAGGTAATAAATGTTGAAGACTGTGAACTGAAGTGAGGTTAACTCATTGTATTGAAAATAGTTTTAAAATATGAAATATTATCTTCAAAAATGCTGACATGCACACAGTATTGTCTCTAGAATATAGAAAACAGACTGCTATTCATAGTTAAGCTTGAAATGTGGAGACAAGGGGTCTGTTATTAGGAAGAAAGAGCGAATTCTGGGAGGATTATAATGAAATTCCATGGAACACAAAATAAATCATTGAATATGCTGAGTGATCACAAACAGGTAACCCAGAAAAATTGAAGATATTTAAACAACAGGAACGACAATTGCTAATAAGATTATCTAAATGAAGACCACTGTGCTTCTGGTCACTGTCAAGTCTACTGTGACTCGATGGAAGCACAGCGTTTCCCCAGAACAAGTGTACAACATGCCCCATGCAGTGTGACACAAAGCACCACTGTCTGTCAAGGAGATGGAGACAAGAGACTGCTACATTCAAGCATGATTTCTGTTTATCTAAGCTGGTCACATTTATGTTATTATTTACCTTCTTGTAAATGAACATTGTATCTTCCGATATTCCAGACTCTGATTCCCCCCGGGTGAGTCAGGAACGTACCAGGAAACTCGACGTTGATGATCAAGATCCATTTAAGCCACCATCACAGACCACAAATCAGGCAACCTCTACAAAATGTAGAAGGATGACCTTAGAAGAAAAGGAAAGAGACAATATTGAAGTTCTACTTGTAACAGAAGACACAACGGTCCACAACATGGATAAAGCAGAGATATCAGAAGTACCAAAGAGCAGAAAAGGTAAACAAGCACAGAGAAGTCAATCAGAGAGTCTCTTGGCTTCAGCCTACTTCTGACTTTCCAGAATCATTTTGTGCAAACTTCGCTTTGGGATGACTTCTCTTACGTAACCTACAACCCAACCAGTCTTTTCCTAGGTATTTCCTTTCTTCATCCTACCAAAGCAGCAAGTAGATTTCAAGGACTGTTTGGAGGCGTTCTTTCTTGTAGGGTAGCAGAAAGCAGATATATACTTGAGAGTACATGCTAAACGGTGGGTAAATTGTCAAACTCTGGGACTGGAGGCGCACATTAGGTAGAGTTTCATAGATGGCCCACAGGGACACAGTACTACTGATTTCTCAATTGCTTTTGTCTGAAATTAGGTGCTTAAATACTAATGTATTCCGTTGTAAACTGACTCACAGCTTATGAAGAGAAATGCTGAATGACTTCCTGTCAGTTTGCATCATTCTCAATGCTGCTGTCCATTTACAGAGAATCCTTGAAACTTCGATATGGAGGTCGCGTGCTCTGCGTTAACGATGTCCTCTATCGCCTTATAATACGCACATCTTTGTTTTCAATGATTACAGGAGCCCTTGTTTCACAGGGCCTCAAAGTGCTGGCTGCTAATTGGCTGGTGAGCAATTGGAAGCCATCAGTGCCACCACAGTCACAAGTCGTATAAATCTGTAAACAAACAATTACAACGTGAAATCCCTCTTATGTCCTGGCTTTAGGTTCCCTATGAGTTTGAATCAATCCATAGAAACAGAAAAAAATAACAACACTGAATAAATAGTTTTCAGATATTCTTAATTATAAATGATGCTGTAGCGCTGAATAGTGATATAGGGCTAATCCTTTTGTACACTGCTACTCTCTGCATTTTCTCGATTCATTGCATCCAATGTGTTTTACTTTATGTAGATTTAATGGGCTAAATTTAACTAGTCCTGTAAGTAAGCCTACAGAGCCCTGGTGGCACTGTGGAGTAAATTTCAGCCCGTCAGAGGTTTATCTGGAAGTCCTAAAGCCACTAGCTGCACCACAGGAGAAACATCGGGTTAACTGTGCCCAGAATCGTGTCCAGCCTTGGGGATCCTCTTGCTATGAGTCAGACTTGACTCCATGGCAGTGGGCTTTGGGTGGGTAAGATTATGTCTGTGTTCATTAAGTGTTCACTCTCACTTGTGCCCTTCAGCTATGCCATCTTTCCCTAACTGTACCGTTAGCTTAGTTTTCATACGCCCACTATATTTGTCGCCCTTTTTCTCAGGGTCATGATGTGCTCCTCAGCTTAGAGAGCACCTTTGTCTCCATCAATCAGCATGCCCACATTGACTTAGGGACACTTTTGCTTTCAGTTGCTGTGATTAAAACCAGAATCTCTCTTTTTAAATCTTCTTGCCATGTTTACTTATCCTATGTTCCTATGATTTCTTCAGTATTTCCAGATGGATTCAGGTTTGTTTATGTTTCTTTTTCTACCAATGAACTAAACAGCCACTCCCAAACATACAAGTTACACATTGCTATGGCCCAGTATGAGGATTCAGCTTGATCGTCATTCCTCATACCTGTGTGTGACAAGTTTTTGCCATATTTTCACCCAGTTGATTATGTCCTTTGTGCCCTTTAGGTTCCATGATGAAATCTATGCATCTGAAGGTAATAATTTTATATAAAACTTCCACATTTTTATCTTAAGTTAAGACTACAGGTTGTTTACCTTATTTGTTAATACTCTTTGTTTTAATTTCCTTTTAGGCTATCAAAGATGCTTCTCCTGATATAGAGTTAGCACCTGAGCATGTACACACACCCAAACCAGGTAAAGTTCACAATACATATTTCACGTTGTTAAAAAAGACATTAAGTTATTTCACACGTCTACAGGATTCTTGTTACTTATTTCACTTTTTGGAAATTTAGGTGACAGGCTTAACAGAAATCATGAATATGCCCATGTTGGTATTCATGTGTGATTTAAATACCTAGCGGCATAAGTGGAAGCATTCACCACAGGAAGCATGGACTCATATCTTGTGATTTATATTCTTCCTACTTCCCAAGTTTGGAATTTGACTACTGCTTGGAAATATACAGATGTTCCTTATGGCAGATGTGAAGTATGGCACTCTGCGACTTTTTTTTCCTAATGCTTGACAATGTTCATTGGGATTCTTGTCTTCACCAGAAGCAAAGCCTTACTCTGCCTCATGTGTGTTTCAACTTTATTTCATTTTTGTAGAGTCCCAGAGTTGATCTTGTCAGCCAAATCTTTTCATTAACTGAAGTAGTGTGGTGTGTCGTATGTGTATTTATAATGCGGGTGAAGTCATTAATCATCCCCCAGAGAAGGTCTGTTACACAACCATTGACATAATGAATTTCACAACTCTTCAGCCTTGGGATCCTTTTATGGTATTCATTATTACATAGATTTCCTCAAAGGTTGTGTTCAGGGAGTTGGACCTATTTCCATATCAGAAATAGTAGCCGAAACAATGTCAATATGAGTGTACATTCTCAGAAAGGTCATTTGTTATCCTCTTTCACCTGCCGTTATGATATTCAAATTTGGAATTCCAAAAAGACAAAAAAAACCTTATTTTGACTATATGATTTTCTTGTGTCAGAGCATATTGTTCTACTTTGTGACTAGGCTCAGTTTGGACTTACCCTATGTTTAAATGGAAGCACTTAGAATGCCAAAGACTATTGCTTCTCTTGTATATTCATTATGTTCACACAAAGGTTAGGTAATAAATGTTGAAGACTGTGAACTGAAGTGAGGTTAACTCATTGTATTGAAAATAGTTTTAAAATATGAAATATTATCTTCAAAAATGCTGACATGCACACAGTATTGTCTCTAGAATATAGAAAACAGACTGCTATTCATAGTTAAGCTTGAAATGTGGAGACAAGGGGTCTGTTATTAGGAAGAAAGAGCGAATTCTGGGAGGATTATAATGAAATTCCATGGAACACAAAATAAATCATTGAATATGCTGAGTGATCACAAACAGGTAACCCAGAAAAATTGAAGATATTTAAACAACAGGAACGACAATTGCTAATAAGATTATCTAAATGAAGACCACTGTGCTTCTGGTCACTGTCAAGTCTACTGTGACTCGATGGAAGCACAGCGTTTCCCCAGAACAAGTGTACAACATGCCCCATGCAGTGTGACACAAAGCACCACTGTCTGTCAAGGAGATGGAGACAAGAGACTGCTACATTCAAGCATGATTTCTGTTTATCTAAGCTGGTCACATTTATGTTATTATTTACCTTCTTGTAAATGAACATTGTATCTTCCGATATTCCAGACTCTGGTTCCCCCCGGGTGAGTCAGGAACGTACCAGGAAACTCGACGTTGATGATCAAGATCCATTTAAGCCACCATCACAGACCACAAATCAGGCAACCTCTACAAAATGTAGAAGGATGACCTTAGAAGAAAAGGAAAGAGACAATATTGAAGTTCTACTTGTAACAGAAGACACAACGGTCCACAACATGGATAAAGCAGAGATATCAGAAGTACCAAAGAGCAGAAAAGGTAAACAAGCACAGAGAAGTCAATCAGAGAGTCTCTTGGCTTCAGCCTACTTCTGACTTTCCAGAATCATTTTGTGCAAACTTCGCTTTGGGATGACTTCTCTTACGTAACCTACAACCCAACCAGTCTTTTCCTAGGTATTTCCTTTCTTCATCCTACCAAAGCAGCAAGTAGATTTCAAGGACTGTTTGGAGGCGTTCTTTCTTGTAGGGTAGCAGAAAGCAGATATATACTTGAGAGTACATGCTAAACGGTGGGTAAATTGTCAAACTCTGGGACTGGAGGCGCACATTAGGTAGAGTTTCATAGATGGCCCACAGGGACACAGTACTACTGATTTCTCAATTGCTTTTGTCTGAAATTAGGTGCTTAAATACTAATGTATTCCGTTGTAAACTGACTCACAGCTTATGAAGAGAAATGCTGAATGACTTCCTGTCAGTTTGCATCATTCTCAATGCTGCTGTCCATTTACAGAGAATCCTTGAAACTTCGATATGGAGGTCGCGTGCTCTGCGTTAACGATGTCCTCTATCGCCTTATAATACGCACATCTTTGTTTTCAATGATTACAGGAGCCCTTGTTTCACAGGGCCTCAAAGTGCTGGCTGCTAATTGGCTGGTGAGCAATTGGAAGCCATCAGTGCCACCACAGTCACAAGTCGTATAAATCTGTAAACAAACAATTACAACGTGAAATCCCTCTTATGTCCTGGCTTTAGGTTCCCTATGAGTTTGAATCAATCCATAGAAACAGAAAAAAATAACAACACTGAATAAATAGTTTTCAGATATTCTTAATTATAAATGATGCTGTAGCGCTGAATAGTGATATAGGGCTAATCCTTTTGTACACTGCTACTCTCTGCATTTTCTCGATTCATTGCATCCAATGTGTTTTACTTTATGTAGATTTAATGGGCTAAATTTAACTAGTCCTGTAAGTAAGCCTACAGAGCCCTGGTGGCACTGTGGAGTAAATTTCAGCCCGTCAGAGGTTTATCTGGAAGTCCTAAAGCCACTAGCTGCACCACAGGAGAAACATCGGGTTAACTGTGCCCAGAATCGTGTCCAGCCTTGGGGATCCTCTTGCTATGAGTCAGACTTGACTCCATGGCAGTGGGCTTTGGGTGGGTAAGATTATGTCTGTGTTCATTAAGTGTTCACTCTCACTTGTGCCCTTCAGCTATGCCATCTTTCCCTAACTGTACCGTTAGCTTAGTTTTCATACGCCCACTATATTTGTCGCCCTTTTTCTCAGGGTCATGATGTGCTCCTCAGCTTAGAGAGCACCTTTGTCTCCATCAATCAGCATGCCCACATTGACTTAGGGACACTTTTGCTTTCAGTTGCTGTGATTAAAACCAGAATCTCTCTTTTTAAATCTTCTTGCCATGTTTACTTATCCTATGTTCCTATGATTTCTTCAGTATTTCCAGATGGATTCAGGTTTGTTTATGTTTCTTTTTCTACCAATGAACTAAACAGCCACTCCCAAACATACAAGTTACACATTGCTATGGCCCAGTATGAGGATTCAGCTTGATCTTCATTCCTCTTGCCTGTGTGTGACCAGTTTTTGCCATATTTTCACCCAGTTGATTATGTCCTTTGTGCCCTTTAGGTTCTATGATGAAATCTATGCATCTGAAGGTAATAATTTTATATAAAACTTCCACATTTTTATCTTAAGTTAAGACTACAGGTTGTTTACCTTATTTGTTAATACTCTTTGTTTTAATTTCCTTTTAGGCTATCAAAGATGCTTCTCCTGATATACAGTTAGCACCTGAGCATGTACACACACCCAAACCAGGTAAAGTTCACAATACATATTTCACTTTGTTAAAAAGACATTAAGTTATTTCACACGTCTACAGGATTCTTGTTACTTATTTCACTTTTTGGAAATTTAGGTGACAGGCTTAACAGAAATCATGAATATGACCATATTGTTACTCATGTGTGATTTAAATACTTAGCGGCATAAGTGGAAGCATTCACCACAGGAAGCATGGACTCATATCTTGTGATTTATATTCTTCCTACTTCCCAAGTTTGGAATTTGACTACTGCTTGGAAATATACAGATGTTCCTTATGGCAGATGTGAAGTATGGCACTCGGCGACTTTTTTTTCCTAATGCTTGACAATGTTCATTGGGATTCTTGTCTTCAGCAGAAGCAAAGCCTTACTCTGCCTCATGTGTGTTTCAACTTTATTTCATTTTTGTAGAGTCCCAGAGTTGATCTTGTCAGCCAAATCTTTTCATTAACTGAAGTAGTGTGGTGTGTCGTATGTGTATTTATAATGCGGGTGAAGTCATTAATCATCCCCCAGAGAAGGTCTGTTACACAACCATTGACATAATGAATTTCACAACTCTTCAGCCTTGGGATCCTTTTATGGTATTCATTATTACATAGATTTCCTCAAAGGTTGTGTTCAGGGAGTTGGACCTATTTCCATATCAGAAATGGTAGCCGAACCAATGTCAATATGAGTGTACATTCTCAGAAATGTCATTTGTTATCCTCTTTCACCTGCCGTTATGATATTCATATTTGGAATTCCAAAAAGACAAAAAAAACCTTATTTTGACTATATGATTTTCTTTTGTCAGAGCATATTGTTCTACTTTGTGACTAGGCTCAGTTTGGACTTACCCTATGTTTAAATGGAAGCACTTAGAATGCCAAAGACTATTGCTTCTCTTGTATATTCATTATGTTCACACAAAGGTTAGGTAATAAATGTTGAAGACTGTGAACTGAAGTGAGGTTAACTCATTGTATTGAAAATAGTTTTAAAATATGAAATATTATCTTCAAAAATGCTGACATGCACACAGTATTGTCTCTAGAATATAGAAAACAGACTGCTATTCATAGTTAAGCTTGAAATGTGGAGACAAGGGGTCTGTTATTAGGAAGAAAGAGCGAATTCTGGGAGGATTATAATGAAATTCCATGGAACACAAAATAAATCATTGAATGTGCTGAGTGATCACAAACAGGTAACCCAGAAAAATTG
This sequence comes from Tenrec ecaudatus, assembly GCF_050624435.1. Taxonomy (NCBI): domain Eukaryota; kingdom Metazoa; phylum Chordata; class Mammalia; order Afrosoricida; family Tenrecidae; genus Tenrec; species Tenrec ecaudatus. The sequence continues at coordinate 51,526,385 of NC_134532.1, forward strand.
AAGATATTTAAACAACAGGAACGACAATTGCTAATAAGATTATCTAAATGAAGACCACTGTGCTTCTGGTCACTGTCAAGTCTAATGTGACTCGATGGAAGCACAGCGTTTCCCCAGAACAAGTGTACAACATGCCCCATGCAGTGTGACACAAAGCACCACTGTTTGTCAAGGAGAGGGAGACAAGAGACTGCTACATTCAAGCATGATTTCTGTTGATCTAAGCTGGTCACATTTATGTTATTATTTACCTTCTTGTAAATGAACATTGTATCTTCCGATATTCCAGACTCTGGTTCCCCCCGGGTGAGTCAGGAACGTACCAGGAAACTCGACGTTGATGATCAACATCCATTTAAGCCACCATCACAGACCACAAATCGGGCAACCTCTACAAAATGTAGAAGGATGACCTTAGAAGAAAAGGAAAGAGACAATATTGAAGTTCTGCTTGTAACAGAAGACACAACGGTCCACAACATGGATAAAGCAGAGAGATCAGAATTACCAAAAGCAGAAAAGGTAAACAAGCACAGAGAAGTCAATCAGAGAGTCTCTTGGCTTCAGCCTACTTCTGACTTTCCAGAATCATTTTGTGCAAACTTCGCTTTGGGTTGACTTCTCTTACGTAACCTACAACCCAACCAGTGTTTTCCTAGGTATTTCCTTTCTTCATCCAACCAAAGCAGCAAGTAGATTTCAAGGACTGTTTGGAGGCGTTCTTTCTTGTAGGGTAGCAGAAAGCAGATATATACTTGAGAGTACATGCTAAACGGTGAGTAAATTGTCAAACTCTGGGACTGGAGGCGCACATTAGGTAGGGTTTTATAGATGGCCCACAGGGACACAGTACTACTGATTTCTCAATTGCTTTTGTCTGAAATTAGGTGCTTAAATACTAATGTATTCCGTTGTAAACAGACTCATAGCTTATGAAGAGAAATGCTGAATGACTTCCTGTCAGTTTGCATCATTCTCAATGCTGCTGTCCATTTACAGAGAATCCTTGAAACTTCGATATGGAGGTCCCGTGCTCTGCGTTAAAGATGTCCTCTATCGCCTTATAATACCCACATCTTTGTTTTCAATGATTACAGGAGCCCTTGTTTCACAGGGGCTCAAAGTGCTGGCTGCTAATTGGCTGGTGAGCAATTGGAAGCCATCAGTGCCACCACAGTCACAAGTCGTATAAATCTGTAAACAAACAATTACAACGTGAAATCCCTCTTATGTCCTGGCTTTAGGTTCCCTATGAGTGTGAATCAATCCATAGAAACAGAAAAAAATAACAACACTGAATAAATAGTTTTCAGATATTCTTAATTATAAATGATGCTGTATCGCTGAATAGTGATATAGGGCTAATCCTTTTGTATACTGCTACTCTCTGCATTTTCTCGATTCATTGCATCCAATGTGTTTTACTTTATGTAGATTTAATGGGCTAAATTTAACTAGTCCTGTAAGTAAGCCTACAGAGCCCTGGTGGCACTGTGGAGTAAATTTCAGCCCGTCAGAGGTTTATCTGGAAGTCCTAAAGCCACTAGCTGCACCACAGGAGAAACATCGGGTTAACTGTGCCCAGAATCGTGTCCAGCCTTGGGGATCCTCTTGCTATGAGTCAGACTTGACTCCATGGCAGTGGGCTTTGGGTGGGTAAGATTATGTCTGTGTTCATTAAGTGTTCACTCTCACTTGTGCCCTTCAGCTATGCCATCTTTCCCTAACTGTACCGTTAGCTTAGTTTTCATACGCCCACTATATTTGTCGCCCTTTTTCTCAGGGTCATGATGTGCTCCTCAGCTTAGAGAGCACCTTTGTCTCCATCAATCAGCATGCCCACATTGACTTAGGGACACTTTTGCTTTCAGTTGCTGTGATTAAAACCAGAATCTCTCTTTTTAAATCTTCTTGCCATGTTTACTTATCCTATGTTCCTATGATTTCTTCAGTATTTCCAGATGGATTCAGGTTTGTTTATGTTTCTTTTTCTACCAATGAACTAAACAGCCACTCCCAAACATACAAGTTACACATTGCTATGGCCCAGTATGAGGATTCAGCTTGATCTTCATTCCTCTTGCCTGTGTGTGACCAGTTTTTGCCGTATTTTCACCCAGTTGATTATGTCCTTTCTACCCTTTAGGTTCTATGATGAAATCTATGCATCTGAAGGTAATAATTTTATATAAAACTTCCACATTTTTATCTTAAGTTAAGACTACAGGTTGTTTACCTTATTTGTTAATACTCTTTGTTTTAATTTCCTTTTAGGCTATCAAAGATGCTTCTCCTGATATAGAGTTAGCACCTGAGCATGTACACACACCCAAACCAGGTAAAGTTCACAATACATATTTCACTTTGTTAAAAAGACATTAAGTTATTTCACACGTCTACAGGACTCTTGTTACTTATTTCACTTTTTGGAAATTTAGGTGACAGGCTTAACAGAAATCATGAATATGACCATATTGTTACTCATGTGTGATTTAAATACTTAGCGGCATAAGTGGAAGAATTCACCACAGGAAGCATGGACTCATATCTTGTGATTTATATTCTTCCTACTTCCCAAGTTTGGAATTTGTCTACTGCTTGGAAATATACAGATGTTCCTTATGGCAGATGTGAAGTATGGCACTCTGCGATTTTTTTTCCTAATGCTTGACAATGTTCATTGGGATTCTTGTCTTCACCAGAATCAAAGCCTTACTCTGCCTCATGTGTGTTTCAACTTTATTTCATTTTTGTAGAGTCCCAGAGTTGATCTTGTCAGCCAAAACTTTTCATTAACTGAAGTAGTGTGGTGTGTCGTATGTGTATTTATAATGCGGGTGAAGTCATTAATCATCCCCCAGAGAAGGTCTGTTACACAACCATTGACATAATGAATTTCACAACTCTTCAGCCTTGGGATACTTTTATGGTATTCATTATTACATAGATTTCCTCAAAGGTTGTGTTCAGGGAGTTGGACCTATTTCCATATCAGAAATGGTAGCCGAACCAATGTCAATATGAGTGTACATTCTCAGAAATGTCATTTGTTATCCTCTTTCACCTGCCGTTATGATATTCGTATTTGGAATTCCAAAAAGACAAAAAAACCTTTTTTTGACTATATGATTTTCTTGTGTCAGAGCATATTGTTCTACTTTGTGACTAGGCTCAGTTTGGACTTACCCTATGTTTAAATGGAAGCACTTAGAATTCCAAAGAGTATTGCTTCTCTTTTATATTCATTATGTTCACACAAAGGTTAGGTAATAAATGTTGAAGACTGTGAACTGAAGTGAGGTTAACTCATTGTATTGAAAATAGTTTTAAAATATGAAATATTATCTTCAAAAATGCTGACATGCACACAGTATTGTCTCTAGAATATAGAAAACAGACTGCTATTCATAGTTAAGCTTGAAATGTGGAGACAAGGGGTCTGTTATTAGGAAGAAAGAGCGAATTCTGGGAGGATTATAATGAAATTCCATGGAACACAAAATAAATCATTGAATGTGCTGAGTGATCACAAACAGGTAACCCAGAAAAATTGAAGATATTTAAACAACAGGAACGACAATTGCTAATAAGATTATCTAAATGAAGACCACTGTGCTTCTGGTCACTGTCAAGTCTACTGTGACTCGATGGAAGCACAGCGTTTCCCCAGAACAAGTGTACAACATGCCCCATGCAGTGTGACACAAAGCACCACTGTCTGTCAAGGAGAGGGAGACAAGAGACTGCTACATTCAAGCATGATTTCTGTTTATCTAAGCTGGTCACATTTATGTTATTATTTACCTTCTTGTAAATGAACATTGTATCTTCCGATATTCCAGACCTTGGTTCCCCCCGTCTGAGTCAGGAACGTACCAGGAAACTCGACGTTGATGATCAAGATCCATTTAAGCCACCATCACAGACCACAAATCAGGCAACCTCTACAAAATGTAGAAGGATGACCTTAGAAGAAAAGGAAAGAGACAATATTGAAGTTCTGCTTGTAACAGAAGACACAACGGTCCACAACATGGGTAAAGCAGAGAGATCAGAATTACCAAAGAGCAGAAAAGGTAAACAAGCACAGAGAAGTCAATCAGAGAGTCTCTTGGCTTCAGCCTACTTCTGACTTTCCAGAATCATTTTGTGCAAACTTCGCTTTGGGTTGACTTCTCTTACGTAACCTACAACCCAACCAGTCTTTTCCTAAGTATTTCCTTTCTTCATCCAACCAAAGCAGCAAGTAGATTTCAAGGACTGTTTGGAGGCGTTCTTTCTTGTAGGGTAGCAGAAAGCAGATATATACTTGAGAGTACATGCTAAACGGTGAGTAAATTGTCAAACTCTGGGACTGGAGGCGCACATTAGGTAGGGTTTTATAGATGGCCCACAGGGACACAGTACTACTGATTTCTCAATTGCTTTTGTCTGAAATTAGGTGCTTAAATACTAATGTATTCCGTTGTAAACAGACTCACAGCTTATGAAGAGAAATGCTGAATGACTTCCTGTCAGTTTGCATTGTTCTCAATGCTGCTGTCCATTTACAGAGAATCCTTGAAACTTCGATATGGAGGTCGCGTGCTCTGCGTTAACGATGTCCTCTATCGCCTTATAATACGCACATCTTTGTTTTCAATGATTACAGGAGCCCTTGTTTCACAGGGGCTCAAAGTGCTGGCTGCTAATTGGCTGGTGAGCAATTGGAAGCCATCAGTGCCACCACAGTCACAAGTCGTATAAATCTGTAAACAAACAATTACAACGTGAAATCCCTCTTATGTCCTGGCTTTAGGTTCCCTATGAGTGTGAATCAATCCATAGAAACAGAAAAAAATAACAACACTGAATAAATAGTTTTCAGATATTCTTAATTATAAATGATGCTGTAGCGCTGAATAGTGATATAGGGCTAATCCTTTTGTATACTGCTACTCTCTGCATTTTCTCGATTCATTGCATCCAATGTGTTTTACTTTATGTAGATTTAATGGGCTAAATTTAACTAGTCCTGTAAGTAAGCCTACAGAGCCCTGGTGGCACTGTGGAGTAAATTTCAGCCCGTCAGAGGTTTATCTGGAAGTCCTAAAGCCACTAGCTGCACCACAGGAGAAACATCGGGTTAACTGTGCCCAGAATCGTGTCCAGCCTTGGGGATCCTCTTGCTATGAGTCAGACTTGACTCCATGGCAGTGGGCTTTGGGTGGGTAAGATTATGTCTGTGTTCATTAATTGTTCACTCTCACTTGTGCCCTTCAGCTATGCCATCTTTCCCTAACTGTACCGTTAGCTTAGTTTTCATACGCCCACTATATTTGTCGCCCTTTTTCTCAGGGTCATGATGTGCTCCTCAGCTTAGAGAGCACCTTTGTCTCCATCAATCAGCATGCCCACATTGACTTAGGGACACTTTTGCTTTCAGTTGCTGTGATTAAAACCAGAATCTCTCTTTTTAAATCTTCTTGCCATGTTTATTTATCCTATGTTCCTATGATTTCTTCAGTATTTCCAGATGGATTCAGGTTTGTTTATGTTTCTTTTTCTACCAATGAACTAAACAGCCACTCCCAAACATACAAGTTACACATTGCTATGGCCCAGTATGAGGATTCAGCTTGATCTTCATTCCTCTTGCCTGTGTGTGACCAGTTTTTGCCGTATTTTCACCCAGTTGATTATGTCCTTTGTGCCCTTTAGGTTCTATGATGAAATCTATGCATCTGAAGGTAATAATTTTATATAAAACTTCCACATTTTTATCTTAAGTTAAGACTACAGGTTGTTTACCTTCTTTGTTAATACTCTTTGTTTTAATTTCCTTTTAGGCTATCAAAGATGCTTCTCCTGATATAGAGTTAGCACCTGAGCATGTACACACACCCAAACCAGGTAAAGTTCACAATACATATTTCACTTTGTTAAAAAGACATTAAGTTATTTCACACGTCTACAGGACTCTTGTTACTTATTTCACTTTTTGGAAATTTAGGTGACAGGCTTAACAGAAATCATGAATATGACCATATTGTTACTCATGTGTGATTTAAATACTTAGCGGCATAAGTGGAAGCATTCACCACAGGAAGCATGGACTCATATCTTGTGATTTATATTCTTCCTACTTCCCAAGTTTGGAATTTGACTACTGCTTGGAAATATACGGATGTTCCTTATGGCAGATGTGAAGTATGGCACTCTGCGACTTTTTTTTCCTAATGCTTGACAATGTTCATTGGGATTCTTGTCTTCAGCAGAAGCAAAGCCTTACTCTGCCTCATGTGTGTTTCAACTTTATTTCATTTTTGTAGAGTCCCAGAGTTGATCTTGTCAGCCAAATCTTTTCATTAACTGAAGTAGTGTGGTGTGTCGTATGTGTATTTATAATGCGGGTGAAGTCATTAATCATCCCCCAGAGAAGGTCTGTTACACAACCATTGACATAATGAATTTCACAACTCTTCAGCCTTGGGATCCTTTTATGGTATTCATTATTACATAGATTTCCTCAAAGGTTGTGTTCAGGGAGTTGGACCTATTTCCATATCAGAAATGGTAGCCGAACCCATGTCAATATGAGTGTACATTCTCAGAAATGTCATTTGTTATCCTCTTTCACCTGCCGTTATGATATTCATATTTGGAATTCCAAAAAGAAAAAAAAACCTTATTTTGACTATATGATTTTCTTGTGTCAGAGCATATTGTTCTACTTTGTGAATAGGCTCAGTTTGGACTTACCTTATGTTTAAATGGAAGCACTTAGAATGCCAAAGACTATTGCTTCTCTTGTATATTCATTATGTTCACACAAAGGTTAGGTAATAAATGTTGAAGACTGTGAACTGAAGTGAGGTTAACTCATTGTATTGAAAATAGTTTTAAAATATGAAATATTATCTTCAAAAATGCTGACATGCACACAGTATTGTCTCTAGAATATAGAAAACAGACTGCTATTCATAGTTAAGCTTGAAATGTGGAGACAAGGGGTCTGTTATTAGGAAGAAAGAGCGAATTCTGGGAGGATAATAATGAAATTCCATGGAACACAAAATAAATCATTGAATGTGCTGAGTGATCACAAACAGGTAACCCAGAAAAATTGAAGATATTTAAACAACAGGAACGACAATTGCTAATAAGATTATCTAAATGAAGACCACTGTGCTTCTGGTCACTGTCAAGTCTACTGTGACTCGATGGAAGCACAGCGTTTCCCCAGAACAAGTGTACAACATGCTCCATGCATTGTGACACAAAGCACCACTGTCTGTCAAGGAGAGGGAGACAAGAGACTGCTACATTCAAGCATGATTTCTGTTTATCTAAGCTGGTCACATTTATGTTATTATTTACCTTCTTGTAAATGAACATTGTATCTTCCGATATTCCAGACTCTGGTTCCCCCCGGGTGAGTCAGGAACGTACCCGGAAACTCGACGTTGATGATCAAGATCCATTTAAGCCACCATCACAGACCACAAATCAGGAAACCTCTACAAAATGTAGAAGGATGACCTTAGAAGAAAAGGAAAGAGACAATATTGAAGTTCTGCTTGTAACAGAAGACACAACGGTCCACAACATGGATAAAGCAGAGAGATCAGAAGTACCAAAGAGCAGAAAAGGTAAACAAGCACAGAGAAGTCAATCAGAGAGTCTCTTGGCTTCAGCCTACTTCTGACTTTCCAGAATCATTTTGTGCAAACTTCGCTTTGGGTTGACTTCTCTTACGTAACCTACAACCCAACCAGTCTTTTCCTAGGTATTTCCTTTCTTCATCCAACCAAAGCAGCAAGTAGATTTCAAGGACTGTTTGGAGGCGTTCTTTCTTGTAGGGTAGCAGAAAGCAGATATATACTTGAGAGTACATGCTAAACGGTGAGTAAATTGTCAAACTCTGGGACTGGAGGCGCACATTAGGTAGAGTTTTATAGATGGCCCACAGGGACACAGTACTACTGATTTCTCAATTGCTTTTGTCTGAAATTAGGTGCTTAAATACTAATGTATTCCGTTGTAAACAGACTCACAGCTTATGAAGAGAAATGCTGAATGACTTCCTGTCAGTTTGCATCATTCTCAATGCTGCTGTCCATTTACAGAGAATCCTTGAAACTTCGATATGGAGGTCGCGTGCTCTGCGTTAACGATGTCCTCTATCGCCTTATAATACGCACATCTTTGTTTTCAATGATTACAGGAGCCCTTGTTTCACAGGGGCTCAAAGTGCTGGCTGCTAATTGGCTGGTGAGCAATTGGAAGCCATCAGTGCCACCACAGTCACAAGTCGTATAAATCTGTAAACAAACAATTACAACGTGAAATCCCTCTTATGTCCTGGCTTTAGGTTCCCTATGAGTGTGAATCAATCCATAGAAACAGAAAAAAATAACAACACTGAATAAATAGTTTTCAGATATTCTTAATTATAAATGATGCTGTATCGCTGAATAGTGATATAGGGCTAATCCTTTTGTACACTGCTACTCTCTGCATTTTCTCGATTCATTGCATCCAATGTGTTTTACTTTATGTAGATTTAATGGGCTAAATTTAACTAGTCCTGTAAGTAAGCCTACAGAGCCCTGGTGGCACTGTGGAGTAAATTTCAGCCCGTCAGAGGTTTATCTGGAAGTCCTAAAGCCACTAGCTGCACCACAGGAGAAACATCGGGTTAACTGTGCCCAGAATCGTGTCCAGCCTTGGGGATCCTCTTGCTATGAGTCAGACTTGACTCCATGGCAGTGGGCTTTGGGTGGGTAAGATTATGTCTGTGTTCATTAAGTGTTCACTCTCACTTGTGCCCTTCAGCTATGCCATCTTTCCCTAACTGTACCGTTAGCTTAGTTTTCATACGCCCACTATATTTGTCGCCCTTTTTCTCAGGGTCATGATGTGCTCCTCAGCTTAGAGAGCACCTTTGTCTCCATCAATCAGCATGCCCACATTGACTTAGGGACACTTTTGCTTTCAGTTGCTGTGATTAAAACCAGAATCTCTCTTTTTAAATCTTCTTGCCATGTTTACTTATCCTATGTTCCTATGATTTCTTCAGTATTTCCAAATGGATTCAGGTTTGTTTATGTTTCTTTTTCTACCAATGAACTAAACAGCCACTCCCAAACATACAAGTTACACATTGCTATGGCCCAGTATGAGGATTCAGCTTGATCTTCATTCCTCTTGCCTGTGTGTGACCAGTTTTTGCCGTATTTTCACCCAGTTGATTATGTCCTTTGTGCCCTTTAGGTTTATGATGAAATCTATGCATCTGAAGGTAATAATTTTATATAAAACTTCCACATTTTTATCTTAAGTTAAGACTACAGGTTGTTTACCTTATTTGTTAATACTCTTTGTTTTAATTTCCTTTTAGGCTATCAAAGATGCTTCTCTTGATATAGAGTTAGCACCTGAGCATGTACACACACCCAAACCAGGTAAAGTTCACAATACATATTTCACTTTGTTAAAAAGACATTAAGTTATTTCACACGTCTACAGGACTCTTGTTACTTATTTCACTTTTTGGAAATTTAGGTGACAGGCTTAACAGAAATCATGAATATGACCATATTGTTACTCATGTGTGATTTAAATACTTAGCGGCATAAGTGGAAGCATTCACCACAGGAAGCATGGACTCATATCTTGTGATTTATATTCTTCCTACTTCCCAAGTTTGGAATTTGACTACTGCTTGGAAATATACGGATGTTCCTTATGGCAGATGTGAAGTATGGCACTCTGCGACTTTTTTTTCCTAATGCTTGACAATGTTCATTGGGATTCTTGTCTTCAGCAGAAGCAAAGCCTTACTCTGCCTCATGTGTGTTTCAACTTTATTTCATTTTTGTAGAGTCCCAGAGTTGATCTTGTCAGCCAAATCTTTTCATTAACTGAAGTAGTGTGGTGTGTCGTATGTGTATTTATAATGCGGGTGAAGTCATTAATCATCCCCCAGAGAAGGTCTGTTACACAACCATTGACATAATGAATTTCACAACTCTTCAGCCTTGGGATCCTTTTATGGTATTCATTATTACATAGATTTCCTCAAAGGTTGTGTTCAGGGAGTTGGACCTATTTCCATATCAGAAATGGTAGCCGAACCAATGTCAATATGAGTGTACATTCTCAGAAATGTCATTTGTTATCCTCTTTCACCTGCCGTTATGATATTCATATTTGGAATTCCAAAAAGAAAAAAAAACCTTATTTTGACTATATGATTTTCTTTTGTCAGAGCATATTGTTCTACTTTGTGAATAGGCTCAGTTTGGACTTACCTTATGTTTAAATGGAAGCACTTAGAATGGCAAAGACTATTGCTTCTCTTGTATATTCATTATGTTCACACAAAGGTTAGGTAATAAATGTTGAAGACTGTGAACTGAAGTGAGGTTAACTCATTGTATTGAAAATAGTTTTAAAATATGAAATATTATCTTCAAAAATGCTGACATGCACACAGTATTGTCTCTAGAATATAGAAAACAGACTGCTATTCATAGTTAAGCTTGAAATGTGGAGACAAGGGGTCTGTTATTAGGAAGAAAGAGCGAATTCTGGGAGGATAATAATGAAATTCCATGGAACACAAAATAAATCATTGAATGTGCTGAGTGATCACAAACAGGTAACCCAGAAAAATTGAAGATATTTAAACAACAGGAACGACAATTGCTAATAAGATTATCTAAATGAAGACCACTGTGCTTCTGGTCACTGTCAAGTCTACTGTGACTCAATGGAAGCACAGCGTTTCCCCAGAACAAGTGTACAACATTCCCCATGCAGTGTGACACAAAGCACCACTGTTTGTCAAGGAGAGGGAGACAAGAGACTGCTACATTCAAGCATGATTTCTGTTTATCTAAGCTGGTCACATTTATGTTATTATTTACCTTCTTGTAAATGAACATTGTATCTTCCGATATTCCAGACTCTGGTTCCCCCCGGGTGAGTCAGGAACGTACCAGGAAACTCGACGTTGATGATCAAGATCCATTTAAGCCACCATCCCAGACCACAAATCAGGCAACCTCTACAAAATGTAGAAGGATGACCTTAGAAGAAAAGGAAAGAGACAATATTGAAGTTCTGCTTGTAACAGAAGACACAACGGTCCACAACATGGATAAAGCAGAGAGATCAGAAGTACCAAAGAGCAGAAAAGGTAAACAAGCACAGAGAAGTCAATCAGAGAGTCTCTTGGCTTCAGCCTACTTCTGACTTTCCAGAATCATTTTGTGCAAACTTCGCTTTGGGTTGACTTCTCTTACGTAACCTACAACCCAACCAGTCTTTTCCTAGGTATTTCCTTTCTTCATCCAACCAAAGCAGCAAGTAGATTTCAAGGACTGTTTGGAGGCGTTCTTTCTTGTAGGGTAGCAGAAAGCAGATATATACTTGAGAGTACATGCTAAACGGTGAGTAAATTGTCAAACTCTGGGACTGGAGGCGCACATTAGGTAGAGTTTTATAGATGGCCCACAGGGACACAGTACTACTGATTTCTCAATTGCTTTTGTCTGAAATTAGGTGCTTAAATACTAATGTATTCCGTTGTAAACAGACTCACAGCTTATGAAGAGAAATGCTGAATGACTTCCTGTCAGTTTGCATCATTCTCAATGCGGCTGTCCATTTACAGAGAATCCTTGAAACTTCGATATGGAGGTCGCGTGCTCTGCGTTAACGATGTCCTCTATCACCTTATAATACGCACATCTTTGTTTTCAATGATTACAGGAGCCCTTGTTTCACAGGGCCTCAAAGTGCTGGCTGCTAATTGGCTGGTGGAAGCCATCAGTGCCACCACAGTCACAAGTCGTATAAATCTGTAAACAAACAATTACAACGTGAAATCCCTCTTATGTCCTGGCTTTAGGTTCCCTATGAGTGTGAATCAATCCATAGAAACAGAAAAAAATAACAACACTGAATAAATAGTTTTCAGATGTTCTTAATTATAAATGATGCTGTAGCGCTGAATAGTGATATAGGGCTAATCCTTTTGTACACTGCTACTCTCTGCATTTTCTCGATTCATTGCATCCAATGTGTTTTACTTTATGTAGATTTAATGGGCTAAATTTAACTAGTCCTGTAAGTAAGCCTACAGAGCCCTGGTGGCACTGTGGAGTAAATTTCAGCCCGTCAGAGGTTTATCTGGAAGTCCTAAAGCCACTAGCTGCACCACAGGAGAAACATCGGGTTAACTGTGCCCAGAATCGTGTCCAGCCTTGGGGATCCTCTTGCTATGAGTCAGACTTGACTCCATGGCAGTGGGCTTTGGGTGGGTAAGATTATGTCTGTGTTCATTAAGTGTTCACTCTCACTTGTGCCCTTCAGCTATGCCATCTTTCCCTAACTGTACCGTTAGCTTAGTTTTCATACGCCCACTATATTTGTCGCCCTTTTTCTCAGGGTCATGATGTGCTCCTCAGCTTAGAGAGCACCTTTGTCTCCATCAATCAGCATGCCCACATTGACTTAGGGACACTTTTGCTTTCAGTTGCTGTGATTAAAACCAGAATCTCTCTTTTTAAATCTTCTTGCCATGTTTACTTATCCTATGTTCCTATGATTTCTTCAGTATTTCCAGATGAATTCAGGTTTGTTTATGTTTCTTTTTCTACCAATGAACTAAACAGCCACTCCCAAACATACAAGTTACACATTGCTATGGCCCAGTATGAGGATTCAGCTTGATCTTCATTCCTCTTGCCTGTGTGTGACCAGTTTTTGCCGTATTTTCACCCAGTTGATTATGTCCTTTGTGCCCTTTAGGTTCTATGATGAAATCTATGCATCTGAAGGTAATAATTTTATATAAAACTTCCACATTTTTATCTTAAGTTAAGACTACAGGTTGTTTACCTTATTTGTTAATACTCTTTGTTTTAATTTCCTTTTAGGCTATCAAAGATGCTTCTCCTGATATAGAGTTAGCACCTGAGCATGTACACACACCCAAACCAGGTAAAGTTCACAATACATATTTCACTTTGTTAAAAAGACATTAAGTTATTTCACACGTCTACAGGATTCTTGTTACTTATTTCACTTTTTGGAAATTTAGGTGACAGGCTTAACAGAAATCATGAATATGACCATATTGTTACTCATGTGTGATTTAAATACTTAGCGGCATAAGTGGAAGCATTGACCACAGGAAGCATGGACTCATATCTTGTGATTTATATTCTTCCTACTTCCCAAGTTTGGAATTTGACTACTGCTTGGAAATATACGGATGTTCCTTATGGCAGATGTGAAGTATGGCACTCTGCGACTTTTTTTTCCTAATGCTTGACAATGTTCATTGGGATTCTTGTCTTCACCAGAAGCAAAGCCTTACTCTGCCTCATGTGTGTTTCAACTTTATTTCATTTTTGTAGAGTCCCAGAGTTGATCTTGTCAGCCAAATCTTTTCATTAACTGAAGTAGTGTGGTGTGTCGTATGTGTATTTATAATGCGGGTGAAGTCATTAATCATCCCCCAGAGAAGGTCTGTAACACAACCGTTGACATAATGAATTTCACAACTCTTCAGCCTTGGGATCCTTTTATGGTATTCATTATTACATAGATTTCCTCAAAGGTTGTGTTCAGGGAGTTGGACCTATTTCCATATCAGAAATGGTAGCCGAACCAATGTCAATATGAGTGTACATTCTCAGAAATGTCATTTGTTATCCTCTTTCACCTGCCGTTATGATATTCATATTTGGAATTCCAAAAAGAAAAAAAAACCTTATTTTGACTATATGATTTTCTTGTGTCAGAGCATATTGTTCTACTTTGTGACTAGGCTCAGTTTGGACTTACCTTATGTTTAAATGGAAGCACTTAGAATGCCAAAGACTATTGCTTCTCTTGTATATTCATTATGTTCACACAAAGGTTAGGTAATAAATGTTGAAGACTGTGAACTGAAGTGAGGTTAACTCATTGTATTGAAAATAGTTTTAAAATATGAAATATTATCTTCAAAAATGCTGACATGCACACAGTATTGTCTCTAGAATATAGAAAACAGACTGCTATTCATAGTTAAGCTTGAAATGTGGAGACAAGGGGTCTGTTATTAGGAAGAAAGAGCGAATTCTGGGAGGATTATAATGAAATTCCATGGAACACAAAATAAATCATTGAATGTGCTGAGTGATCACAAACAGGTAACCCAGAAAAATTGAAGATATTTAAACAACAGGAACGACAATTGCTAATAAGATTATCTAAATGAAGACCACTGTGCTTCTGGTCACTGTCAAGTCTACTGTTACTCGATGGAAGCACAGCGTTTCCCCAGAACAAGTGTACAACATTCCCCATGCAGTGTGACACAAAGCACCACTGTTTGTCAAGGAGAGGGAGACAAGAGACTGCTACATTCAAGCATGATTTCTGTTTATCTAAGCTGGTCACATTTATGTTATTATTTACCTTCTTGTAAATGAACATTGTATCTTCCGATATTCCAGACTCTGGTTCCCCCCGGGTGAGTCAGGAACGTACCAGGAAACTCGACGTTGATGATCAAGATCCATTTAAGCCACCATCCCAGACCACAAATCAGGCAACCTCTACAAAATGTAGAAGGATGACCTTAGAAGAAAAGGAAAGAGACAATATTGAAGTTCTGCTTGTAACAGAAGACACAACGGTCCACAACATGGATAAAGCAGAGAGATCAGAAGTACCAAAGAGCAGAAAAGGTAAACAAGCACAGAGAAGTCAATCAGAGAGTCTCTTGGCTTCAGCCTACTTCTGACTTTCCAGAATCATTTTGTGCAAACTTCGCTTTGGGTTGACTTCTCTTACGTAACCTACAACCCAACCAGTCTTTTCCTAGGTATTTCCTTTCTTCATCCAACCAAAGCAGCAAGTAGATTTCAAGGACTGTTTGGAGGCGTTCTTTCTTGTAGGGTAGCAGAAAGCAGATATATACTTGAGAGTACATGCTAAACGGTGAGTAAATTGTCAAACTCTGGGACTGGAGGCGCACATTAGGTAGAGTTTTATAGATGGCCCACAGGGACACAGTACTACTGATTTCTCAATTGCTTTTGTCTGAAATTAGGTGCTTAAATACTAATGTATTCCGTTGTAAACAGACTCACAGCTTATGAAGAGAAATGCTGAATGACTTCCTGTCAGTTTGCATCATTCTCAATGCGGCTGTCCATTTACAGAGAATCCTTGAAACTTCGATATGGAGGTCGCGTGCTCTGCGTTAACGATGTCCTCTATCACCTTATAATACGCACATCTTTGTTTTCAATGATTACAGGAGCCCTTGTTTCACAGGGCCTCAAAGTGCTGGCTGCTAATTGGCTGGTGGAAGCCATCAGTGCCACCACAGTCACAAGTCGTATAAATCTGTAAACAAACAATTACAACGTGAAATCCCTCTTATGTCCTGGCTTTAGGTTCCCTATGAGTGTGAATCAATCCATAGAAACAGAAAAAAATAACAACACTGAATAAATAGTTTTCAGATGTTCTTAATTATAAATGATGCTGTAGCGCTGAATAGTGATATAGGGCTAATCCTTTTGTACACTGCTACTCTCTGCATTTTCTCGATTCATTGCATCCAATGTGTTTTACTTTATGTAGATTTAATGGGCTAAATTTAACTAGTCCTGTAAGTAAGCCTACAGAGCCCTGGTGGCACTGTGGAGTAAATTTCAGCCCGTCAGAGGTTTATCTGGAAGTCCTAAAGCCACTAGCTGCACCACAGGAGAAACATCGGGTTAACTGTGCCCAGAATCGTGTCCAGCCTTGGGGATCCTCTTGCTATGAGTCAGACTTGACTCCATGGCAGTGGGCTTTGGGTGGGTAAGATTATGTCTGTGTTCATTAAGTGTTCACTCTCACTTGTGCCCTTCAGCTATGCCATCTTTCCCTAACTGTACCGTTAGCTTAGTTTTCATACGCCCACTATATTTGTCGCCCTTTTTCTCAGGGTCATGATGTGCTCCTCAGCTTAGAGAGCACCTTTGTCTCCATCAATCAGCATGCCCACATTGACTTAGGGACACTTTTGCTTTCAGTTGCTGTGATTAAAACCAGAATCTCTCTTTTTAAATCTTCTTGCCATGTTTACTTATCCTATGTTCCTATGATTTCTTCAGTATTTCCAGATGAATTCAGGTTTGTTTATGTTTCTTTTTCTACCAATGAACTAAACAGCCACTCCCAAACATACAAGTTACACATTGCTATGGCCCAGTATGAGGATTCAGCTTGATCTTCATTCCTCTTGCCTGTGTGTGACCAGTTTTTGCCGTATTTTCACCCAGTTGATTATGTCCTTTGTGCCCTTTAGGTTCTATGATGAAATCTATGCATCTGAAGGTAATAATTTTATATAAAACTTCCACATTTTTATCTTAAGTTAAGACTACAGGTTGTTTACCTTATTTGTTAATACTCTTTGTTTTAATTTCCTTTTAGGCTATCAAAGATGCTTCTCCTGATATAGAGTTAGCACCTGAGCATGTACACACACCCAAACCAGGTAAAGTTCACAATACATATTTCACTTTGTTAAAAAGACATTAAGTTATTTCACACGTCTACAGGATTCTTGTTACTTATTTCACTTTTTGGAAATTTAGGTGACAGGCTTAACAGAAATCATGAATATGACCATATTGTTACTCATGTGTGATTTAAATACTTAGCGGCATAAGTGGAAGCATTGACCACAGGAAGCATGGACTCATATCTTGTGATTTATATTCTTCCTACTTCCCAAGTTTGGAATTTGACTACTGCTTGGAAATATACGGATGTTCCTTATGGCAGATGTGAAGTATGGCACTCTGCGACTTTTTTTTCCTAATGCTTGACAATGTTCATTGGGATTCTTGTCTTCACCAGAAGCAAAGCCTTACTCTGCCTCATGTGTGTTTCAACTTTATTTCATTTTTGTAGAGTCCCAGAGTTGATCTTGTCAGCCAAATCTTTTCATTAACTGAAGTAGTGTGGTGTGTCGTATGTGTATTTATAATGCGGGTGAAGTCATTAATCATCCCCCAGAGAAGGTCTGTAACACAACCGTTGACATAATGAATTTCACAACTCTTCAGCCTTGGGATCCTTTTATGGTATTCATTATTACATAGATTTCCTCAAAGGTTGTGTTCAGGGAGTTGGACCTATTTCCATATCAGAAATGGTAGCCGAACCAATGTCAATATGAGTGTACATTCTCAGAAATGTCATTTGTTATCCTCTTTCACCTGCCGTTATGATATTCATATTTGGAATTCCAAAAAGACAAAAAAAACCTTTTTTTGACTATATGATTTTCTTGTGTCAGAGCATATTGTTCTACTTTGTGACTAGGCTCAGTTTGGACTTACCCTATGTTTAAATGGAAGCACTTAGAATGCCAAAGAGTATTGCTTCTCTTGTATATTCATTATGTTCACACAAAGGTTAGGTAATAAATGTTGAAGACTGTGAACTGAAGTGAGGTTAACTCATTGTATTGAAAATAGTTTTAAAATATGAAATATTATCTTCAAAAATGCTGACATGCACACAGTATTGTCTCTAGAATATAGAAAACAGACTGCTATTCATAGTTAAGCTTGAAATGTGGAGACAAGGGGTCTGTTATTAGGAAGAAAGAGCGAATTCTGGGAGGATTATAATGACATTCCATGGAACACAAAATAAATCATTGAATGTGCTGAGTGATCACAAACAGGTAACCCAGAAAAATTGAAGATATTTAAACAACAGGAACGACAATTGCTAATAAGATTATCTAAATGAAGACCACTGTGCTTCTGGTCACTGTCAAGTCTACTGTGACTCGATGGAAGCACAGCGTTTCCCCAGAACAAGTGTACAACATGCCCCATGCAGTGTGACACAAAGCACCACTGTTTGTCAAGGAGAGGGAGACAAGAGACTGCTACATTCAAGCATGATTTCTGTTGATCTAAGCTGGTCACATTTATGTTATTATTTACCTTCTTGTAAATGAACATTGTATCTTCCGATATTCCAGACTCGGTTCCCCCCGGGTGAGTCAGGAACGTACCAGGAAACTCGATATTGATGATCAAGATCCATTTAAGCCACCATCACAGACCACAAATCAGGCAACCTCTACAAAATGTAGAAGTATGACCTTAGAAGAAAAGGAAAGAGACAATATTGAAGTTCTGCTTGTAACAGAAGACACAACGGTCCACAACATGGATAAAGCAGAGAGATCAGAAGTACCAAAGAGCAGAAAAGGTAAACAAGCACAGAGAAGTCAATCAGAGAGTCTCTTGGCTTCAGCCTACTTCTGACTTTCCAGAATCATTTTGTGCAAACTTCGCTTTGGGTTGACTTCTCTTACGTAACCTACAACCCAACCAGTCTTTTCCTAGGTATTTCCTTTCTTCATCCAACCAAAGCAGCAAGTAGATTTCAAGGACTGTTTGGAGGCGTTCTTTCTTGTAGGGTAGCAGAAAGCAGATATATACTTGAGAGTACATGCTAAACGGTGGGTAAATTGTCAAACTCTGGGACTGGAGGCGCACATTAGGTAGAGTTTTATAGATGGCCCACAGGGACACAGTACTACTGATTTCTCAATTGCTTTTGTCTGAAATTAGGTGCTTAAATACTAATGTATTCCGTTGTAAACAGACTCACAGCTTATGAAGAGAAATGCTGAATGACTTCCTGTCAGTTTGCATCATTCTCAATGCTGCTGTCCATTTACAGAGAATCCTTGAAACTTCGATATGGAGGTCGCGTGCTCTGCGTTAACGATGTCCTCTATCGCCTTATAATACGCACATCTTTGTTTTCAATGATTACAGGAGCCCTTGTTTCACAGGGCCTCAAAGTGCTGGCTGCTAATTGGCTGGTGAGCAATTGGAAGCCATCAGTGCCACCAGAGTCACAAGTCGTATAAATCTGTAAACAAACAATTACAACGTGAAATCCCTCTTATGTCCTGGCTTTAGGTTCCCTATGAGTTTGAATCAATCCATAGAAACAGATAAAAATAACAACACTGAATAAATAGTTTTCAGATGTTCTTAATTATAAATGATGCTGTAGCGCTGAATAGTGATATAGGGCTAATCCTTTTGTACACTGCTACTCTCTGCATTTTCTCGATTCATTGCATCCAATGTGTTTTACTTTATGTAGATTTAATGGGCTAAATTTAACTAGTCCTGTAAGTAAGCCTACAGAGCCCTGGTGGCACTGTGGAGTAAATTTCAGCCCGTCAGAGGTTTATCTGGAAGTCCTAAAGCCACTAGCTGCACCACAGGAGAAACATCGGGTTAACTGTGCCCAGAATCGTGTCCAGCCTTGGGGATCCTCTTGCTATGAGTCAGACTTGACTCCACGGCAGTGGGCTTTGGGTGTGTAAGATTATGTCTGTGTTCATTAAGTGTTCACTCTCACTTTTGCCCTTCAGCTATGCCATCTTTCCCTAACTGTACCGTTAGCTTAGTTTTCATACGCCCACTATATTTGTCGCCCTTTTTCTCAGGGTCATGATGTGCTCCTCAGCTTAGAGAGCACCTTTGTCTCCATCAATCAGCATGCCAACATTGACTTAGGGACACTTTTGCTTTCAGTTGCTGTGATTAAAACCAGAATCTCTCTTTTTAAATCTTCTTGCCATGTTTACTTATCCTATGTTCCTATGATTTCTTCAGTATTTCCAGATGGATTCAGGTTTGTTTATGTTTCTTTTTCTACCAATGAACTAAACAGCCACTCCCAAACATACAAGTTACACATTGCTATGGCCCAGTATGAGGATTCAGCTTGATCTTCATTCCTCATGCCTGTGTGTGACCAGTTTTTGCCGTATTTTCACCCAGTTGATTATGTCCTTTGTGCCCTTTAGGTTCTATGATGAAATCTATGCATCTGAAGGTAATAATTTTATATAAAACTTCCACATTTTTATCTTAAGTTAAGACTACAGGTTGTTTACCTTATTTGTTAATACTCTTTGTTTTAATTTCCTTTTAGGCTATCAAAGATGCTTCTCCTGATATAGAGTTAGCACCTGAGCATGTACACACACCCAAACCAGGTAAAGTTCACAATACATATTTCACTTTGTTAAAAAGACATTAAGTTATTTCACACGTCTACAGGATTCTTGTTACTTATTTCACTTTTTGGAAATTTAGGTGACAGGCTTAACAGAAATCATGAATATGACCATATTGTTACTCATGTGTGTTTAAATACTTAGCGGCATAAGTGGAAGAATTCACCACAGGAAGCATGGACTCATATCTTGTGATTTATATTCTTCCTACTTCCCAAGTTTGGAATTTGTCTACTGCTTGGAAATATACAGATGTTCCTTATGGCAGATGTGAAGTATGGCACTCTGCGACTTTTTTTTCCTAATGCTTGACAATGTTCATTGGGATTCTTGTCTTCACCAGAAGCAAAGCCTTACTCTGCCTCATGTGTGTTTCAACTTTATTTCATTTTTGTAGAGTCCCAGAGTTGATCTTGTCAGCCAAATCTTTTCATTAACTGAAGTAGTGTGGTGTGTCGTATGTGTATTTATAATGCGGGTGAAGTCATTAATCATCCCCCAGAGAAGGTCTGTTACACAACTATTGACATAATGAATTTCACAACTCTTCAGCCTTGGGATCCTTTTATGGTATTCATTATTACATAGATTTCCTCAAAGGTTGTGTTCAGGGAGTTGGACCTATTTCCATATCAGAAATGGTAGCCGAACCAATGTCAATATGAGTGTACATTCTCAGAAATGTCATTTGTTATCCTCTTTCACCTGCCGTTATGATATTCGTATTTGGAATTCCAAAAAGACAAAAAAACCTTATTTTGACTATATGATTTTCTTGTGTCAGAGCATATTGTTCTACTTTGTGACTAGGCTCAGTTTGGACTTACCTTATGTTTAAATGGAAGCACTTAGAATGCCAAAGAGTATTGCTTCTCTTGTATATTCATTATGTTCACACAAAGGTTAGGTAATAAATGTTGAAGACTTTGAACTGAAGTGAGGTTAACTCATTGTATTGAAAATAGTTTTAAAATATGAAAAGTTATCTTCAAAAATGCTGACATGCACACAGTATTGTCTCTAGAATATAGAAAACAGACTGCTATTCATAGTTAAGCTTGAAATGTGGAGACAAGGGGTCTGTTATTAGGAAGAAAGAGCGAATTCTGGGAGGATTATAATGAAATTCCATGGAACACAAAATAAATCATTGAATGTGCTGAGTGATCACAAACAGGTAACCCAGAAAAATTGAAGATATTTAAACAACAGGAACGACAATTGCTAATAAGATTATCTAAATGAAGACCACTGTGCTTCTGGTCACTGTCAAGTCTACTGTGACTCGATGGAAGCACAGCATTTCCCCAGAACAAGTGTACAACATGCCCCATGCAGTGTGACACAAAGCACCACTGTTTGTCAAGGAGAGGGAGACAAGAGACTGCTACATTCAAGCATGATTTCTGTTGATCTAAGCTGGTCACATTTATGTTATTATTTACCTTCTTGTAAATGAACATTGTATCTTCCGATATTCCAGACTCTGGTTCCCCCCGGGTGAGTCAGGAACGTACCAGGAAACTCGATATTGATGATCAAGATCCATTTAAGCCACCATCACAGACCACAAATCAGGCAACCTCTACAAAATGTAGAAGGATGACCTTAGAAGAAAAGGAAAGAGACAATATTGAAGTTCTGCTTGTAACAGAAGACACAACGGTCCACAACATGGATAAAGCAGAGAGATCAGAAGTACCAAAGAGCAGAAAAGGTAAACAAGCACAGAGAAGTCAATCAGAGAGTCTCTTGGCTTCAGCCTACTTCTGACTTTCCAGAATCATTTTGTGCAAACTTCGCTTTGGGTTGACTTCTCTTACGTAACCTACAACCCAACCAGTCTTTTCCTAGGTATTTCCTTTCTTCATCCAACCAAAGCAACAAGTAGATTTCAAGGACTGTTTGGAGGCGTTCTTTCTTGTAGGGTAGCAGAAAGCAGACATATACTTGAGAGTACATGCTAAACGGTGGGTAAATTGTCAAACTCTGGGACTGGAGGCACACATTAGGTAGAGTTTTATAGATGGCCCATAGGGACACAGTACTACTGATTTCTCAATTGCTTTTGTCTGAAATTAGGTGCTTAAATACTAATGTATTCCGTTGTAAACAGACTCACAGCTTATGAAGAGAAATGCTGAATGATTTCCTGTCAGTTTTCATCGTTCTCAATGCTGCTGTCCATTTACAGAGAATCCTTGAAACTTCGATATGGAGGTCGCGTGCTCTGCGTTAACGATGTCCTCTATCGCTTTATATTACGCACATCTTTGTTTTCAATGATTACAGGAGCCCTTGTTTCACAGGGGCTCAAAGTGCTGGCTGCTAATTGGCTGGTGAGCAATTGGAAGACATCAGTGCCACCACAGTCACAAGTCGTATAAATCTGTAAACAAACAATTACAACGTGAAATCCCTCTTATGTCCTGGCTTTAGGTTCCCTATGAGTGTGAATCAATCCATAGAAACAGAAAAAAATAACAACACTGAATAAATAGTTTTCAGATATTCTTAATTATAAATGATGCTGTAGCGCTGAATAGTGATATAGGGCTAATCCTTTTGTACACTGCTACTCTCTGCATTTTCTCGATTCATTGCATCCAATGTGTTTTACTTTATGTAGATTTAATGGGCTAAATTTAACTAGTCCTGTAACTAAGCCTACAGAGCCCTGGTGGCACTGTGGAGTAAATTTCAGCCCGTCAGAGGTTTATCTGGAAGTCCTAAAGCCACTAGCTGCACCACAGGAGAAACATCGGGTTAACTGTGCCCAGAATCGTGTCCAGCCTTGGGGATCCTCTTGCTATGAGTCAGACTTGACTCCATGGCAGTGGGCTTTGGGTGGGTAAGATTATGTCTGTGTTCATTAATTGTTAACTCTCACTTGTGCCCTTCAGCTATGCCATCTTTCCCTAACTGTACCGTTAGCTTAGTTTTCATACGCCCACTATATTTGTCGCCCTTTTTCTCAGGGTCATGATGTGCTCCTCAGCTTAGAGAGCACCTTTGTCTCCATCAATCAACATGCCCACATTGACTTAGGGACACTTTTGCTTTCAGTTGCTGTGATTAAAACCAGAATCTCTCCTTTTAAATCTTCTTGCCATGTTTACTTATCCTATGTTCCTATGATTTCTTCAGTATTTCCAGATGGATTCAGGTTTGTTTATGTTTCTTTTTCTACCAATGAACTAAACAGCCACTCCCAAACATACAAGTTACACATTGCTATGGCCCAGTATGAGGATTCAGCTTGATCTTCATTCCTCATGCCTGTGTGTGACCAGTTTTTGCCGTATTTTCACCCAGTTGATTATGTCCTTTGTGCCCTTTAGGTTCTATGATGAAATCTATGCATCTGAAGGTAATAATTTTATATAAAACTTCCACATTTTTATCTTAAGTTAAGACTACAGGTTGTTTACCTTATTTGTTAATACTCTTTGTTTTAATTTCCTTTTAGGCTATCAAAGATGCTTCTCCTGATATAGAGTTAGCAACTGAGCATGTACACACACCCAAACCAGGTAAAGTTCACAATACATATTTCACTTTGTTAAAAAGACATTAAGTTATTTCACACGTCTACAGGATTCTTGTTACTTATTTCACTTTTTGGAAATTTAGGTGACAGGCTTAACAGAAATCATGAATATGACCATATTGTTACTCATGTGTGATTTAAATACTTAGCGGCATAAGTGGAAGAATTCACCACAGGAAGCATGGACTCATATCTTGTGATTTATATTCTTCCTACTTCCCAAGTTTGGAATTTGTCTACTGCTTGGAAATATACAGATGTTCCTTATGGCAGATGTGAAGTATGGCACTCTGCGACTTTTTTTCCTAATGCTTGACAATGTTCATTGGGATTCTTGTCTTCACCAGAAGCAAAGCCTTACTCTGCCTCATGTGTGTTTCAACTTTATTTCATTTTTGTAGAGTCCCAGAGTTGATCTTGTCAGCCAAATCTTTTCATTAACTGAAGTAGTGTGGTGTGTCGTATGTGTATTTATAATGCGGGTGAAGTCATTAATCATCCCCCAGAGAAGGTCTGTTACACAACCATTGACATAATGAATTTCACAACTCTTCAGCCTTGGGATCCTTTTATGGTATTCATTATTACATAGATTTCCTCAAAGGTTGTGTTCAGGGAGTTGGACCTATTTCCGTATCAGAAATGGTAGCCCAACCAATGTCAATATGAGTGTACATTCTCAGAAATGTCATTTGTTATCCTCTTTCACCTGCCGTTATGATATTCATATTTGGAATTCCAAAAAGACAAAAAAAACCTTTTTTTGACTATATGATTTTCTTGTGTCAGAGCATATTGTTCTACTTTGTGACTAGGCTCAGTTTGGACTTACCCTATGTTTAAATGGAAGCACTTAGAATGCCAAAGAGTATTGCTTCTCTTGTATATTCATTATGTTCACACAAAGGTTAGGTAATAAATGTTGAAGACTGTGAACTGAAGTGAGGTTAACTCATTGTATTGAAAATAGTTTTAAAATATGAAATATTATCTTCAAAAATGCTGACATGCACACAGTATTGTCTCTAGAATATAGAAAACAGACTGCTATTCATAGTTAAGCTTGAAATGTGGAGACAAGGGGTCTGTTATTAGGAAGAAAGAGCGAATTCTGGGAGGATTATAATGAAATTCCATGGAACACAAAATAAATCATTGAATGTGCTGAGTGATCACAAACAGGTAACCCAGAAAAATTGAAGATATTTAAACAACAGGAACGACAATTGCTAATAAGATTATCTAAATGAAGACCACTGTGCTTCTGGTCACTGTCAAGTCTACTGTGACTCGATGGAAGCACAGCGTTTCCCCAGAACAAGTGTACAACATGCCCCATGCAGTGTGACACAAAGCACCACTGTTTGTCAAGGAGAGGGAGACAAGAGACTGCTACATTCAAGCATGATTTCTGTTGATCTAAGCTGGTCACATTTATGTTATTATTTACCTTCTTGTAAATGAACATTGTATCTTCCGATATTCCAGACTCTGGTTCCCCCCGGGTGAGTCAGGAACGTACCAGGAAACTCGATATTGATGATCAAGATCCATTTAAGCCACCATCACAGACCACAAATCAGGCAACCTCTACAAAATGTAGAAGGATGACCTTAGAAGAAAAGGAAAGAGACAATATTGAAGTTCTGCTTGTAACAGAAGACACAACGGTCCACAACATGGATAAAGCAGAGAGATCAGAAGTACCAAAGAGCAGAAAAGGTAAACAAGCACAGAGAAGTCAATCAGAGAGTCTCTTGGCTTCAGCCTACTTCTGACTTTCCAGAATCATTTTGTGCAAACTTCGCTTTGGGTTGACTTCTCTTACGTAACCTACAACCCAACCAGTCTTTTCCTAGGTATTTCCTTTCTTCATCCAACCAAAGCAGCAAGTAGATTTCAAGGACTGTTTGGAGGCGTTCTTTCTTGTAGGGTAGCAGAAAGCAGATATATACTTGAGAGTACATGCTAAACGGTGGGTAAATTGTCAAACTCTGGGACTGGAGGCGCACATTAGGTAGAGTTTCATAGATGGCCCACAGGGACACAGTACTACTGATTTCTCAATTGCTTTTGTCTGAAATTAGGTGCTTAAATACTAATGTATTCCGTTGTAAACAGACTCACAGCTTATGAAGAGAAATGCTGAATGACTTCCTGTCAGTTTGCATCGTTCTCAATGCTGCTGTCCATTTACAGAGAATCCTTGAAACTTCGATATGGAGGTCGCGTGTTCTGCGTTAACGATGTCCTCTATCGCCTTATAATACGCACATCTTTGTTTTCAATGATTACAGGAGCCCTTGTTTCACAGGGGCTCAAAGTGCTGGCTGCTAATTGGCTGGTGAGCAATTGGAAGCCATCAGTGCCACCACAGTCACAAGTCGTATAAATCTGTAAACAAACAATTACAACGTGTAATCCCTCTTATGTCCTGGCTTTAGGTTCCCTATGAGTGTGAATCAATCCATAGAAACAGAAAAAAATAACAACACTGAATAAATAGTTTTCAGATATTCTTAATTATAAATGATGCTGTAGCGCTTAATAGTGATATAGAGCTAATCCTTTTGTATACTGCGACTCTCTGCATTTTCTCGATTCATTGCATCCAATGTGTTTTACTTTATGTAGATTTAATGGGCTAAATTTAACTAGTCCTGTAAGTAAGCCTACAGAGCCCTGGTGGCACTGTGGAGTAAATTTCAGCCCGTCAGAGGTTTATCTGGAAGTCCTAAAGCCACTAGCTGCACCACAGGAGAAACATCGGGTTAACTGTGCCCAGAATCGTGTCCAGCCTTGGGGATCCTCTTGCTATTAGTCAGACATGAATCCATGGCAGTGGGCTTTGGGTGGGTAAGATTATGTCTGTGTTCATTAATTGTTCACTCTCACTTGTGCCCTTCAGCTATGCCATCTTTCCCTAACTGTACCGTTAGCTTAGTTTTCATACGCCCACTATATTTGTCGCCCTTTTTCTCAGGGTCATGATGTGCTCCTCAGCTTAGAGAGCACCTTTGTCTCCATCAATCAGCATGCCCACATTGACTTAGGGACACTTTTGCTTTCAGTTGCTGTGATTAAAACCAGAATCTCTCCTTTTAAATCTTCTTGCCATGTTTACTTATCCTATGTTCCTATGATTTCTTCAGTATTTCCAGATGGATTCAGGTTTGTTTATGTTTCTTTTTCTACCAATGAACTAAACAGCCACTCCCAAACATACAAGTTACACATTGCTATGGCCCAGTATGAGGATTCAGCTTGATCTTCATTCCTCATGCCTGTGTGTGAC
The DNA here is from genome assembly GCF_050624435.1 of Tenrec ecaudatus. Classification (NCBI taxonomy): domain Eukaryota; kingdom Metazoa; phylum Chordata; class Mammalia; order Afrosoricida; family Tenrecidae; genus Tenrec; species Tenrec ecaudatus. Next base: position 51,553,346 of record NC_134532.1, read on the forward strand.
CAGTTTTTGCCGTATTTTCACCCAGTTGATTATGTCCTTTGTGCCCTTTAGGTTCTATGATGAAATCTATGCATCTGAAGGTAATAATTTTATATAAAACTTCCACATTTTTATCTTAAGTTAAGACTACAGGTTGTTTACCTTATTTGTTAATACTCTTTGTTTTAATTTCCTTTTAGGCTATCAAAGATGCTTCTCCTGATATAGAGTTAGCACCTGAGCATGTACACACACCCAAACCAGGTAAAGTTCACAATACATATTTCACTTTGTTAAAAAGACATTAAGTTATTTCACACGTCTACAGGATTCTTGTTACTTATTTCACTTTTTGGAAATTTAGGTGACAGGCTTAACAGAAATCATGAATATGACCATATTGTTACTCATGTGTGATTTAAATACTTAGCGGCATAAGTGGAAGAATTCACCACAGGAAGCATGGACTCATATCTTGTGATTTATATTCTTCCTACTTCCCAAGTTTGGAATTTGTCTACTGCTTGGAAATATACAGATGTTCCTTATGGCAGATGTGAAGTATGGCACTCTGCGACTTTTTTTCCTAATGCTTGACAATGTTCATTGGGATTCTTGTCTTCACCAGAAGCAAAGCCTTACTCTGCCTCATGTGTGTTTCAACTTTATTTCATTTTTGTAGAGTCCCAGAGTTGATCTTGTCAGCCAAATCTTTTCATTAACTGAAGTAGTGTGGTGTGTCGTATGTGTATTTATAATGCGGGTGAAGTCATTAATCATCCCCCAGAGAAGGTCTGTTACACAACCATTGACATAATGAATTTCACAACTCTTCAGCCTTGGGATCCTTTTATGGTATTCATTATTACATAGATTTCCTCAAAGGTTGTGTTCAGGGAGTTGGACCTATTTCCATATCAGAAATGGTAGCCGAACCAATGTCAATATGAGTGTACATTCTCAGAAATGTCATTTGTTATCCTCTTTCACCTGCCGTTATGATATTCATATTTGGAATTCCAAAAAGACAAAAAAAACCTTATTTTGACTACATGATTTTCTTGTGTCAGAGCATATTGTTCTACTTTGTGACTAGGCTCAGTTTGGACTTACCTTATGTTTAAATGGAAGCACTTAGAATGCCAAAGAGTATTGCTTCTCTTGTATATTCATTATGTTCACACAAAGGTTAGGTAATAAATGTTGAAGACTGTGAACTGAAGTGAGGTTAACTCATTGTATTGAAAATAGTTTTAAAATATGAAATATTATCTTCAAAAATGCTGACATGCACACAGTATTGTCTCTAGAATATAGAAAACAGACTGCTATTCATAGTTAAGCTTGAAATGTGGAGACAAGGGGTCTGTTATTAGGAAGAAAGAGCGAATTCTGGGAGGATTATAATGAAATTCCATGGAACACAAAATAAATCATTGAATGTGCTGAGTGATCACAAACAGGTAACCCAGAAAAATTGAAGATATTGAAACAACAGGAACGACAATTGCTAATAAGATTATCTAAATGAAGACCACTGTGCTTCTGGTCACTGTCAAGTCTACTGTGACTCGATGGAAGCACAGCGTTTCCCCAGAACAAGTGTACAACATGCCCCATGCAGTGTGACACAAAGCACCACTGTCTGTCAAGGAGAGGGAGACAAGAGACTGCTACATTCAAGCATGATTTCTGTTTATCTAAGCTGGTCACATTTATGTTATTATTTACCTTCTTGTAAATGAACATTGTATCTTCCGATATTCCAGACTCTGGTTCCCCCCGGGTGAGTCAGGAACGTACCAGGAAACTCGACGTTGATGATCAAGATCCATTTAAGCCACCATCACAGACCACAAATCAGGCAACCTCTACAAAATGTAGAAGGATGACCTTAGAAGAAAAGGAAAGAGACAATATTGAAGTTCTGCTTGTAACAGAAGACACAACGGTCCACAACATGGATAAAGCAGAGAGATCAGAAGTACCAAAGAGCAGAAAAGGTAAACAAGCACAGAGAAGTCAATCAGAGAGTCTCGTGGCTTCAGCCTACTTCTGACTTTCCAGAATCATTTTGTGCAAACTTCGCTTTGGGTTGACTTCTCTTACGTAACCTACAACCCAACCAGTCTTTTCCTAGGTATTCCTTTCTTCATCCAACCAAAGCAGCAAGTAGATTTCAAGGACTGTTTGGAGGCGTTCTTTCTTGTAGGGTAGCAGAAAGCAGATATATACTTGAGAGTACATGCTAAACGGTGGGTAAATTGTCAAACTCTGGGACTGGAGGCGCACATTAGGTAGAGTTTTATAGATGGCCCACAGGGACACAGTACTACTGATTTCTCAATTGCTTTTGTCTGAAATTAGGTGCTTAAATACTAATGTATTCCGTTGTAAACAGACTCACAGCATATGAAGAGAAATGCTGAATGACTTCCTGTCAGTTTGCATCGTTCTCAATGCTGCTGTCCATTTACAGAGAATCCTTGAAACTTCGATATGGAGGTCGCGTGTTCTGCGTTAACGATGTCCTCTATCGCCTTATAATACGCACATCTTTGTTTTCAATGATTACAGGAGCCCTTGTTTCACAGGGGCTCAAAGTGCTGGCTGCTAATTGGCTGGTGAGCAATTGGAAGCCATCAGTGCCACCACAGTCACAAGTCGTATAAATCTGTAAACAAACAATTACAACGTGTAATCCCTCTTATGTCCTGGCTTTAGGTTCCCTATGAGTGTGAATCAATCCATAGAAACAGAAAAAAATAACAACACTGAATAAATAGTTTTCAGATATTCTTAATTATAAATGATGCTGTAGCGCTGAATAGTGATATAGAGCTAATCCTTTTGTATACTGCGACTCTCTGCATTTTCTCGATTCATTGCATCCAATGTGTTTTACTTTATGTAGATTTAATGGGCTAAATTTAACTAGTCCTGTAAGTAAGCCTACAGAGCCCTGGTGGCACTGTGGAGTAAATTTCAGCCCGTCAGAGGTTTATCTGGAAGTCCTAAAGCCACTAGCTGCACCACAGGAGAAATATCGGGTTAACTGTGCCCAGAATCGTGTCCAGCCTTGGGGATCCTCTTGCTATGAGTCAGACTTGAATCCATGGCAGTGGGCTTTGGGTGGGTAAGATTATGTCTGTGTTCATTAATTGTTCACTCTCACTTGTGCCCTTCAGCTATGCCATCTTTCCCTAACTGTACCGTTAGCTTAGTTTTCATACGCCCACTATATTTGTCGCCCTTTTTCTCAGGGTCATGATGTGCTCCTCAGCTTAGAGAGCACCTTTGTCTCCATCAATCAGCATGCCCACATTGACTTAGGGACACTTTTGCTTTCAGTTGCTGTGATTAAAACCAGAATCTCTCCTTTTAAATCTTCTTGCCATGTTTACTTATCCTATGTTCCTATGATTTCTTCAGTATTTCCAGATGGATTCAGGTTTGTTTATGTTTCTTTTTCTACCAATGAACTAAACAGCCACTCCCAAACATACAAGTTACACATTGCTATGGCCCAGTATGAGGATTCAGCTTGATCTTCATTCCTCATGCCTGTGTGTGACCAGTTTTTGCCGTATTTTCACCCTGTTGATTATGTCCTTTGTGCCCTTTAGGTTCTATGATGAAATCTATGCATCTGAAGGTAATAATTTTATATAAAACTTCCACATTTTTATCTTAAGTTAAGACTACAGGTTGTTTACCTTATTTGTTAATACTCTTTGTTTTAATTTCCTTTTAGGCTATCAAAGATGCTTCTCCTGATATAGAGTTAGCACCTGAGCATGTACACACACCCAAACCAGGTAAAGTTCACAATACATATTTCACTTTGTTAAAAAGACATTAAGTTATTTCACACGTCTACAGGACTCTTGTTACTTATTTCACTTTTTGGAAATTTAGGTGACAGGCTTAACAGAAATCATGAATATGACCATATTGTTACTCATGTGTGATTTAAACACTTAGCGGCATAAGTGGAAGAATTCACCACAGGAAGCATGGACTCATATCTTGTGATTTATATTCTTCATACTTCCCAAGTTTGGAATTTGTCTACTGCTTGGAAATATACAGATGTTCCTTATGGCAGATGTGAAGTATGGCACTCTGCGACTTTTTTTCCTAATGCTTGACAATGTTCATTGGGATTCTTGTCTTCACCAGAAGCAAAGCCTTACTCTGCCTCATGTGTGTTTCAACTTTATTTCATTTTTGTAGAGTCCCAGAGTTGATCTTGTCAGCCAAATCTTTTCATTAACTGAAGTAGTGTGGTGTGTCGTATGTGTATTTATAATGCGGGTGAAGTCATTAATCATCCCCCAGAGAAGGTCTGTTACACAACCATTGACATAATGAATTTCACAACTCTTCAGCCTTGGGATCCTTTTATGGTATTCATTATTACATAGATTTCCTCAAAGATTGTGTTCAGGGAGTTGGACCTATTTCCATATCAGAAATGGTAGCCGAACCAATGTCAATATGAGTGTACATTCTCAGAAATGTCATTTGTTATCCTCTTTCACCTGCCGTTATGATATTCATATTTGGAATTCCAAAAAGACAAAAAAAACCTTATTTTGACTACATGATTTTCTTGTGTCAGAGCATATTGTTCTACTTTGTGACTAGGCTCAGTTTGGACTTACCTTATGTTTAAATGGAAGCACTTAGAATGCCAAAGAGTATTGCTTCTCTTGTATATTCATTATGTTCACACAAAGGTTAGGTAATAAATGTTGAAGACTGTGAACTGAAGTGAGGTTAACTCATTGTATTGAAAATAGTTTTAAAATATGAAATATTATCTTCAAAAATGCTGACATGCACACAGTATTGTCTCTAGAATATAGAAAACAGACTGCTATTCATAGTTAAGCTTGAAATGTGGAGACAAGGGGTCTGTTATTAGGAAGAAAGAGCGAATTCTGGGAGGATTATAATGAAATTCCATGGAACACAAAATAAATCATTGAATGTGCTGAGTGATCACAAACAGGTAACCCAGAAAAATTGAAGATATTGAAACAACAGGAACGACAATTGCTAATAAGATTATCTAAATGAAGACCACTGTGCTTCTGGTCACTGTCAAGTCTACTGTGACTCGATGGAAGCACAGCGTTTCCCCAGAACAAGTGTACAACATGCCCCATGCAGTGTGACACAAAGCACCACTGTCTGTCAAGGAGAGGGAGACAAGAGACTGCTACATTCAAGCATGATTTCTGTTTATCTAAGCTGGTCACATTTATGTTATTATTTACCTTCTTGTAAATGAACATTGTATCTTCCGATATTCCAGACTCTGGTTCCCCCCCGGTGAGTCAGGAACGTACCAGGAAACTCGACGTTGATGATCAAGATCCATTTAAGCCACCATCACAGACCACAAATCAGGCAACCTCTACAAAATGTAGAAGGATGACCTTAGAAGAAAAGGAAAGAGACAATATTGAAGTTCTGCTTGTAACAGAAGACACAACGGTCCACAACATGGATAAAGCAGAGAGATCAGAAGTACCAAAGAGCAGAAAAGGTAAACAAGCACAGAGAAGTCAATCAGAGAGTCTCGTGGCTTCAGCCTACTTCTGACTTTCCAGAATCATTTTGTGCAAACTTCGCTTTGGGTTGACTTCTCTTACGTAACCTACAACCCAACCAGTCTTTTCCTAGGTATTCCTTTCTTCATCCAACCAAAGCAGCAAGTAGATTTCAAGGACTGTTTGGAGGCGTTCTTTCTTGTAGGGTAGCAGAAAGCAGATATATACTTGAGAGTACATGCTAAACGGTGGGTAAATTGTCAAACTCTGGGACTGGAGGCGCACATTAGGTAGAGTTTTATAGATGGCCCACAGGGACACAGTACTACTGATTTCTCAATTGCTTTTGTCTGAAATTAGGTGCTTAAATACTAATGTATTCCGTTGTAAACAGACTCACAGCTTATGAAGAGAAATGCTGAATGACTTCCTGTCAGTTTGCATCGTTCTCAATGCTGCTGTCCATTTACAGAGAATCCTTGAAACTTCGATATGGAGGTCGCGTGTTCTGCGTTAACGATGTCCTCTATCGCCTTTTAATACGCACATCTTTGTTTTCAATGATTACAGGAGCCCTTGTTTCACAGGGGCTCAAAGTGCTGGCTGCTAATTGGCTGCTGAGCAATTGGAAGCCATCAGTGCCACCACAGTCACAAGTCGTATAAATCTGTAAACAAACAATTACAACGTGAAATCCCTCTTATGTCCTGGCTTTAGGTTCCCTATGAGTGTGAATCAATCCATAGAAACAGAAAAAAATAACAACACTGAATAAATAGTTTTCAGATATTCTTAATTATAAATGATGCTGTAGCGCTGAATAGTGATATAGGGCTAATCCTTTTGTATACTGCGACTCTCTGCATTTTCTCGATTCATTGCATCCAATGTGTTTTACTTTATGTAGATTTAATGGGCTAAATTTAACTAGTCCTGTAAGTCAGCCTACAGAGCCCTGGTGGCACTGTGGAGTAAATTTCAGCCCGTCAGAGGTTTATCTGGAAGTCCTAAAGCCACTAGCTGCACCACAGGAGAAACATCGGGTTAACTGTGCCCAGAATCGTGTCCAGCCTTGGGGATCCTCTTGCTATGAGTCAGACTTGACTCCATGGCAGTGGGCTTTGGGTGGGTAAGATTATGTCTGTGTTCATTAAGTGTTCATTCTCACTTGTGCCCATCAGCTATGCCATCTTTCCCTAACTGTACCGTTAGCTTAGTTTTCATACGCCCACTATATATGTCGCCCTTTTTCTCAGGGTCATGATGTGCTCCTCAGCTTAGAGAGCACCTTTGTCTCCATCAATCAGCATGCCCACATTGACTTAGGGACACTTTTGCTTTCAGTTGCTGTGATTAAAACCAGAATCTCTCTTTTTAAATCTTCTTGCCATGTTTACTTATCCTATGTTCCTATGATTTCTTCAGTATTTCCAGATGGATTCAGGTTTGTTTATGTTTCTTTTTCTACCAATGAACTAAACAGCCACTCCCAAACATACAAGTTACACATTGCTATGGCCCAGTATGAGGATTCAGCTTGATCTTCATTCCTCATGCCTGTGTGTGACCAGTTTTTGCCGTATTTTCACCCAGTTGATTATGTCCTTTGTGCCCTTTAGGTTCTATGATGAAATCTATGCATCTGAAGGTAATAATTTTATATAAAACTTCCACATTTTTATCTTAAGTTAAGACTACAGGTTGTTTACCTTATTTGTTAATACTCTTTGTTTTAATTTCCTTTTAGGCTATCAAAGATGCTTCTCCTGATATAGAGTTAGCACCTGAGCATGTACCTACACCCAAACCAGGTAAAGTTCACAATACATATTTCACTTTGTTAAAAAGACATTAAGTTATTTCACACGTCTACAGGATTCTTGTTACTTATTTCACTTTTTGGAAATTTAGGTGACAGGCTTAACAGAAATCATGAATATGCCCATGTTGGTATTCATGTGTGATTTAAATACCTAGCGGCATAAGTGGAAGCATTCACCACAGGAAGCATGGACTCATATCTTGTGATTTATATTCTTCCTACTTCCCAAGTTTGGAATTTGACTACTGCTTGGAAATATACAGATGTTCCTTATGGCAGATGTGAAGTATGGCACTCTGCGACTTTTTTTTCCTAATGCTTGACAATGTTCATTGGGATTCTTGTCTTCACCAGAAGCAAAGCCTTACTCTGCCTCATGTGTGTTTCAACTTTATTTCATTTTTGTAGAGTCCCAGAGTTGATCTTGTCAGCCAAATCTTTTCATTAACTGAAGTAGTGTGGTGTGTCGTATGTGTATTTATAATGCGGGTGAAGTCATTAATCATCCCCCAGAGAAGGTCTGTAACACAACCATTGACATAATGAATTTCACAACTCTTCAGCCTTGGGATCCTTTTATGGTATTCATTATTACATAGATTTCCTCAAAGGTTGTGTTCAGGGAGTTGGACCTATTTCCATATCAGAAATGGTAGCCGAACCAATGTCAATATGAGTGTACATTCTCAGAAATGTCATTTGTTATCCTCTTTCACCTGCCGTTATGATATTCATATTTGGAATTCCAAAAAGACAAAAAAACCTTATTTTGACTATATGATTTTCTTGTGTCAGAGCATATTGTTCTACTTTGTGACTAGGCTCAGTTTGGACTTACCCTATGTTTAAATGGAAGCACTTAGAATGCCAAAGAGTATTGCTTCTCTTGTATATTCATTATGTTCACACAAAGGTTAGGTAATAAATGTTGAAGACTGTGAACTGAAGTGAGGTTAACTCATTGTATTGAAAATAGTTTTAAAATATGAAATATTATCTTCAAAAATGCTGACATGCACACAGTATTGTCTCTAGAATATAGAAAACAGACTGCTATTCATAGTTAAGCTTGAAATGTGGAGACAAGGGGTCTGTTATTAGGAAGAAAGAGCGAATTCTGGGAGGATTATAATGAAATTCCATGGAACACAAAATAAATCATTGAATGTGCTGAGTGATCACAAACAGGTAACCCAGAAAAATTGAAGATATTTAAACAACAGGAACGACAATTGCTAATAAGATTATCTAAATGAAGACCACTGTGCTTCTGGTCACTGTCAAGTCTACTGTGACTCGATGGAAGCACAGCGTTTCCCCAGAACAAGTGTACAACATGCCCCATGCAGTGTGACACAAAGCACCACTGTTTGTCAAGGAGAGGGAGACAAGAGACTGCTACATTCAAGCATGATTTCTGTTTATCTAAGCTGGTCACATTTATGTTATTATTTACCTTCTTGTAAATGAACATTGTATCTTCCGATATTCCAGACTCTGGTTCCCCCCGGGTGAGTCAGGAATGTACCAGGAAACTCGATGTTGATGATCAAGATCCATTTAAGCCACCATCACAGACCACAAATCGGGCAACCTCTACAAAATGTAGAAGGATGACCTTAGAAGAAAAGGAAAGAGACAATATTGAAGTTCTGCTTGTAACAGAAGACACAACGGTCCAAAACATGGATAAAGCAGAGAGATCAGAAGTACCAAAGAGCAGAAAAGGTAAACAAGCACAGAGAAGTCAATCAGAGAGTCTCTTGGCTTCAGCCTACTTCTGACTTTCCAGAATCATATTGTGCAAACTTCGCTTTGGGTTGACTTCTCTTACGTAACCTACAACCCAACCAGTCTTTTCCTAGGTATTTCCTTTCTTCATCCAACCAAAGCAGCAAGTAGATTTCAAGGACTGTTTGGAGGCATTCTTTCTTGTAGGGTAGCAGAAAGCAGATATATACTTGAGAGTACATGCTAAACGGTGGGTAAATTGTCAAACTCTGGGACTGGAGGCGCACATTAGGTAGAGTTTTATAGATGGCCCACAGGGACACAGTACTACTGATTTCTCAATTGCTTTTGTCTGAAATTAGGTGCTTAAATACTAATGTATTCCGTTGTAAACAGACTCACAGCTTATGAAGAGAAATGCTGAATGATTTCCTGTCAGTTTGCAACGTTCTCAATGCTGCTGTCCATTTACAGAGAATCCTTGAAACTTCGATATGGAGGTCGCGTGCTCTGCGTTAACGATGTCCTCTATCGCCTTATAATACGCACATCTTTGTTTTCAATGATTACAGGAGCCCTTGTTTCACAGGGGCTCAAAGTGCTGGCTGCTAATTGGCTGGTGAGCAATTGGAAGCCATCAGTGCCACCACAGTCACAAGTCGTATAAATCTGTAAACAAACAATTACAACATGAAATCCCTCTTATGTCCTGGCTTTAGGTTCCCTATGAGTGTGAATCAATCCATAGAAACAGAAAAAAATAACCACACTGAATAAATAGTTTTCAGATATTCTTAATTATAAATGATGCTGTAGCGCTGAATAGTGATATAGGGCTAATCCTTTTGTATACTGCGACTCTCTGCATTTTCTCGATTCATTGCATCCAATGTGTTTTACTTTATGTAGATTTAGTGGGCTAAATTTAACTAGTCCTGTAAGTAAGCCTACAGAGCCCTGGTGGCACTGTGGAGTAAATTTCAGCCCGTCAGAGGTTTATCTGGAAGTCCTAAAGCCACTAGCTGCACCACAGGAGAAACATCGTGTTAACTGTGCCCAGAATCGTGTCCAGCCTTGGGGATCCTCTTGCTATGAGTCAGACTTGACTCCATGGCAGTGGGCTTTGGGTGGGTTAGATTATGTCTGTGTTCATTAAGTGTTCACTCTCACTTGTGCCCTTCAGCTATGCCATCTTTCCCTAAATGTACCATTAGCTTAGTTTTCATACGCCTACTATATTTGTCGCCCTTTTTCTCAGGGTCATGATGTGCTCCTCAGCTTAGAGAGCACCTTTGTCTCCATCAATCAGCATGCCCACATTGACTTAGGGACACCTTTGCTTTCAGTTGCTGTGATTAAACCTGAATCTTTCTTTAAATCTTCTTGCCATGTTTACTTATCCTATGTTCCTATGATTTCTTCAGTATTTCCAGATGGATTCAGGTTTGTTTATGTTTCTTTTTCTACCAATGAACTAAACAGCCACTCCCAAACATACAAGTTACACATTGCTATGGCCCAGTATGAGGATTCAGCTTGATCTTCATTCCTCATGCCTGTGTGTGACCAGTTTTTGCCGTATTTTCACCCAGTTGATTATGTCCTTTGTGCCCTTTAGGTTCTATGATGAAATCTATGCATCTGAAGGTAATAATTTTATATAAAACTTCCACATTTTTATCTTAAGTTAAGACTACAGGTTGTTTACCTTATTTGTTAATACTCTTTGTTTTAATTTCCTTTTAGGCTATCAAAGATGCTTCTCCTGATATAGAGTTAGCACCTGAGCATGTACACACACCCAAACCAGGTAAAGTTCACAATACATATTTCACTTTGTTAAAAAGACATTAAGTTATTTCACACGTCTACAGGATTCTTGTTACTTATTTCACTTTTTGGAAATTTAGGTGACAGGCTTAACAGAAATCATGAATATGCCCATGTTGGTATTCATGTGTGATTTAAATACCTAGCGGCATAAGTGGAAGCATTCACCACAGGAAGCATGGACTCATATCTTGTGATTTATATTCTTCCTACTTCCCAAGTTTGGAATTTGACTACTGCTTGGAAATATACAGATGTTCCTTATGGCAGATGTGAAGTATGGCACTCTGCGACTTTTTTTTCCTAATGCTTGACAATGTTCATTGGGATTCTTGTCTTCACCAGAAGCAAAGCCTTACTCTGCCTCATGTGTGTTTCAACTTTATTTCATTTTTGTAGAGTCCCAGAGTTGATCTTGTCAGCCAAATCTTTTCATTAACTGAAGTAGTGTGGTGTGTCGTATGTGTATTTATAATGCGGGTGAAGTCATTAATCATCCCCCAGAGAAGGTCTGTAACACAACCATTGACATAATGAATTTCACAACTCTTCAGCCTTGGGATCCTTTTATGGTATTCATTATTACATAGATTTCCTCAAAGGTTGTGTTCAGGGAGTTGGACCTATTTCCATATCAGAAATGGTAGCCGAACCAATGAAAATATGAGTGTACATTCTCAGAAATGTCATTTGTTATCCTCTTTCACCTGCCGTTATGATATTCATATTTGGAATTCCAAAAAGACAAAAAAACCTTATTTTGACTATATGATTTTCTTGTGTCAGAGCATATTGTTCTACTTTGTGACTAGGCTCAGTTTGGACTTACCCTATGTTTAAATGGAAGCATTTAGAATGCCAAAGAGTATTGCTTCTCTTGTATATTTATTATGTTCACACAAAGGTTAGGTAATAAATGTTGAAGACTGTGAACTGAAGTGAGGTTAACGCATTGTATTGAAAATAGTTTTAAAATATGAAATATTATCTTCAAAAATGCTGACATGCACACAGTATTGTCTCTAGAATATAGAAAACAGACTGCTATTCATAGTTAAGCTTGAAATGTGGAGACAAGGGGTCTGTTATTAGGAAGAAAGAGCGAATTCTGGGAGGATTATAATGAAATTCCATGGAACACAAAATAAATCATTGAATGTGCTGAGTGATCACAAACAGGTAACCCAGAAAAATTGAAGATATTTAAACAACAGGAAGGACAATTGCTAATAAGATTATCTAAATGAAGACCACTGTGCTTCTGGTCACTGTCAAGTCTACTGTGACTCGATGGAAGCACAGCATTTCCCCAGAACAAGTGTACAACATGCCCCATGCAGTGTGACACAAAGCACCACTGTTTGTCAAGGAGAGGGAGACAAGAGACTGCTACATTCAAGCATGATTTCTGTTTATCTAAGCTGGTCACATTTATGTTATTATTTACCTTCTTGTAAATGAACATTGTATCTTCCGATATTCCAGACTCTGGTTCCCCCCGGGTGAGTCAGGAACGAACCAGGACACTCGATGTTGATGATCAAGATCCATTTAAGCCACCATCACAGACCACAAATCAGGCAACCTCTACAAAATGTAGAAGGATGACCTTAGAAGAAAAGGAAAGAGACAATATTGAAGTTCTGCTTGTAACAGAAGACACAACGGTCCACAACATGGATAAAGCAGAGAGATCAGAAGTACCAAAGAGCAGAAAAGGTAAACAAGCACAGAGAAGTCAATCAGAGAGTCTCTTGGCTTCAGCCTACTTCTGACTTTCCAGAATCATTTTGTGCAAACTTCGCTTTGGGTTGACTTCTCTTACGTAACCTACAACCCAACCAGTCTTTTCCTAGGTATTTCCTTTCTTCATCCAACCAAAGCAGCAAGTAGATTTCAAGGACTGTTTGGAGGCGTTCTTTCTTGTAGGGTAGCAGAAAGCAGATATATACTTGAGAGTACATGCTAAACGGTGGGTAAATTGTCAAACTCTGGGACTGGAGGCGCACATTAGGTAGAGTTTTATAGATGGCCCACAGGGACACAGTACTACTGATTTCTCAATTGCTTTTGTCTGAAATTAGGTGCTTAAATACTAATGTATTCCGTTGTAAACAGACTCACAGCTTATGAAGAGAAATGCTGAATGACTTCCTGTCAGTTTGCATCGTTCTCAATGCTGCTGTCCATTTACAGAGAATCCTTGAAACTTCGATATGGAGGTCGCGTGCTCTGCGTTAACGATGTCCTCTATCGCCTTATAATACGCACATCTTTGTTTTCAATGATTACAGGAGCCCTTGTTTCACAGGGGCTCAAAGTGCTGGCTGCTAATTGGCTGGTGAGCAATTGGAAGACATCAGTGCCACCACAGTCACAAGTCGTATAAATCTGTAAACAAACAATTACAACGTGAAATCCCTCTTATGTCCTGGCTTTAGGTTCCCTATGAGTTTGAATCAATCCATAGAAACAGAAAAAAATAACAACACTGAATAAATAGTTTTCAGATATTCTTAATTATAAATGATGCTGTAGCGCTGAATAGTGATATAGGGCTAATCCTTTTGTATACTGCGACTCTCTGCATTTTCTCGATTCATTGCATCCAATGTGTTTTACTTTATGTAGATTTAATGGGCTAAATTTAACTAGTCCTGTAAGTCAGCCTACAGAGCCCTGGTGGCACTGTGGAGTAAATTTCAGCCCGTCAGAGGTTTATCTGGAAGTCCTAAAGCCACTAGCTGCACCACAGGAGAAACATCGGGTTAACTGTGCCCAGAATCGTGTCCAGCCTTGGGGATCCTCGTGCTATGAGTCAGACTTGACTCCATGGCAGTGGGCTTTGGGTGGGTAAGATTATGTCTGTGTTCATTAAGTGTTCACTCTCACTTGTGCCCTTCAGCTATGCCATCTTTCCCTAACTGTACCGTTAGCTTAGTTTTCATACGCCCACTATATTTGTCGCCCTTTTTCTCAGGGTCATGATGTGCTCCTCAGCTTAGAGAGCACCTTTGTCTCCATCAATCAGCATGCCCACATTGACTTAGGGACACTTTTGCTTTCAGTTGCTGTGATTAAAACCAGAATCTCTCTTTTTAAATCTTCTTGCCATGTTTACTTATCCTATGTTCCTATGATTTCTTCAGTATTTCCAGATGGATTCAGGTTTGTTTATGTTTCTTTTTCTACCAATGAACTAAACAGCCACTCCCAAACATACAAGTTACACATTGCTATGGCCCAGTATGAGGATTCAGCTTGATCTTCATTCCTCATGCCTGTGTGTGACCAGTTTTTGCCGTATTTTCACCCAGTTGATTATGTCCTTTGTGCCCTTTAGGTTCTATGATGAAATCTATGCATCTGAAGGTAATAATTTTATATAAAACTTCCACATTTTTATCTTAAGTTAAGACTACAGGTTGTTTACCTTATTTGTTAATACTCTTTGTTTTAATTTCCTTTTAGGCTATCAAAGATGCTTCTCCTGATATAGAGTTAGCACCTGAGCATGTACACACACCCAAACCAGGTAAAGTTCACAATACATATTTCACTTTGTTAAAAAGACATTAATTTATTTCACACGTCTACAGGACTCTTGTTACTTATTTCACTTTTTGGAAATTTAGGTGACAGGCTTAACAGAAATCATGAATATGACCATATTGTTACTCATGTGTGATTTAAATACTTAGCGGCATAAGTGGAAGAATTCACCACAGGAAGCATGGACTCATATCTTGTGATTTATATTCTTCCTACTTCCCAAGTTTGGAATTTGTCTACTGCTTGGAAATATACAGATGTTCCTTATGGCAGATGTGAAGTATGGCACTCTGCGACTTTTTTTTCCTAATGCTTGACAATGTTCATTGGGATTCTTGTCTTCACCAGAAGCAAAGCCTTACTCTGCCTCATGTGTGTTTCAACTTTATTTCATTTTTGTAGAGTCCCAGAGTTGATCTTGTCAGCCAAAACTTTTCATTAACTAAAGTAGTGTGGTGTGTCGTATGTGTATTTATAATGCGGGTGAAGTCATTAATCATCCCCCAGAGAAGGTCTGTAACACAACCATTGACATAATGAATTTCACAACTCTTCAGCCTTGGGATCCTTTTATGGTATTCATTATTACATAGATTTCCTCAAAGGTTGTGTTCAGGGAGTTGGACCTATTTCCATATCAGAAATGGTAGCCGAACCAATGTCAATATGAGTGTACATTCTCAGAAATGTCATTTGTTATCCTCTTTCACCTGCCGTTATGATATTCATATTTGGAATTCCAAAAAGACAAAAAAACCTTGTTTTGACTATATGATTTTCTTGTGTCAGAGCATATTGTTCTACTTTGTGACTAGGCTCAGTTTGGACTTACCCTATGTTTAAATGGAAGCACTTAGAATGCCAAAGAGTATTGCTTCTCTTGTATATTCATTATGTTCACACAAAGGTTAGGTAATAAATGTTGAAGACTGTGAACTGAAGTGAGGTTAACTCATTGTATTGAAAATAGTTTTAAAATATGAAATATTATCTTCAAAAATGCTGACATGCACACAGTATTGTCTCTAGAATATAGAAAACAGACTGCTATTCATAGTTAAGCTTGAAATGTGGAGACAAGGGGTCTGTTATTAGGAAGAAAGAGCGAATTCTGGGAGGATTATAATGAAATTCCATGGAACACATAATAAATCATTGAATGTGCTGAGTGATCACAAACAGGTAACCCAGAAAAATTGAAGATATTTAAACAACAGGAACGACAATTGCTAATAAGATTATCTAAATGAAGACCACTGTGCTTCTGGTCACTGTCAAGTCTACTGTGACTCGATGGAAGCACAGCGTTTCCCCAGAACAAGTGTACAACATGCCCCATGCAGTGTGACACAAAGCACCACTGTTTTTCAAGGAGAGGGAGACAAGAGACTGCTACATTCAAGCATGATTTCTGTTTATCTAAGCTGGTCACATTTATGTTATTATTTACCTTCTTGTAAATGAACATTGTATCTTCCGATATTCCAGACTCTGGTTCCCCCCGGGTGAGTCAGGAACGTACCAGGACACTCGACGTTGATGATCAAGATCCATTTAAGCCACCATCACAGACCACAAATCAGGCAACCTCTACAAAATGTAGAAGGATGACCTTAGAAGAAAAGGAAAGAGACAATATTGAAGTTCTGCTTGTAACAGAAGACACAATGGTCCACAACATGGATAAAGCAGAGAGATCAGAAGTACCAAAGAGCAGAAAAGGTAAACAAGCACAGAGAAGTCAATCAGAGAGTCTCTTGGCTTCAGCCTACTTCTGACTTTCCAGAATCATTTTGTGAAAACTTCGCTTTGGGTTGACTTCTCTTACGTAACCTACAACCCAACCAGTCTTTTCCTAGGTATTTCCTTTCTTCATCCAACCAAAGCAGCAAGTAGATTTCCAGGACTGTTTGGAGGCGTTCTTTCTTGTAGGGTAGCAGAAAGCAGATATATACTTGAGAGTACATGCTAAACGGTGAGTAAATTGTCAAACTCTGGGACTGGAGGCGCACATTAGGTAGAGTTTTATAGATGGCCCACAGATACACAGTACTACTGATTTCTCAATTGCTTTTGTCTGAAATTAGGTGCTTAAATACTAATGTATTCCGTTGTAAACAGACTCACAGCTTATGAAGAGAAATGCTGAATGATTTCCTGTCAGTTTGCATCGTTCTCAATGCTGCTGTCCATTTACAGAGAATCCTTGAAACTTCGATATGGAGGTCGCGTGCTCTGCGTTAACGATGTCCTCTATCGCCTTATAATACGCACATCTTTGTTTTCAATGATTACAGGAGCCCTTGTTTCACAGGGGCTCAAAGTGCTGGCTGCTAATTGGCTGGTGAGCAATTGGAAGCCATCAGTGCCACCACAGTCACAAGTCGTATAAATCTGTAAACAAACAATTACAACGTGAAATCCCTCTTATGTCCTGGCTTTAGGTTCCCTATGAGTGTGAATCAATCCATAGAAACAGAAAAAAATAACCACACTGAATAAATAGTTTTCAGATATTCTTAATTATAAATGATGCTGTAGCGCTGAATAGTGATATAGGGCTAATCCTTTTGTATACTGCGACTCTCTGCATTTTCTCGATTCATTGCATCCAATGTGTTTTACTTTATGTAGATTTAATGGGCTAAATTTAACTAGTCCTGTAAGTAAGCCTACAGAGCCCTGGTGGCACTGTGGAGTAAATTTCAGCCCGTCAGAGGTTTATCTGGAAGTCCTAAAGCCACTAGCTGCACCACAGGAGAAACATCGGTTTAACTGTGCCCAGAATCGTGTCCAGCCTTGGGGATCCTCTTGCTATGAGTGAGACTTGACTCCATGGCAGTGGGCTTTGGGTGGGTAAGATTATGTCTGTGTTCATTAAGTGTTCACTCTCACTTGTGCCCTTCAGCTATGCCATCTTTCCCTAACTGTACCGTTAGCTTAGTTTTCATACGCCCACTATATATGTCGCCCTTTTTCTCAGGGTCATGATGTGCTCCTCAGCTTAGAGAGCACCTTTGTCTCCATCAATCAGCATGCCCACATTGACTTAGGGACACTTTTGCTTTCAGTTGCTGTGATTAAAACCAGAATCTCTCTTTTTAAATCTTCTTGCCATGTTTACTTATCCTATGTTCCTATGATTTCTTCAGTATTTCCAGATGGATTCAGGTTTGTTTATGTTTCTTTTTCTACCAATGAACTAAACAGCCACTCCCAAACATACAAGTTACACATTGCTATGGCCCAGTATGAGGATTCAGCTTGATCTTCATTCCTCATGCCTGTGTGTGACCAGTTTTTGCCGTATTTTCACCCAGTTGATTATGTCCTTTGTGCCCTTTAGGTTCTATGATGAAATCTATGCATCTGAAGGTAATAATTTTATATAAAACTTCCACATTTTTATCTTAAGTTAAGACTACAGGTTGTTTACCTTATTTGTTAATACTCTTTGTTTTAATTTCCTTTTAGGCTATCAAAGATGCTTCTCCTGATATAGAGTTAGCACCTGAGCATGTACACACACCCAAACCAGGTAAAGTTCACAATACATATTTCACTTTGTTAAAAAGACATTAAGTTATTTCACACGTCTACAGGACTCTTGTTACTTATTTCACTTTTTGGAAATTTAGGTGACAGGCTTAACAGAAATCATGAATATGACCATATTGTTACTCATGTGTGATTTAAATACTTAGCGGCATAAGTGGAAGAATTCACCACAGGAAGCATGGACTCATATCTTGTGATTTATATTCTTCCTTCTTCCAAGTTTGGAATTTGTCTACTGCTTGGAAATATACAGATGTTCCTTATGGCAGATGTGAAGTATGGCACTCTGCGACTTTTTTTTCCTAATGCTTGACAATGTTCATTGGGATTCTTGTCTTCACCAGAAGCAAAGCCTTACTCTGCCTCATGTGTGTTTCAACTTTATTTCATTTTTGTAGAGTCCCAGAGTTGATCTTGTCAGCCAAAACTTTTCATTAACTAAAGTAGTGTGGTGTGTCGTATGTGTATTTATAATGCGGGTGAAGTCATTAATCATCCCCCAGAGAAGGTCTGTAACACAACCATTGACATAATGAATTTCACAACTCTTCAGCCTTGGGATCCTTTTATGGTATTCATTATTACATAGATTTCCTCAAAGGTTGTTTTCAGGGAGTTGGACCTATTTCCATATCAGAAATGGTAGCCGAACCAATGTCAATATGAGTGTACATTCTCAGAAATGTCATTTGTTATCCTCTTTCACCTGCCGTTATGATATTCATATTTGGAATTCCAAAAAGACAAAAAAACCTTATTTTGACTATATGATTTTCTTGTGTCAGAGCATATTGTTCTACTTTGTGACTAGGCTCAGTTTGGACTTACCCTATGTTTAAATGGAAGCACTTAGAATGCCAAAGAGTATTGCTTCTCTTGTATATTCATTATGTTCACACAAAGGTTAGGTAATAAATGTTGAAGACTGTGAACTGAAGTGAGGTTAACTCATTGTATTGAAAATAGTTTTAAAATATGAAATATTATCTTCAAAAATGCTGACATGCACACAGTATTGTCTCTAGAATATAGAAAACAGACTGCTATTCATAGTTAAGCTTGAAATGTGGAGACAAGGGGTCTGTTATTAGGAAGAAAGAGCGAATTCTGGGAGGATTATAATGAAATTCCATGGAACACAAAATAAATCATTGAATGTGCTGAGTGATCACAAACAGGTAACCCAGAAAAATTGAAGGTATTTAAACAACAGGAACGACAATTGCTAATAAGATTATCTAAATGAAGACCACTGTGCTTCTGGTCACTGTCAAGTCTACTGTGACTCGATGGAAGCACAGCGTTTCCCCAGAACAAGTGTACAACATGCCCCATGCAGTGTGACACAAAGCACCACTGTTTGTCAAGGAGAGGGAGACAAGAGACTGCTACATTCAAGCATGATTTCTGTTTATCTAAGCTGGTCACATTTATGTTATTATTTACCTTCTTGTAAATGAACATTGTATCTTCCGATATTCCAGACTCTGGTTCCCCCCGGGTGAGTCAGGAACGTACCAGGACACTCGATGTTGATGATCAAGATCCATTTAAGCCACCATCACAGACCACAAATCAGGCAACCTCTACAAAATGTAGAAGGATGACCTTAGAAGAAAAGGAAAGAGACAATATTGAAGTTCTGCTTGTAACAGAAGACACAACGGTCCACAACATGGATAAAGCAGAGAGATCAGAAGTACCAAAGAGCAGAAAAGGTAAACAAGCACAGAGAAGTCAATCAGAGACTCTTGGCTTCAGCCTACTTCTGACTTTCCAGAATCATTTTGTGCAAACTTCGCTTTGGGTTGACTTCTCTTACGTAACCTACAACCCAACCAGTCTTTTCCTAGGTATTTCCTTTCTTCATCCAACCAAAGCAGCAAGTAGATTTCAAGGACTGTTTGGAGGCGTTCTTTCTTGTAGGGTAGCAGAAAGCAGATATATACTTGAGAGTACATGCTAAACGGTGAGTAAATTGTCAAACTCTGGGACTGGAGGCGCACATTAGGTAGAGTTTTATAGATGGCCCACAGGGACACAGTACTACTGATTTCTCAATTGCTTTTGTCTGAAATTAGGTGCTTAAATACTAATGTATTCCGTTGTAAACAGACTCACAGCTTATGAAGAGAAATGCTGAATGACTTCCTGTCAGTTTGCATCATTCTCAATGCTGCAGTCCATTTACAGAGAATCCTTGAAACTTCGATATGGAGGTCGCGTGCTCTGCGTTAACGATATCCTCTATCGCCTTATAATACGCACATCTTTGTTTTCAATGATTACAGGAGCCCTTGTTTCACAGGGGCTCAAAGTGCTGGCTGCTAATTGGCTGGTGAGTAATTGGAAGCCATCAGTGCCACCACAGTCACAAGTCATATATATCTGTAAACAAACAATTACAACGTGAAATCCCTCTTTTGTCCTGGTTTTCCGTTCCTTATGAGTTTTAATCAATCCATAGAAACAGAAAAAATAACCACACTGAATAAATAGTTTTCAGATATTCTTAATTTTAAATGATGTTGTAGCGCTGAATAGTGATATAGGGCTAATCCTTTTGTATACTGCTACTCTCTGCATTTTCTCGATTCATTGCATCCAATGTGTTTTACTTTATGTAGATTTAATGGGCTAAATTTAACTAGTTCTGTAAGTAAGCCTACAGAGCCCTGGTGGCACTGTGGAGTAAATTTCAGCCCATCAGATGTTTATCTGGAAGTCCTAAAGCCACTAGCTGCACCACAGGAGAAACATCGGGTTAACTGTGCCCAGAATCGTGTCCAGCCTTGGGGATCCTCTTGCTATGAGTCAGACTTGACTCCATGGCAGTGGGCTTTGGGTGGGTTAGATTATGTCTGTGTTCATTAAGTGTTCACTCTCACTTGTGCCCTTCAGCTATGCCATCTTTCCCTAAATGTACCATTAGCTTAGTTTTCATACGCCCACTATATTTGTCGCCCTTTTTCTCAGGGTCATGATGTGCTCCTCAGCTTAGAGAGCACCTTTGTCTCCATCAATCAGCATGCCCACATTGACTTAGGGACACCTTTGCTTTCAGTTGCTGTGATTAAACCTGAATCTTTCTTTAAATCTTCTTGCCATGTTTACTTATCCTATGTTCCTATGATTTCTTCAGTATTTCCAGATGGATTCAGGTTTGTTTATGTTTCTTTTTCTACCAATGAACTAAACAGCCACTCCCAAACATACAAGTTACACATTGCTATGGCCCAGTATGAGGATTCAGCTTGATCTTCATTCCTCATGCCTGTGTGTGACCAGTTTTTGCCGTATTTTCACCCAGTTGATTATGTCCTTTGTGCCCTTTAGGTTCTATGATGAAATCTATGCATCTGAAGGTAATAATTTTATATAAAACTTCCACATTTTTATCTTAAGTTAAGACTACAGGTTGTTTACCTTATTTGTTAATACTCTTTGTTTTAATTTCCTTTTAGGCTATCAAAGATGCTTCTCCTGATATAGAGTTAGCACCTGAGCATGTACACACACCCAAACCAGGTAAAGTTCACAATACATATTTCACTTTGTTAAAAAGACATTAAGTTATTTCACACGTCTACAGGATTCTTGTTATTTATTTCACTTTTTGGAAATTTAGGTGACAGGCTTAACAGAAATCATGAATATGACCATATTGTTACTCATGTGTGATTTAAATACTTAGCGGCCTAAGTGGAAGAATTCACCACAGGAAGCATGGACCCATATCATGTGATTTATATGCTTTCTACTTCTCATTTTGGAATTTCTCTACCGCTTGGAAATATATAGATGTTAATTATGCCACTCTAACATTTTTTCCTTATTCTTGACCATGCTCATTGGAATTCTTGTCTTCACCAGAAGCACAGCCTTATTTCTTCACGTGTTTTCAAACTTTATTTCATTTTAGGAGAGTACTAGAGCTGATTTTGTCCGCCAGATGTTTTCATTAGCTGAAGTAGTGTGTTGTGTGGTACGTGTATTCATAATGCAGGTGAAGTCATTAATCATTCCCCACAGATGGTCTGTTACACCACCATTGAAATCCTGAATTTTGTAACTCTTCATCCTTGGGATCCTTTTATGGTATTCATTATTATGTAGACTTCACAAAGGTATTGTTCAGGCAGTTGTACCTATTTCCATATGAGAAATGATAGGCAAACAAATGTAAATATGAGTGTACATTGTCAGAAATGTCCCTTGTAATTCTCATTCACTTACCACATGATACTTACATTTGGATTTCACAAAAGAGAAAAAAACACATTATTTTAACTATATGATTTTCTTGTGTCAGAGCATGTTATTCCTTTTGGTCACTAGGCTCAGTTTGGACTTACCCTATGTTTCAATGGAGGCACTTAGAATGCCAAAGACTATTGCTTCTCTGGTATATTCATTATGTTTACCCAAAGGATATATAATAAATGTTGAAGACTGTGAACTGAAATTTGGTTAGCTCATTGTAATGAAAATAGTTTTTAAATGTAAAATAGTATCTTCAAAAAGGATGTCATGCACACAGTAATGTCCCTAGAATAAAGGAAACAGACTGTTAAACATAGTTAAGCTTGAAATGTGGAGGCAAGGGGTCTGTTATTAGGAATAAAGAGCGAATTCCAGGAGAATTAATGAGGAAACTTCATGGAATACAAAAAAAAAATCCTTGAATGTGCTGAGTGATCACAAATAACCAATCCAGAAAAATTGAAGATATTTAAACAACAGGAATGACAATTGCTAATAAGATTATTTAAAGAAGACCACTGTTCTTCTGGTCACTGTCAAGTCTACTGTGACCTGATGGAAGCACAGCGTTTCCCCTAAACAAGTGTAAACAAGACCCATGCAGTGTGACATAAAGGACCACTGTATGTCAAGGAGAGGGAGACAAATGACTGCTGCACTCAAGCATGATTTCTGATAACCTAAGCTGGTCATATTTATGTTATTATTTACCTTTTTATAAATGAACATTGTATCTTCTGATTTTCCAGATTCTGATTCTCCTCAGGTGAACCAGGAACGTACCAGGAAACTCAGGGTTGATGATCAAGATTCATTTAAGCGACCATCACAGACCACAAATCAGGCAATCTCTACAAAATGTAGAAGGATGACCTTAGAAGAAAAGGAAAGAGACAATATTGAAGTTCTGCTTGTAACAGAAGACATAACGGTCCACAACATTGATAAAGCAGAGAGATCAAAAGAACCAAAAAGCAGAAAAGGTAAGCAAGCACAGAGAAGTCAATCAGAGAGTCTCTTGGCTTCAGCCTACTTCTGACTTTCTATAACTATTTTGTGCAAACTTCGCTTTGGGTTTACTTCTCTTATGTAACCTACAACCCAACCAGTCTTTTAATAGGTACTTGCTTTTTTCATCCAACTAAAGCAGCAAATAGATTTCAAGGAGTGTTTGGAGGCATTCTTTCTTGTAGGGTAGTAAAAAGTAGGTATATACTTGAGAGTAGATACTAAACAGTGGGTAAATTGTCAAACTCTGGGACTAGAGGAGCACATTAGGTAGAGTTTTATAGATGGCCCACAGGAACACAGTACTACTGATTTCTCAATTGCTTATGTCTGAAATTAGGTGCTTAAATACTAATGTATTCCGTTGTAAACAGACTCACAGCTTATGAAGAGAAATGCTGAATGACTTCCTATCAGTGTGCATGATTCACAATGCTGTTGATCACTTATTGAGAATCCGTGAAACTTCGCTATGCAGTTCTCATGCTCCGGAGTAACTATGTCTCTATCGTCCTATAATATGCACATTTTTGTTTTCAATGATTATAGGCGCCCTGGTTTCACCGGGTTCACAGTGCTTGGCTGCTAATCGGCTGGTGAGCAATTGGAAGCCATCAGTGCCACCACAGAAACAAGATGTAGAAAACTGCAACCAAACAATTACAACGTGAAATCTCTTTTATGACATGGCTTTAGGTTCCTTATGAGTTTTAATCAACTCATAGAAACAGAGAAAATAACAACACTGAACAAATAGTTTTCAGACATTCTTAATTATTAACAATGCTGTAGCCCTGAATAGTGATATAGGGCTTATCCTTTTGTATACTGCTACTCTCTGCATTTTCTCCATTCATTGCATCCAATGTGTTTTACTTTATGTAGATTTAATGGGCTAAATTTAACTAGTTTTATAAGTAAGCCTACAGAGCCCTGGTGGCACTGTGGAGTAAATTTCAGCCCGTCAGATGTTTATCTGGAAGTCCTAAAGCCACTAGCTGCACCACAGGAGAAACATAAGGTTAACTGTGCCCAGAAACATGTGGAGCCTTGGGGATCCTCTTGCTATGAGTTTGTTCATTAAGTGTTCACTCTCACTTGTGCCCTTTAGTTATGCCATCTTTCCCTAACTGTGAAATTAGCTTAGTTTTCATACGCACACTATATTTGTCGCACTTTTTCTCAGGGTCATGATTTGCTCCTCAGCTTACAGAGCACCTTTGTCTTCATCAATCAGCATGCCCACATTGACTTAGGGACACTTTTGCTTTCAGTAGCTGTGATTAGAACCAGAATATCTCTTTTTAAATCTTCTTGCCATGTTTACTTATCCTATGTTCCTATGATTTCTTCAGTATTTCCAGATGGATTCAGATTTGTATCATGTTTCTTTTTTATCCAATGCACCAAACAGCCGCTCCCAAACATGCAAGCTACACATTCCTAAGGCCCAGTATGAGGATTCAGCGTGATCTTCATTCCTCATGTCTGTGTGTGACCAGTTTTTGCCATATTTTCACCCAATTGATTACATTCTTTTTGCCCTGTAGGTTCTCTGATGAAATTTATGCATCTGAAGGTAATAATTTTACGTGAAATTTCCACATTTTTACCTTAAGACTACAGGTTGTGTACCTTATTTGTTAATACACTTTGATTTGTTTTCCTTTAGGCTCTCAAAGATGCTTCTCCTGATATAGAGTTAGCACCTGAGCATGTGCACACACCCAAACCAGGTAAATTTCACAATACATATTTCACTCTGTTAAAAAGACATTAAGTTTTTTCACATGTCTATAGGATTCTTGTTATTGATTTCACTTTTTAGAAATTTAGGAGTCAGGCTTAACAGAAATCATGAATATGCCTATGTTGCTATTCATGTAGTGTTGAAATATCTAGCAACATATGAGGATGCTTTTTACTCCCCATCGTTGGTAACTCTATATTTTTGAGAAATTCACATATGCAACTTGTGGAACTGTAAACATGTTTTTTAATGCTTTAAAATGCTCACCTGAATTCTGAACTTCTTCTTCAGCAAAACCTTACTTACTCGCGTGTGTTTTAACTTTACTTCATTTTTGTAGAATCCTAGTATTTATCTTGTCAGTCAAATCTTCTCATTAGCAGAGGTAGTTTGGTATGCATATATATAATGAGGGTAAAGTCATTAATCATTCCTTAGTGCCTATTTGTTATGTCATCTTTGAAATAATGGATTCTGTAACTCTTCAGCCGTGGGATCATTTTAAGGTATTCAATATTATTTAGACTTCCACAATGGTTGTGTTCAGTCAGTTATACGTATTTCCATATCAGCAAAGACAGCCGAACAAAGTTAATTACCAGGGTATATTGTCAGAACTGCCATTAGTCATTCGAATGTGGTGCTTTCAAACATCTTGTTGTGTCTGAAATCCTCCCAGGAGCACTTATTAGAGAATG
The DNA here is from genome assembly GCF_050624435.1 of Tenrec ecaudatus. Lineage (NCBI taxonomy): Eukaryota > Metazoa > Chordata > Mammalia > Afrosoricida > Tenrecidae > Tenrec > Tenrec ecaudatus. The sequence continues at coordinate 51,579,098 of NC_134532.1, forward strand.
AAATCAGAATGACCAATGACACTTTGTATTGTCATGAGAACAGTATGGCTAACTTGGGCTCACAGAAACAGAGCTTGGGTGTCTGGACTTTCTCAGCTTCTACTTTTAGAATCATCATTTTATACTTTAAAAACCCTGGGTGGCACCATCCTTTTTATTCCCTCCATGAGAGGTATTGGAACATTTGGGCCTGGTGTTGCTGTCCCATGATGCTATGGCCCTTGAAAGCACTGGAGCACAGCTCTGTTTTGACACATGTGTGGTTCAATGAGATGAAATCAGCGCGAAGGCAACAGATTGCTGTTGAAACCCAGACAGTGTCCGTGGTGTAAAATGATCACGGTGTCCTGGAAACAGTCTTTACAGTTTTACTTCTACGTTATCATCGTTTTTCTTTCACTTCCCTTTATGATATTCATATATGATGTTTCAAAAAGAATATTTAAAAGTTATTTTTCTTACTATACTCTTTTCTTGTTTCAGAGTGTATTAGTCAGGGTTTGACTAGAGAAACATATTTATAGACATTCATAGGTACATAAGAAAGAGCTTTAGGTAAAAGAGAAATTATATATTGAGAAAATATTACAGCCCAGTCCAGATCAAGCCCATCAGTATGATATTAGCCCATATGTCAGTTTACAATCTATAAAGTCCTCTTCAGTCTCACATAACACAGGCAATGATGCCGAATGCAGGAAGGTTACAGGCCACTGGGTGGAAAGTCTTGTGGATTCAGTGGCAGTGGAAGCATGTCAGTGCTGACAGGAGTCTCCACTTGGCGACTCTAGCTCCAGGGCTCTAAGGTAGCTCTATGTGTATTGTCATCAAGAAGATAAACTGAAGTCGGTATCTGGCCTCTACTGAGCTATTTTTCTCCTTGGCACCTTCAAATGAGGTCATCAAGCTGCCACCTGATTGTCGAGTTAGGCTCCAACCCTATGCAAGATAACAGGAGATGATATAACTGCCACACAGAGCATGTAGTTATCCTTTATCACTAGTGTTGACTTGGAATTGCCTTGTCTTAAGTGGAAACGCTTCAATTGCTAAAGATTATCGTTTCTTTGATTAATCCATGATGATTGTCCAAAGGTTACAAAATGAACATTGAAGATGGTGTATTGCCATGAAGCCATCATATTGCAATGAAAATAGCATTCAAATGTAAAGTAGTTACTTCAAAAAGGCTTTAAGAAATGGCATCTCTAGAACATACAAAATATACTGTTATGCATATTTAAGCTTCAAAAGTTTAAGCGTATATTTTTTATTTAAGAATGAATTCTGGCAGAATTAATAAAGAAATTAATTCATTTCATATAATACAAAATAAAAATTTTAAATACATAAACTACAAAAAAATACAATTGCTAATAAGATTATCTCAATGAAGAACTAATGTATTGTTGGTCACTGTTAAGTCTATTCTGGCTTGATGGAAACACAGGGGCTCACCAGAAAAGGTATACGCCATGCCACATGCAGTGTGACAGAGAGATCTCTGTTTTTCAGGGAGAAGGAGACGTGCAACTGCTTCACTGAAACACAATTTGATTTTAGTTAAGCCGGTCAAATTTATACTAATATTTACCTTCCAATAAGGGAACATTTTACCTTCCATTTTTTCAGGTTGGAATTCTCCCCATGTGAGTAAAACTCTTTCCAAGAAACTGAACGCTGATGATCAGGGTCCATCTAAGTCAACATTACCAACCACAAGTCAGCCAACATTGACAAAATATAGGACAATGTCCTTAGCAGAAAAGGAAAAGGACAATTTTGGAATTATATGTATAACAGAAGATGAACTTGTCCATAACATCGGTAAAGCAGAGTGCCCAGAACACCGAAAGAGCAGAAAAGGTAAGTAAATGCGGAGAATTCAATCCTAGACCCTCTCTTGGTTTCAGTCTACAGTTCTGACTTTCCAAATCATTTAGTGCATATTTTTTTTCATGTTTACTCTCTCGATGCAACCTACAATGCAACCACACCTTTTATTGAACTCCATTTGCATTCCTCATTGAACCAAAACAGGAAGTAAATCCCAAGGACAATTTGGAGGCGAAGTCCTTGCTTGTAGGCTGGTTATAAAATATAATTGGAGTACCTCCCAAACATTGGCATAATTGTTGACCTTTGGGACTCGAGAAAACGAGGTAGAGCATAAAGATGGAGCCCTCCAATGCATTGTGACTGCTTAGCTCTATAGATGTGAGTTTTAGATGTATACATGTTACTGTTTCCAAAGCAGCATAACCAGCAACTTCTGAAGAGAAATTTGAACTGATTTGCTATCACTTTATCTAATTAAGAATGCTGTTCCAATATTAATGAGAATCACTGAAACTTTTCTCTAAGAGTTCTTTATTCTCAGGTGTGTCCATGTACCTGCGTACCTTTGAATACCCATGTTACTCTTTCTAATGAATAAAGGAACCGTGGGGGCACAGTGGTGACAAGTGCTGGACTGCTAATTAGCAGGTCAGCCATTGGAACCCATCAGTGGCTGCCCAGAACAAAGACGTAGCAGTCTGCAACCAACAGGATTACTTTATTGGAAACCCTACTCTGACCTACCTGTAGGGTCATTATGAATTGCAATCACTTCCATAACACATAACAATAACAATAAAGAATATATTTGAATATAAATATTAATTGTAAGGAGTGCTGAGACCATTCATAGTGAAATAGGGATAATCAGTTTTAATTCTACTACTATATCCATTTTCTTGATTTAGTACATCATTACACTTTAGATAGATTTGATGGCCTTAATTTAACCAGTACCACAAGGTGGCCGAAAGAGCCCTGGCTGTGCTGTTTTGTAAGCTATCTGCAGCCAGCTGCAAGTTTGTCGGTTCAAAGCCACAAGTGCTCCAAGTGAGAATGATGTCCTGACTGATTTACACCCTTGGGGATTCTCTTGCAATGAGTCAGAATTGACTTGATAGCAGTGGGTATTTGGTGGTTTGATGATGTCTATATTCATAAAGTATTCAATATCATTTATACCTTACAGCTACAGCATCTTTTTTGTCCTCGGAAATTAGGTTAATGTTTCATCTATAAATATAGCCATCATTATGTACCTATGTGTGCTTGTTAGAAGTCAGAAGCAGACTTATAATCAAAATGGCACCGCTGAAACAGACCCACTACTGCTTTCACCCATGCTATTGAAATCTGCAAGTGTAGCTTCATACCTTTGGCTATGACAAGACCCATGGTAATTTACCAGCACTCTCGCATATGCACATGGATTCCTTTGATGAAAGTTTATGTATCGTGAGCATTAATCATTCTGTATCCCACAGCGCCCTTCCACCTCAGACTGGTGTTACCTATACTTTACACGAATGCCTTCTGCCCTGTCTGCACTTATCCTTATGCTCGCCACAGTCAGTGTCCCACATAACGTAACATGATTTCTATTAAATGTCATTCTCCCCATGGACTACGCTTCCAAAGATAATTCATGTCCAAGGAGTAAGCTGACAGGACCTTTCCTAATCTGCCCTCTCCCTAACTCTCCATATTGAGTTCATTTCCCTGGTGTTGATTTCTCAGACATGACTGAACTGCTGATCATACTCTCGTCAACTATCTCTCATATGTATAAATATACATGTATGTACATGTACATGTATATATGGATGTGATATAACACAGAGATTATTTATGGTTCTAATTAATACTTCCTTCACCATATGGATTCTTCCTCACATGCTCTCACCCTTCCCTGTCTTTCACCCCTTTCATATGGCAAACTTCACTGTCTCCGCAAAGCCATTCCCCAAAAATCCACTCCTGGTTCTCATTATCTCCACCGATACTTCCCTAATTCCTCCTGAAACCCCGGCACCCTAGACACAGCAGAAACTCAGACACTTACTGAGTAAAAGAAATACAAATTCTTTAAATAAAAGTTTTTGATTTCAATATTTGTTTTATTATTGAATGCAAAAGTAGTGGTAAAGGTTGAAATCATTAGCATTCTCTCATTTTCCTTGAGAGAACAAACACATGCAGCAAATGTTTAATGATACAATGAACGGGTGATTTCCTTTCCTGCATTTTTTAAAAACATTTTATTAGGGGCTCATACTACTCTTAGCACTGTCCATAAAACATCAATTGTGAAAAGCACATTTGTACATTCATTGCCCTCATCATTATCAAAATATTTGCTCTCCACCTAAGTCGCTGGCATCAGCTCATTTTCCCCACCCTCCTGCTCACCTCTCCCTCATGAAGCCTTGATAATTTATAAATTATTATTTTGTCATATCTTGCACTGTCCAACATCTCTCTTCACCTACTTTTCTGTTGTCCATTCCCCAGGGAGGAGGTTATATGTAGACACTTGTCATCGGTTCCGCCTTTCAAACCACTCTCCCTCCACACTACCAGTATCAGGACTCACACCAGTGATCCCAAAGGGATCATCCGCCATGGACTCCCAGTGTTTCCAGTTCCTATCTGTACCACTGTATTTCCTCAGGTCTAGCCAGATTTGTAAGGTAGAATTCAGATCATGATAGTGTGGGGCAAGGAGCATTTAATAACTAGAAGAAAGTTGTATGTTTCATCTTTGCTACACCGCACCCTGACTGACTCATCTCCCCCCCGAGACCCTTCTGGAAGCGGATGTCCAGTGCCTATAAAGGTTCTTTGGGTGTCCACTCCACCTCTCCACCTCATTCACAATGATATGATTTTTTTGTTCTGATGATGCCTGATACCTGATCCGTTCGACACCTCCTGATTGCACAGGCTGATGTGCTTCTTCCATGTGGGCATTCTTGCATCTGAGCTAGATGACCACTTGTTTACCTTCAAGCCTTTAAGACCCCAGATGCTATATCTTTTGATAGCCGGGCACCATCAGCTTTCTTCACCACATTTACTTATTTACCCATTTTGTCTTCAGCGACTGTGTTGGGAAGGTGAGCATCATAGAATGCCAGTTTAATAGAACAAAGTATTATTGCACTGAGGGAGTACTTGAGTGGAAGCCCAATGTCCATCTGCTACCTTAATACTAAACCTATAATTTTATACACATAGATCTATTTCCCCATCCTCATATATAAACATAGTTACATATGTACATGCCTTTATTTAGGCCTCTGTACATGCCTTCTGCCTCCTAGTTCTTGCCTCTATTTCCTTTGACATTCCTCTTCTCCCACTACCATGCCCAGTCTTCATTTGAGTTTCAGTAATTCCTCTTGATTACATTACCCTTGATCACGCCTTACCAGGCCTCCTACACCCTCCTCACCACCAATTTGCATCACTTATTGTTCCCTTGTCCCTGGGTTTGTTAACACTACTTCCTTTCCCCCCACCTCACCTTCTCCCATGTTCCCCAGAACTGTCGGTCCCCTTCTTTTCTCCTCCAGATTGTTCATCCAGTCTATCTTATTTAGACAGACCTGCGGAGATAATAACATGCACAAAAACAAGACAGAACAAAGCCGAGCAATAATATAAAACAAAACAACAACAAACCAAGGACATAGAAACAAAAAAACACAAGAAAGAAAAGTTGTAGTTATTTCAAGGATTTTTTTGTTGGCCTTTAGGCGTGTTTTCCAGTCCAGTCTGTTGGGGCACCAAGCCCTAGCCCAAAGTCCACCTTCGGCATTCCCTGGAGACCTCGCCATTCAATTCCCTTGCTGTTCTGTGGTACCCCCAGAGTGTTTTGCCTCAGTGTGGCAGGAACAGATCGAGTGCAATTCCCACACTATTTCTCCAGTGTTGTCCCCGGTAGGGCTATGGGTCAGTGAGGGACGTTGTTTCTAATAGTGGGGCTGGCCATGTGGTCCTCTCTGTGGATTGGCTACTCTGAGTGGGAACATCGTCCTCAAGGCCTGGTGAGCCAGGATGTGCTCCACTGAAATACAAAATCTTTGTACAAAGATGATGTGAACCATTGTCTTCTTCAGTCTGGGCCCATAAGGGTCAGGCCTGTAAATAAATAATTATAATTCAGGCAGGTAAAAACACAGAAGAAAAATGTCTTAAGCATTCATATAGCACCAAGAAAGGGACACCCACTTTACCTGGACAAAGAGAGCCATGATTCAGGAATAAAAATACCGAGTGTTATATGCTACTTGAGTTGTAAAAATATTAAATCAATTTGAGAACAAGAATGTACACAATGTGACTTTGAACATTCCTAATGTATTTTAGAATTTTGTTTTTGATTGATGTTGGGTAGATGAACTTGTGAATGAATTTTGATACATCTGTATCTTTTAAACTTCATGATAGCTAGTGTTTCCTAAGTAGATTATCTACTTGTTAGGACAATGAAGTTTATTTCTACAACAAATGAATACTTAGTTTATAGCTTAAACTTAGTATTCCGTATATTTTCATGTGATACAATGTTGTCTTCTAGCTATTATGAGAAAGCTCAAAGTTTTACCTAAGTGTTCTAAGTATATATTATAACTAAGTGAGTCTATTTGTCAGCAGCAAACATCTTTAAAATGAGTTCAAAGAAGAAGTACATATCTGGAGAATGTAAAGATAACAAATCAAAGGTCTGTAAAATTTTATGTTTTGAATTTAATATTTCTATAGCTTATTGCATAGCATGGCCTCAGTGAAATTGCCGTCTGGAACTGTCTTTTGGAGACTTCATTATTGCTTTGAGGAACCATCAATGGGCTCAAATCCAGGGTCACCCTATGCACAGCAGAAAGAAAAACTAGGTCGTACCATTTGATGTGTACATCATTTTGACTAGTTTTGTAGCTGAAACTCTTAGGAGAATATAGTAACTTGTAACATTACTGTAAACTTATCCTTAGAATGAGGGAAATAAGTTTTTCTGATTGCTTGCTTCTTTTAATAACTTCACCTGATATGATAATGAAGGTAACTTTAAATATTGAATCACATCAACAGGAAGTTGATAAACACTGAGTTGAATTTGTGTAGGAATACCTAATTACTCTCAATGGTTAAGAATTTATCATTTCCTATTGCCTACCACTAATCCACGGTTAGCAGCCCTAGTGGCATGGGACGTTGGGTGTTCAGCTGCTAACACCAAAGTCAGCAGTTAAAAACCATCAAGCTGTTCCATGGGAGAAAGACGAGAATTTCTGCTCCCATAAAGATTTACGTTCTCAGAAAGCCACAGAAGCAGTTCTACTCTAAGTTGTCAGAATCAACCCAATGGCACTGAATAAGATGCCAAGGTTAAAGATGGCATCAGCTGCCCGTAGTCACCATGTAATTCACTTAAAACTCTATATCCAGGAAGACAATGGGCTATAAAATCAACCCAAATGCCAAGTTAGAGAATCAAATCTTCCAGAATGGGCCATTTCATGTTAAGAGCACAAACAATGGTTTTCCACCTTATTCAACTCAATGCTTTCCTTCCTTATAGTTCATTTTAGAACAGTTAATCAGAAAGTATCAATTTTCAAATGTCATGTCCACTCTTCCTGGTGGAATTTAAAATACATTTCAAGTGGATTCCTGCAGGTAGTCTATGCAGGATTACAAAAAATCATTGTGCATCATTTCAATCAAAATTTAAGCATTTTCTTTCTGAGTTGCATGTATTGACTGTGACTCCTAAATAGTTTTCAGTTTACCTACTCTCCAGCTGCTAATGATCCCTTATCCATATTTGACTATAGAAGGATAGAGGTATTATAAAAAACATGCAGCCCAACAGGAAATACAGCTGAAGAGAAACCAAATCAATTTACCCTTCCTCTGTCACTTTTTCATCAGACACAAGTGCCTCTGGAGCCAGAAAAGAAGAGGGGTGATAGAGAAGTGATTCCTCATGTGCAACCACGGTCTTCTCTGCAGACCCACCAAGGCAAAGGAAAGTTGAAAAATGGCATGAAAACCATCAAAAATGTGGTCAAGCAGACGTTTAGTGATATGTACTCAAAGTACAAAAGTATGGCTCACATCAAGGGAGAACCAGTACCTGGCAACTCGAAAGAAAGAAAGATCAACCATAAAGGAAAATCAGACAAGTTCTACATCTAGCAGGAAGGAAAGGGATGACTTTGAAGTGGCTACCTCAGTAATATTCCAACAAGAACCGAGCCTCGAAAATGTCTTATCCGGCCCTTCCTCTTCTGGGTCTGACAAATCTACTTCCCAATCGTGTTCTAAGCTTTCTTTTTTTTTTTTTTTTTTGTTTGAACACAATATATTTTTAATATAGATGGAGAAAATTATTAGACAATGAAGAGTTTGGTTTTGAAGCTGATCACAAAACAGCACGTAACAAAGTCCAAGCAAGCCTTTTATTTAGTTGCGAAAACCTAAGGAACCCAGACGAAATTTCCGTTGACATGAAAGGAGGACAAGAGTTGCACATGGGAAGGGAGAAATACATTTGTAAATATACTAGCCAAAGAGAATTAGACATCAAACATGAGCATAAGCCCAGTGATCCAGAACATCATCTTGGCCCAAATGACATGAAACCTGTGGTTCCAGTCTCAAATGATAACCATGTACGAGCACAGGACTCATTCCAGAACCAGTTGTGTAGACATCGCAGTGAAAATAAGTATAAACATGGTGGACCTCAATTAGAAAATGTGAGTGCTGCTATACCAAAGAGCTGTGAAACATTAGAGATAAATCCAAATGAAAATCTACAGGAGCATATGCAGAAGTTTCTTCATGAAATCAGCCCATTACAAGTACTCCCGGCCTCTGGAAAAGAGAAAGTTCAACTTCAAAATGAGGTAGAAATTTACTTTTTTTTAACCTATAGTCTAAACTATTCTGATTTTTCCACTCATAAAAAATTGTGTAAAATGTGATGTTGTCTAAATATGTAATTGTGATAAATTAGTTCTGCCACCTAAATGAGAGTGAAGCATTCTCATAATTTGTGTTTTTTAATCACCGAAAGTCTGCCGATCAAGTATCCTAAGTTTTCTGTGAATTGGCTGACTAATTTTGCCATATGCTTTGTGAAGAAGAATGTGACATCTGGATCGGATGAAAGCTAATTAACATGTGACATGCAAATGACATAACCTTGCTTGCTCTAAGTGAGAAGCATTTGAAACATTTGCTGATGAAGATCAAGGATTATAGCCTTTAGTATGGGTTACAACTCAATAAAAGGAAGACCAAATCCTCACAGCATGGCCTAAAGGAAACATCATGGTACATGGAGAAAATCTTGAAGCTGTCAAAGGTTTTTGATTTCCATGATTCCACAATCAATGTTCATGGAAGCATCAGTAAAGATGCCAAAAGACGTGTTGCATTAGGTGAACCGAGTACACAAGAACCCTCTAGAGTGTTGATAAGCAAGGATGCTACCTTGAGCACTAAGGAGAACCTGGCTCAAGCCATGGCATTTTCAATTGCCTCCTATGCATGTGAAAGTTGGCCATTGAGTATGGAAAACCAAAGGAGAATTGAAGCCTTTGAACTGTGTTGCTAAAGAAGATCGAAAGCACCATGGACCGCTAAGAGGAAAAAGCAACCTGTTTTGGAAGAAGTAAGGCCACAGGATTCTTTGAGGCATGGAAGGCAAGGCTTTGTATGACATGGTTTGGACATGGTGTCCGGAGAGACCGGTCCCTAGAGAAGGATCTCATGCTTGGCAAAGTGGAGGGGCAGTGAAAAGGAGGACGGTCTTCAGAGTAATGGATGGACACTGGTCGAAACAATGGGCTCTGGCATAGGAACAATTGTGAGGATGGTGGAGGACAGGACAATGTTTTGTTCTGTTGTATATAGGGGCACATAGGTTGCATTGGACCCCGTGGGATTTGACCACAAGAACACATGACCTTCTAAAGGAGGATAAACAAAGTAAATGGCAAAACGGTGTGTTTTTGTTGGGTGCTGTTGAGTCAATTCTGAGCCAAAGCGAACCTATGTACTACCTTAGGAAACAGTGCACAGTCTTGTGACAACCTCACAATCGTGCATCTGTCTGAGCCCATCATTGCAGCCACTATGCTAATCCAGCTTATCGGGGATCATCCTCTTGTTTGCTCCCCTCTACTTGACCACGCATTACGCCCGAATCATTCCAGTGACAGGTGTCTCCTGATGTCCTATGCAAAATATATGAGACGAAGCCTCCCATCATTGCTTCCAAAGAGCATTCTGGCTGTCCATCCAAGACACCGATGTTGGTTCTTTGGGCAGTTCACGGGACTTTCAATATTCTTCACTGATGCCACCATTCCAACGCTTCAGTTCTTGTTGGTTTTCCCTGTTCAGTATTTGTCTCACATGCATATGAGTCTACTGAAAATAGCATGGCTCGAATCAGTCAAATCCTAGTACTCAAGATAGCATTCTTGCTTTGCCTACCTTAACCAAATCTTATGCAGCAGGTTTACCCAATGCAATGTGCTATTTTGAGCCCTTGACTATTTCTCTCGTATTGATTGTGGATTATAGCTTGATGAATCATTGACAATGTCAGTCTTTTCTTTATGTACCGTGATGTCACCTATTCTTATGGTTGTGAGGATTTTGTAATCCATATTGAAGGCTACAATCTTTGTTCTTCATTGGCAAGTGCTTCAAGTCTTCCTCACTTTCAGCAAACAAGACTGTGTCTTGTGGATACACAGATTGTTAATAAGCTTTCCTCCAATCCTGAAGTCATGTCTCTTTACATATAATGCAGGTGATCCAATTAATTTATCAGCATCTAGATTGAATAAAGGAACATTTTCTCCCAATTCTTGTCTAAATGGTAATTGCTTTTTAGACAATAAAATGAGACGGAGCAATAAATGAAACAAAGGATATACAAACGTTTGCCTCATCTTGAGAGGTATAAAAATGATTCCCAGCTAAACTCATCCATTACCTACTGTGTGTACCATTTTACCTGCTTTACCCATACCCTTGGGATCTATAATTCCAAAATTATCACTTTGGTGTGTTTTACAGAATATATGTTCTTCAGTATTTTCAAAATCACCATTCTCAAATGCTTTTTCCCTGAGTCATGACTTTGTGGAGTTAATTATGGTAAAATGTTCAAGTGTATTATTTTATCATGTGCATAACATCAACCATCCGTATAAAGTTCAAAACAATTCCAAAGTAAAAGTTGTGCCTTGATTTTTTAAAAGACCTTTTATTGTGACTTAGGTGGGAAGTTTACATCCTAAATCATCTATTCTGTATTCAACAATTGAAGCCATTTATCAAGCCCTCAGTACCTTGCCCAACCCTCCTGGGCCTTTGATTTCTTTTCTCTTTCTCTTGGAATACAGTCTTCGTCTTGACCTTAGTTAACACTTGTCCACCCTCCGACCTCTTGCTTTACCTTCCCTCCTTTGCCCCACTCCTTCTCTGGCTATCAAAATCTGCTTCTTTTGTCATGGAAACCTTTGTCTTGACTTTTCCTTTATAGCAGTGGTGACATACATTATTTGCCCTTTAGCGGTTGACTAATTTCACTCAGCATAATGTTCTCTTGGTCCAACCATCCCACGAGGTGCTTCTAGTTTTACCATTGTTCTCTAGCAGTGCACAGAAGTGTGTTATGTATAAGTTGCAAAGTTCATTTATGCATTCTTCCACTGATGGGCATTTGGTGTGTCTCCAACTTCTTATTGTGTGCACAAGGCTGTGATGAACATGGTGGTGCATATGTCTTTTTCTGCTATGGCTCTTACTTCTTTAGGGTTTAAACTCAGCAGAGGGACAGCTGACTGGCATGGAATTTCTCTTTTGTGTGTGTGTGTGTGTGAGGTAGTGTCGTGTCCCCTTTCTACCGTGATTGTATGTTTTTAGAGACCCACCAGCAATGTAGGAGGTTTCTGATTTCTCTGCACTCTCTCCTACATTTGCTACTCTGTGTTCTTTTCCACTTTACTGTGAAAGGTCCATTGACTTTTAAAGATAGAGAAAAAAACAAACACACACAAATAGAGCCATTCTCCATTAAAATAAAAAAAATGTAAATGAAGTTCCTCATAAGGTTTTAAATGATGCTGCCACAGTCACACATTTCATTCACCGATGTCATTAATTTGATAAATTTATCTGGCAATTGATCTGATTCATTGATTGACTTGAGAGATATACAATTGATCTATCTGATTTGATGCCATAAACTGCTAGATACTTCCATGTTAGGCACTTATGGAGGAATCATTTCCCCTTTCTGGGTTATATCCCCATATCAGTAGATGGTAAAAGTCTAATAGCTAATTACTTGTATGCACGCCAGCTGCAATGTTTTATGGTTTGTGCATGTGAAGCTGAGGACGCATTCCTCATGTTCCAGAATCCTTAACTAAGCAGCCAGCCATCTCACCCTGTTCCTTGTGTTTTGGTCCAATTTGGTCCTTCTATCACTCGGTGAGCACCTCCACTCTTTTGCTATTCCCAGGATCCAAAAGGTAATAAACAGAGGAAGATTTGTTATTGGCCTTGCCGGTAGAGGGTGGGTGTGGGTCGTGTAGTGCAGAAAGTAAAGGCTTCATCTCTGTGACGAAGACTGTAGAGCTGCAACTCCTCAGTTGAGTGTCTGAATGTGAAACGGAGGGGTTACAGGCCACAGTGGACCATTTTGTAGCATCTTCTTTTTTAAATATCTGTGTGGGTTGGCAATGTTAGTTAAGAGTACAAAAATCAAGAAGATCTTTGTGAAGGTTTCCGAAATTCTACTTTTTCAATTCCAACAGAAAAGCTTAAGAAATGCCATTCACTTTTCATAATCCATTAAGCAAACAAAAATCATCTTATTATTTAAAATAATCACAATTAAGCTCAGAATCAAATATTAATAAAACATGAAATGGCTCACAAGGAACAGAAGAATTCTGAGTTATTCTTTTTGTTATCTTCAACTCAATGTCTGTATGCATTTGTATGTGTAGATATGAAGATAAGTAAAAAATATTGCTACTGTGGTTCCAGTTGATTTAAAGAGTTTAATTCCAAGGAAACTTGTTTAATCACATCTCTGTTAAAAGATACAGCTACAGACAAGGTCTTTGAGAAATACACTTGTCTTTTTGACCGGGGCGAGACTTCTGAAACATGGTCTTGGCCTAGCGGTAGTTTGGAAGACTTACTGAGGAGAAACAATGCAAGGCAAAAGATGATTTCAGAAGGTTAAGTGAGGTAACTGGCTTTGGGGATTCCCAAGGGAGTCCTCTTAATCTATTTTCTGTCAGGACACAAGATGATCATGAGGCCATTACACTTTTTAAAAAAAATTTATTTTGTGATAAGTGAGAATTTACAGATAAGATCATCATTTCTATGTTCAACATCTAAGCAAACCTCCAAATGGCTTGTCCTGTTTCCATTCTTCCATATGCACCACATCTTCGCTCTCATGTTGGATATTGCCTTTCCCTTTACCCAAGCTAATAACCTCTATGCCCTCTTGCACCCCCTTCTCTATAGATTAGGTGTCACAACATAAACCCACTTCAATTAATTCAGGTGGAGGAAGTCACAGTAATATTTGGGATAAATCAAGGAGATTGCATAACATGATAAGATTTTTCAAATGTATTGTATCCTAATGTGATTGCATGTGTGTTTCAGAGGAGAATAGACTTAATATTGTTAACCTCGCAGATACATGGAGAGCAAAGTGTAGCTTTATAACGTAGCTCTTGAGTCGATGTTTTTAATGTAGTCAGATGTATTTTTTAACGTAGTCCAGTATATTGTTTGTTTAGTTTATACCATTTGGATGTTTACAATTCAAAGAAAGATCTGAGTTTGAAATTCTGCAGAATTATTATTTCATAGTTTCTTTCTTTTAATCTCAGGAATTCCTTTTTCTGTTAATTAAATTTTTGAGTTTCGGAATTCATGCTCATGAAAGATGTGATGTTTGAGTCCAGCTTTTGCAGTTGCATATCTACTTATTGTGGTCTATTTATTGGTTGCACATACAGGTTAATGGTAACTTTCAAAGAAAATGATCAGCATCTTATTGAGTGTTGACTTTCCTTTGTGTTCCTTAGAATCCTAGCAAAGAAAAACCGGATTCACGGCCAAATTGTCCCTTTCGTGTCCTAATTGACAATCTACAGCTGGAAATAGATGCACTGAAAAATCAGATTCGAGTAAAAGAAAAGAAATATGCTGAGGACATGGAATTTATGAAAGCAAAAAATGATGACCTTCAACAGAACCTAAATAGGAGTGAAGAATCATTAAGAAGAACAACAGTTCAATACAGCGGACAGCTTAAGGAACTCACAGCTGAGAATGCCAGGCTATGCTCCAAATTGGAGGACGAAAAGTTAAACCAACAAAGACTAGAAACAGACATCGATTCCTTACAGTCTAGAGTGGCGGCTGCTGTGCAGGATCATGAGAGAAGTCAGAAATCAAAATGCGAATTAGAACTGTCTTTACAGACAGCACGTGATGTGTGTCTACATATACAGAAGAAATTCAAAATGGACCTGTCTAAGCTAAAAGAAACCAATGACACTCTTTGTCAAAAGCTTTCTAAAATGGAAATGAAATTCAGTAGCCTAGAAAGCGAGTTTACTAAAAAAAAAAAAGATGCTCTCCAAGAAGAGATAGTTCAATTGCAAAGAGACCTAAATCAATCACAGAGTCAACTGAAGGAAACGGAACACCGGTATCAAAATGCACCCGAGAAAGTGTGTGAATCCAAGAACGCAGAGAAGCTCCTCTATGAACGACTCGCTCGTCTCCAGGGTGAAAATGACTCACTTCAACAGAAAGTGCATGAAGCTGAAAATAAAGTGGACACTGAAGAAAAGAAAGTCACGAAGCTCCAAGATCAATTTCATTTACTGGTCAAAACATACCACAATGAAAGCGAAAAAAGGCAAGAGCTTGAGGAGAGAATTAAAGAGTTATCAAATATGTGTGATCTATTACAAGGACGGCTATGTCAGTGTGAAAAGGAGAAAGCGGAAAGAAAAGTAAGTATCCAGAGAGATGAATGGTTTTCAGACTTCCTGAAAGAAAATTCAAAATAATATAGGATTATGGTGAAATTTTGAATCGATGAAAATCTGTAGCATGCCAATGTATTTACTACAGCTCTCCAAAATATGCCTATTGTCCAGCAAAGAAACATTAGACCTGAGGCACGCTTTATTTTGAATAAGTGGCATCTCTCAGCTGTAAAATTCCAAGAGGCGAAAGCCTAAATTGCTTACAGGTAGAGACTAATTACAGTGTTTGATTAGATAATCATTCGTATGTTTTACAAGGCCATACAAGGCAGAAGTGTGCATACGTAAAACACTTGCAATGAAGATTCAGTTGAGTAGGTTACATTTTTGATATTCAATTCAAGATTTCCCAGATGAACTGGTTTTAAATGCTATACATTTTGCAAGAGTTTTCCTTCAGAAGCTTTTAATAGAGTAATTTTCGTGTTCTTTATGTCAATTTGAATTCATTGTTCAATTCAAAAATCATGTATTTTGAAATCTTTCATGTGAAGGAGGTGACAGCTTACAGAGCAGATCATCGGTTTTACATTCAACAACCCAGACAGACTTTGTTTCTGCTCCTCTGATGCAATTCCCTCAATGTTCCATCCCTTATGCCTGTTGCCTCTTTCTCCTCCTTTCCAGCCCTCTGAATTTTGTCCTAGCTTCAGTGTTGCATCTCGGATCTTCAGTAGTTGATGATTCTGTTACAGAGGTGGGTTCAGTGTCTGACCTACGCAGTGACAAAAGGGTCGTAATCTTGGGATCTCATCTGTCCATATCCAGTAAGCCTGATCTCTTTTATGGTTTTGAGTTGTGCTCTACCTGCTTTTCCCATCCTATCCAGGTCCTTCGAAGGTGATGCTTTTCAATGCAAATCGCTGGTGCCATCTAATTCTGTTCTCAGGCTTGGGGGCATGGGTGTTTTTGTGGTCCATCAGTTCATTGAACTGATCCTTTCCATATGTATTTTGATTTTCATCAGTCTTCTTTCCTCTGGACAGAAAAGACCACTGATTGCCTCTTTTGATGGAGACTCAAGGACTTTTAAGACACCAGTTACTCCTCACCGAAGTCAAACGTACAACATGATCTTGTGGAAACTGTTAGGCCGCTACACTTTGATGCCCCCAAGACCATATTCCTGATCGCCCAGTCCCTGCAGCTTATCCCTCAAAATGACTTCAGAATCAAAAGCATGTCTTCTTTTGCTTCTGCTTCCTCTTCGTCTTCTTCTTCTTTTTAAAATCATTTTATTGGGTGCTCGTACAGCTCTCATCACCATCCATCCATCCATTGTATCAAGCACATTTGTGCATATGTTGCCATCATCATCTTCAAAACATTTCCATTCCACTTAAGACCTCGGTAGCAGCTCATTTTTCCCCCTCACCCTCCCTCTAAAATCTTGTCTTCTTATAACATCTCAAATTTTTGAAAATAGTTGTTATTTCTTAGATCCTACTTAGGGACATGTGTGGCAAACTTTAAAAAAACCATAGTAGATGAAATATTTCGCTATTAGTTACAATTTGATTTGAACCTGGTTACAGATAAAGTCTCTTGTCATTATTTGTAGAAGCTATGCTTTATGAAGTTCCTGCTGATTCAGAGGCAGCCTTGTCCATTTGGGAAACTTGTTTTTGGTAGCCACTCAGTGCGAGCAAATGACTACGAAGACACTAGAGCTCTTGGTTTTAGGATTAAAAAAATATGTTAGCCTGTGGGAATTGTGCCTGTTCTGACCCCACGATGCTGAGGTGAAACACTAATGTCATACACCAGAACAGCAAGTGGAGCAGAGCAGTGAATTCCCCAGAGAACACCAAAATTAGACTGTGGGGTCAGGGCATGACACTCGATCAGACTCGACTGGAAAACTCTATTTATTGATTGGCTGTGTGTGTGTTTGTGAGATTAGTTTTTTGGTTATTGTTGGAGTTATTGTTTTAATTTCTATTGTTGCTTTGATTTGCTTGGTCTGTGTCTGTGCATATTATTATCTCTGCATGTATATCTAGAAAATATAGGCTGAATAAAAAAACCGGAGGAGAAAACATCTGGAAGACAGTGCCAGCGGGAAAATGGGAGACAGGGAGGTGGGGGAAGAGAAGTGGGTGCTAACAAATCCAGGGAAAATAGAAAAACAGGTGACCAAAAATCAATGTTGAGGATGGTGTAGGGTCCCTGTAGGCCTTGACCAAGGACAATGTAATGGAGAGGAATTACTGAAACCCAAATGAAGGCTGAGCATGATAGTGGGACAAGTGGAAATTTAAAGGAAATAGAGAAAAGAACTAGGAGTCAAAGGGCATTTACAGAGATCTAGATACAGGCATGAACATTTGTAAATATACTTATATATGGTGATGGAGACATAGATCTATGTGCATATATTTATAGGTTTAGTATTAAGGACTCAGATGGACATTGGACCTCTACTCAAGTACTCCCTCAACACAAGAACACTTTGTTCTAATATCCGCCATTCCATCATGCTCACCTTCCCAACACGATTGCTGAGGACAAATGGAAGCATAAGCAAATGTGGTAGAGAAAGCTGATGGTGCCCAACTATCAAAAGATAGAGCATCTGGGGTTTTGAAGGCTTGAATATAAACAAGTGGTCATCTAGCACAAAAGCAAAAGAGCCCACATGGAAAAATGGCCCCAGCCTGTGTGAACATGAGGTGTTGACAGGATCAGTAATCAGGCATCAAAGACCCAGAACAAAAAATCATGTCAATGTGAATGGGAGGGTGGGGTGCAGAGTGGAGGCCCAAATCCATCTATAGACAATTGGACATCCCGTTACAGAAGGGTTGTGAGGAGAAGACGGGCCAGTCAGGGTTCACTTTAGCATGGATGAAACATACACCTTTCCTCTGGTTCTTTAATGCTTCCACACCCCCACTATCAGGACCCTAATTCTACCTTACAAATCTGGCTAGACCAGAGCATGTACATAGGTACAGATAAAGATCTGGAAACACAGGGAATCCAGGACAGATAAACTCCTCAGGACCTATAATGAGAGTAGCCATACCAGGAGGGACAGGGGAAGGTGGGTGGAGAAAGGGGGAACTGATAACGATGACCTACATATAACCCTCTCTCAGGGGGATGGACAACAGCAAAGGGGGAAAAGGGAGACATTGGAGGGTACAAGACATGGAAAATTAATAATTTATAAATTAACAAGGGTTCATGAGGGAGGGTATGGGAGGGAGGGAACAAAGGAAGAGCTGATACCAAGGGCTCACGTAGTAAGAAAATGTTCTGAAAATGATGCTGGCAACAAATGTACTTGACACAATGGATATAGATATGGATTGTGGCAACAGCTGTATCGGCCCCCAATAAAATGGTTGTTGTTTGTGTGTGTGTGTGTGTGTGTGTGTGTGTGTGTGTGTCTGAGTGTGTTAGCAAATTAGGTGAATTTGTGAAAGCAGAATCCATGAGTAATGAGAATGGACTGTAACTGGATAATAAGCCTCAGTTCAAGTCTCAGCAATGATAATTTCACAAGAATTTACCCAATGCGAAGATAACTGTAACTGTCTATCACTTGTTGTATTGTGCTTGGTTCCCTCTTCACAGTAATATTAGCCGTTGGGAATGGCATGGTGGGATGAGGGTTGTAAGAGCCGAGGCCAGGGTGTGAAGTAGAGGCTGAAGTCCACAGAGCCTTTGAAGCCTATTGTAATGATGGTCATACTGAATGGGCTAGGCCCCTGTTGGAAGGATTTCAGCAGAGGATTGACTATGTGAGGTACTCACAAGTGAAAGTTAACTTGCAATGAAAAAAAGAGAAATTGTTGTACAGTCTAGAATTTCCAAACCAGTACAACTCATATAGCCATTTAATTTTGAGCTTTCTGTTGACATTTTATGCTTTGCAAATTTGTCATCCATCCCAAAAGAAAGCCCTCCCTCCCACGTAGGATGTAGCTCATTGCATGCCTTGCTCCCATGGCCTCCCCCCAGTCTACTTCTTGTGAGATTTGCAGTTCAGATAATACATAGTCTTTGGGATTGGCTTCTTCAAAGTCACACAGTGTTTTCAAGGCTCATCATTGTTATCCCTATTTCATTTCTCGTTAAGTAATAGAACATTTTATGGGCATACCACATTTTGTACATATTTATCATGAATACTACTGCAACGGCCGTGTGTGTATAAGTCTTGTTTGGGCATGTTTTCTTGTCATTGGATTGCATGCTGAACTGTTTGTGCTTACTTTGCCATGTCTGTGTCTTCCTTGAGTGGTGGACTCGTTCCCTGCTGGCCTGCTACTCAAAAGGTCAGTGGTTGGAAATCAGCAGGCCCTCTGCAGGAGAAAAACAAGGTTTTCTACTCCCATACAGCGTTGTAGTTTCAGAAACGCACAGGCGCAGTTGTACCTTGTCCTGTAAGCTCACGATGACTTGGCTTCAACGTGATGGCTTAAGTTTGTCATGTGGTGTTTTTTCTTTGTTTGTTTTGGTGCCTTCTCTCAAACTGACCTTTCTGTCTTTTCAGTTTCTTTTCACGCAGCCTAATCTGCATCCAAACCCAGGTAGCTCAATACCTCCATCTACCGGAAGCCTCCCCTAACTGCTCTTTCATTGACTTTCCCTTTGTCAGCACTTGCCATCCAGTCAGTGCAGGACAAAGGAGCTTCATTATTTCTATGATTGTTTGTACTGTTTTCCCCCTGAGAGATTAGTCACTTAAACGATATTTTTACTCCCAGAGGAAATAGTAGCTGATGTCTATGGCACCCGTACATGGTATAAACTGAAAATATTATTGTTTAACAAAGTTAGGATGATACTCAGCACTTTTACCACACCAGAGAGTTTCCTTGAAACACCAATATGAATAAGTTTTTAAAATTTTGAATGCAATCTAATGAAAATTGAAAGCCTTTAAAACGAATAGTGGAAAATTATATAATCATATGCTCATTGTTTGCTTGTTCTTTTGTTTTCCCACACTGTTAAAAATAAAAATCTAAATTGGCCTTTCTTCATCAAGCTGCCAGGACTGGGATTTACAGATGTATAACAGCACTTTACTCATTATAAAATGTTGGGCCCTGGCTTTCTGAAGTGCCCTACCAAATAGCCTTCCCTCCTCAATGTGCTGGCTCAACATAAACACTTGCAGAGCAGGAGTGGATTCATGAACCTTATTTCAGCAATGTTGTTGTTGTTGTCATTGTTAGGTGTCTTTGCGTCCCTTCTGGCCCATAGAAACCCTGCTCACAAACAAGGAGACACTGCCCAATCCTGTGCCAGCCTCACAATACTCACAATATTGAGCCCATTGTGCCGCCACTGTGTCGGTCCATCTCCTTGAGGACCTTTCCATTTTTGCTGCCCCTCTACTTTACCAGAGGGGATGCCCTTCTCCAGGGATTGGTCTCTCCTGACAGCACATCCAGAGTGTGCACCATGATGGCTCAACATCCTTGTCTCTAAGGAGCATGCTAACCATATCTCAGTAATAGACTCCCATACGTTCAGGGCCTAATGCCTTGAGCTCAATTCGGACAGGCATCTACATTATGTACTGCTTCATGCTGGAGGTACTAGTTGTAGTGCCTGATAGTCTGGGATCATCCCCTTTGCGTGGTATAAAGGGAGAGTAAGATGAAAAGAAGAGAGATTCTAGTCTTAGTGAGATTGGAGAAAGGTTTATTGAGTACTAGCCTTCACACCCACCCTTTTTTAATGCCCCTATTAATGATATATAAAAGACACACTGTAACTTTCTAGGCACCATTTCTGTTGGAAGACCACCAGATTGAAAGAACAAATTTGACTAAACACAAAGGCCAGTCACAATGATAACGCTAGAAGCAATCCCTCACAACGTGCACTGTGTGCCAGATACTCTTATAACGACGTAACCTATATGCCCTAATGTCATTCTCCCAGCATCCCTAAGAAGTCGATACTATTTTTATCTTCCTTATACAGACATAGGGACTGTATAGATGTTTCAGAATTTGCTCCAGGGCACAGGACTAGTAAATAGTGGAGTTGGGATTTACACTCAGCCATTCTGGCTCCTGTATTTAGTCTACTTCCAAAACTACGGTATTCTGTGAAAAAAATCTGGTCACGTACAGCGAATTATGAACTTGAATAATCACTGACATAGACATAGACACATAGGTATGTGCAGATTTAAAACGGTAGGTGATGTGGTGCTTAGAATATGGATATATAAATCTTTTATTGGAGGCTCTTACAACATTCCATACATCAGTTGTATCACGCAGGATAGATAAATTCTTAATGTAATTTCCTATCTTTCTCAATCTCACCAGTTCAGTGAGCTTGCCTATTCATATGAGAAAACATAATCTGGAAGCAAGACTAATGTTTTATGACTGGTGCAGGAGTCAGTGGATAAAGTTTTAAGTGGCCAGAGATAAGGTGTCGGCAGGAAAGGCATCAGAAGTTCAAAAACTAGCAAGGAAATCTATGTGAATGGGTGGGGATGTAGTGTAGACCCAAAACCCACCTGCCAGATCATTGGACAATCCTTCTCGGAAGAGCCCCACAGGAAGAAAAATAAATCCAGGGTGCGGAATAGCACCCAGGAAATCCATCGCTATCCTCCAGTCCTCTGATATTTCTTCCCCTTGCTATTATGCGTTTTATTTGTTTTAGCTCATTAAGCATGTGAGACTTGCGTATGTTCCTTTGCATAATTATGATCATTCAATTTACGTACGCCAAGAAAGAGATCCCTTCAGAAACAGAGCCCTTCTTCACCATGTTGGGCTTTCTGTGAATCTGCCTAGGACAAAACTCTTAAAGGTTCTCACTTCAGTAAACTCCCTCATGAAGTTGAGATGCCATCTTAAATCTTTCCAAGGTTTTAACCAAGGGTTTTACAGAGTCGTCCTTGGCTTTGGGGCATATTTTCCTGACAGCCTGTGGACTGATGGGAGTCAGATGTCGTTCCTTCATTTTAACATGAAGAGAACCTATAAATAACCAAAGGAGATGATATTGGAATTGAGGAAGGCCCCGTTCTTTTCTATTGACCAATGTTTCATTAGCTTCTCCAGAGCCACTAATATTCTACTTTCAGCTGCTAATAAGCAAGTGTCCTTTCTTCCAGATTTTAATATATTGTTTATTTACTTGTCTTTATATCCTGACAGTCAGACCCCTCTTGGGCCACCAGGCCCCTCTCTCTGAGCCCATTGGTTCTCTGTGATGCCCTTCCTATGGGCTTTCAGCTTCTACCTGCCTCCTGGACCTCAAGCCCCTCCCATGTGTTTCTGAATTGTTTGCTTGATTTGGGATAGGCACAGCACCCTCTTCTTCAGGGTCATTAGCAATTACTTCTTTTGTGACACAAGCCACTTGAACACGAAGTGCCTCAGAGGGAACATAGACATGCTCAGGAGCAGTGAAACCAGCCCTTGTCTTCCACATGTGAATGGGTGTGAGTGGCTGGCGCATTTGTGGACAGGTTGCTTTCTCCTCCACTCACCGGTGACCCCTTGGAGGAGGGACAGCTTAGGACACATCATCGAAAACTAGGATCCAGGGCAGAAATTTACAACACAACTAATCACAGGAAACATGTGTTGTGCTCTTTGTGTCTTTTCATTGTCTTCTTGGTTGGTTCAGAGTTCGACTGTGAACCTCCTGGCTGCAGTTGGAAACCACCAGCAGCTCCGTGGGAAAGACTGGGCTTTCCCTTCCCATGAACAGTCACAGTCTCAGAAAACCCACAGGCAGTCACTGCGAGTCTGCATTGATTCAATGGCAGTGATGTTTGAGACTGAGAAAAAGTCATCACCTTCTGAGAATCTGCTGTAGCACAGAGAATGCTTCTTGCAGTGAATTCATTTTAAACTTGTTTATCAGTACCAACTTTGACAATTCTCAGCTAACTTCCTTTATTACCAAATCATATTATTTTATTTCGTGCAGATTGACCCACTTACAGGCAAATGGGATACTGTTTATTCAAAATGGCAATCTTTGGAAATACAAAATCAAGCCCTTCAGCAGGAGTTGTCAGCTATGAAAGACACACAGCAGAAGTGTGAAAAACTGGAGAAGAAAAAAGGGAAGTTGGAACAAAAGGTCGTCCAGCTCCAAAGGGAATTAGACCAAAACCAGAGCAAGCTTGGCCAAGTGGACCAGTTTACATGGAGAGTTGAGGAACAAACAGAGGAAGTAGTCTATGAACTCCAACAAGTCAAAATGAGTTTACAGGTAAACTCGAACTCTTTGATCTGTTCTGTGCTTTCACTCATGGAGTTGAAAGTTACATGTCAGATTATGACATTGCATGTCTTTCCTTTACTTCGGTTCAGTCATTTGTTTGTAGATTATTAGAAAGATGGTGGAATTTGCTGCTCTCTATAATATGTCAGCGCCATCATGATTGTTACTGAGTTGCTCTTAGAGGATAATGATGCTCTTTACAAAATCCCTTGATGATTAAATCTAGTTATCATACAGAAGACTCCTAAGAGGCTAACCAAAAGCAAGTTACGATGTTACAAATGATCCGTACATTGGTTTAGAACTTACTGTATTATATTTTTAAATTAAAATGAATTACTATGCTTTCAAAGACAAAACCACATAAGCAATAGCTTGACAATGATAGTGTGGTTTATAATTCCGATGTGGCAGCTGACATTGATGATTTTTAAATTCAACTTTTAAAAATGTACTTCTGATTTATTTAAAGTTGCTCTCAGGTTCACTGAGAAGAACTAAAGATAAAAATGCCTGATGATTATTTTTAAATGCATCCCTTTGATTGGTTGTAGTGTCAAGCACAATCCCAGGGTCATAGAGAACACTTATGGGAGGAACAAACTGCTTCACTGAGAAGGGAGATGGAACAGAGAATGAAGGGGCTGGAGCATGAATTCTCTTCCCAAATCTATTCACAAAGAGCAGAAGCAGAGAAATACAAACAACTCTACCTTCAAGAATTAGAAGTGAAGAAAGAGTTCTCAAAACAACTAGACAAGTAAGTCAAAAGAGAACCACCGATACTAAATTGAACTCATTGACAGACTTCTGAAACCTAAGGTTTAGTGAGCCGGTTTTGTGATTTAAGAAGTGCAAAGTGGGCAGTATAATGTGGGAAACAGCATCAGCAAATCTGTTTATCTTTCAAATGACTAAAGAAACATTTGGCAATAGAAAAGAACGGGGCCTTCTTCAGTTCTAATATAGTCTCCTGTCAGCCAGCTTACATCTCTTTCCTGTTTGGGCTTTGTTTGGCTTTATTATTATCATTTCCTATATTATGGTCTTCTTGAAAGCCTGATGTACTACTAGTATACAGTGGTTGCTGGAGCTTTCTAATGTATACACACTTTACATTATAGAATTGCATTTCAGCATTCCCTGAAGTAGAAACATTAACAGAGTGAACTATGTTTTAGAAGCTGAGGCCTGGTGGTGCAAGCAGTTGGGCACTGAGCTTCTTAGGAACAGGTTGGCAGTTTGAGTCCACCCAGCCTCTCCACCGGAGAAAGATTTGGCACTCTGCTTACCTAGAGATCACAGCCAAGAGAGCACCCTGGGGCCATTCGACTCGGTCACTGGGAGCCACTCTGAGTCAGCAGGGACTCACCAGCACCAAACCTCAAGCCAAACTGAACCCTAATCTACTCCCTCCCTGGGAGCCCACTGGGAAAAGATATTCCGGCCGGGGCTGGCCCATATGGCCCAAGGCTCTCTTTGACTCAGGCCACCACATTTTTGTCCTGTGGAGCAGCTGGGGTGCCCACAGTCACTCTGTCAGCCACCAGCTGAGCATTTCAACCACTTTGCCCCCAGGGTTTCTTCCTGACAACAAACGGAAAACCAAACTCACTGCCAAGGTGACTCATGGCGACTCCCTGTGAGTTTCAGAAGGTGGAACTGTTTAAGGGAGTAGAAAGCCCAACAGCACAATTTCTATCCCAAGGGCACATCTCAAACTTGCATTGTGAAATTGTTAATACTTTTATTATCACCAGAGGGCATTTTAGGAAGGAAAAAAAAACGCCTTTCCATATAGTTTCTCCATTATAGCAACATTTAACTTAATGAGCTTGACTGAAGGATCATTTAGGGAACAAAGAAGTGGAATAAGAGCCGTTTGCTTTTTGTCATCTTCACAGAAACACTGAGAGGCTCTCTGAGGTCAGTGCAAATCTAGCCCTGGAAAAGCAGCAGAACCAAACCTTGTTCAACAGCCTTGTGATGCAGCAAGCCCGAGAGGCATCTTTTCTTGGAACTGCTCCAACTAGTTCTATATGTCATAGAAATTTACATGGGAGTTCCTCCCGCAAGTAGGCACCAGGATGCGGATGACAGCACAGATGACCACTTGGGTAAGGTTTGTTATGTTATACTTTAAGGTGCAGATTTCTTAAATGTTAATCTGGCTGTTAATTTGGTGAAATAATCACTTGTTTATTTGGTCTGTACATGTTAAGCTAATGTCCTGCGTAGCCATGCAGGAAAGAGACCTACATTTCACGCTGGTTTCTGTTGCTGTGGCTCTCTTTAAGTAGCTGGGTCTCTCTTACATGGAGGAAACGAATTGTATCACTGTTTCAGTTGAACTAGTGGTTGGAGGTCGCTTCCTTTGGCCATGCAAGTAATCTTTTGCATGTAGTTCATCTTTTACAATTGCCTCGCCAGCTGATAATGTTGGGAGAAAGACAAAGCTTTCTGGGCTCATAAGGAGGCTCAGTCTTGAGAACACACAGAGGCAGTTCTGCCTTGTCCCCTAGGGTGGCGATGGGCCAGCAGTGACTCCTCGTCAATGAGTGAGTCAGCTGATATTGTCTGAATGCTAAATAGACAACTTCATATGCCTTTTGCTGATTTTTGGTTTCAGATTTCACATTCGAGTTCCCTAGTGAAATAGTGTATCCTCTGTGTCAGAAGGAATTGTACATTTTCATTGGGTCCTCATTCAAGAATATATTAGTATAACTACAGAAGTTAAAATTAACCTGAGCAAGAATATTGTGAGATTTTACAGCACATAAAATTCTTTTCTCAGTATGAGTCCTTCCTCTGAGTTTGAACTTAAGATTTTATCTCAGACAGCTTTATAAATCGTATAAGCATTATAAGCTATATAACTGATACTGTTTTATCAAAGCTTTACTAGTACCTGTGTGTACAGCCAGCACCCAAGACAATGCATGGCACAGACAACTCAGTAAATGGTTTTCATCGGCTTCAAATCACAAGATTAATTTTACTCTAGATTTTAGTGCACTATCAATTTCAGAATTTTCTCCGTTTATCTTAGTCATGTTGCTATTCTTCCAATGTCCATTTAATTCCTCCAATGTTCATTTAATTCCTCCAATAATTATTTCTCTAAATGTTGTTATATAAATGTATCAAAGATAAAAATAAAACCTCAAGGTAGAACATTGTTTGGGTCACATTTGTTCCCCAGCTAGAAATAGAAATAGACTGCCGGTTTCCATCATCAAGTTTATTCTGAATTTCAGCGGTGGCGTCTGTCTATGGGCTTGTTTCGTACATGGAAGCTCATACAGTATGTGTCCAGTTGCAACTCACATGTGGCGTGCTCATGTCCAGTAGCAGAAGCTATGTTAATAGGTTGTGTTTATTTATTTTATTCAGTAACTTTAGTATTTATAGTACGGTTATAGCAACTCTTTCATATCTCATACCTGTACATCACTGAGCTACAGAACACGTTTTATGGGTTCGTTTCCCTTAAGTTTCCTTTACCAATCTCCATTTCCCCAAACAAGAGGAAACAGCGAGCATAGTAGAAGGGGGTTCGGCTTAAATAGAGGAAAGGTCTGCTGTTAATTGGCTCTGTGACCTCTGAGAAGCTCGATAGTCTCTCTGAGTCTGTATTTTCTCCAATGTCAAATAGGGAGTTGACTAAATCATTACGTTTCACACACGAAAAATAAAGAAATAGAACCTTGGTTTTTGGTGTTAAAGGAGCTTCATGAAACCGTATTAACTGAGGCAGTGTTGTGGGGAGTCATTATGTTAGTTGTAAAAAGTGATCTATAATTAGCCTGCCTCCTGTCATGTTTGTCCTTCTGTGCTCGAGGAATTTCACTCAGCAGAATGACCTCCAGGCCCATCCGTTCTGTGCAGTGTGGCTCAGATTCCTTGCTGTTGCGAACACTGCAGCACGCTGCATGGTTAAGTATCCCTTCTCCCACTGCTGGGCACTGAGGCTGAAACTACCACCTTGCCGTCCGTCCTGGATCGTGAGATGATCTACATGGGTCTGCATCGCCCTGGTCCTGTCACCACTCTGTGTCATAGGAAGGGATCCAGTTGATTTTCCTGTGCTGATTCTGTCACTTTATTTTTTTAATCATTTTTCTGATGGCTCATGCAGCTCTTATCATCATATATACATACATACGTTGTGACAAGCACATTTGCACACTTGTTACCATCATCATTTTCTAAACATTTTCTTTCTACTTGAGCCAAGGTATCAGCTCCTCACTTTTCCCCCTCCCTCCCTCACTTACCCTTGATAATTTATTAACTTTTATTTTTTTTTCATGTCTTACACTGACTGAGGTCTCCCTTCACCCAGTTTTCTGTTGTCCAGCCTCCAAGGAGGGCGTTCTATGTAGCTCATTGTGATTGGTTCCCCCTTTTCCCACCAACCTTCCCCGTACCCTCCTGGTATCGCTACACTCGTTGTTGGTCCTGAGGGCTTTATCTGTCCTGGCTTCCCTCTGTTCTAGCTCTTATTTGTACCTGTGTACATGCTCTGCTCTACCCACAATTGTAAGGGAGAATTGGGATCATGAGAGTAGGGGATGGGGCAGCGGGGAGAAGCATTAAAGTAGAGGAAAGTTGTATGTTTCATCGGTGTTATACTGCACCCTGACTGGCTCATCTCTTCCTTGTGACCATTCTGTAAGTGGATGTCCAGTTGTCTGCAGATGGGCTTTGGGTCTCCATTTTGCAATCACCTTCCTTCACATTGATATGATTTTTTCTTCTGGGTCCTTGATGCCTGATACCTGATCCCATCGACATCCCATGATCACACAGGCTGATCCTGGAGTTGTGTTGAATTGTCATAATTGGGTTCAACAATATTCTTTCTGAAGAAGTCTGGAAGTTATAATATATATAATCATATCAATCACAAGTAAAGTTTTGCTTCTTTGCCAATGAAATACCATTTGTCTGTGTGTTGCCTGCTAGCATGGGTTAAGACTTCCAGGCCAGCTTTCAAAGAGAAGGGGAATAGAGACTGACATCCATTTTCATGATCTTTTGGGATCTCCTAATTGTACACAACTCGGGGCTTTATGAAGTTTGGGGTAAAATGAAGTGAGAAGCTAGTGGTGCTTTTCAAGCCCCTGGATATATTGATTTCTAATTCCATAGAGTCATAAAGCAAACCAACTAGATTTCTGCTTATCCTTTCTTCATAGAAACATTAACTTCTGCTTATCCTTTCTTCATGAAGGTATGCCTGGAATCTTTATGTACACATGAATGAAGTGTTACATGCACAATACATATTTCCTAATAACTTCACTACATCTTTTATCAATCGGATTTTCATGTGACACCAGGGCATTACCACATTCTGCAGTTGTGTACTTCAGATTCACTGAAAAATCTTAATTTTCTTTTTTTTTAAACAATTTATTGGGGCTCATACAATTCTTATCACAGTTCATACATTTAATTTTCTTTTCAAAGATATTTTTAATTCTAAAACCCATTTTATAGGTAATTAAATTTCTAAAAATACCGAATGGAAAGTTTATTCTAGTTTTAAGGAAAATATTATAAAGTACAAAAACCTGCTGTAGCTTTTAAACCATGACTTGAACTATTAATTTTTATGTCAGTAAGACCAGGCTTCACTCTTCTAAAATGATATATATATCAATATTTGAATGTTTATCAGAGTAGATTAAGCAACATTTTTCCTTTATTACCTAAAATGAAGATAAATTGAAAATATGTTTGCATTTACTTTTCTATTTAGCCAGTTCCCAAGTGAGTTCTAATCTCTAAAATATGATATAAATGATGACTGCATATTATAAAGATATGCATCATCCTTACATAGACTCTCTTTCTTCTCTGTTTCTTAACTTCTCAATGAGAATTAGGTCGGCTTTCCCATTTCAGCTCATTTAAAAAAATATTTTTATTGGGGCTAATAAGGCTCTTGTCACAGTCTGTATATACATCAATTGAGCAAAGCACCCTTATACATTTGTTGCACTCGTCATTCTCATAATTCACCTTCCACTTGGGTTCCTGGAATCAGCTCGGTTTCCTGTTTTTTCCCCCGTCCCCCTCCCTCCGCGATCCCACCCCTGGTTCCTTGATAGTTTATAAATAATTATTATATCTTATCTTACACTCCCCGGCGTCTCACCTCACCCGCCTCCACATCGCCCATCTCCCAGAGAGGAGGTTACACATAAATCTCTGAGATCGGTTCTCCCTTTCTACAGCCCCTTCCCTCATGGTGTCGCCACTCCCACCACTGGTGTTGAGGGGTTCGTCTGTCCTAGATTCCCTGTGCCTCCAGATCTCCACTGCACCGCTGTACATCCTCTGGTATAACCAGGTCCACAAGGCAAGGTAGAATTGGGGTCATGATGATTGGGAGAGGAGGAAGCGTTCAGGAACTAGAGGTAGGTTTTGAGTTTCATTGCTGCTACACTGAACCCTGAGTGGCCCATCTCCTCCACACTACCCCTCTGGAAGGGGTGTCCAGCTGTCTACAGATGGGCATTGGGTCCCCATCACACACTCCCCCTCTTTCACGGTGATGTGATTCTCACCACCACCCCACATTTGTTGTTGGAGACCTGGTCTCCTCTGCCCTTCACGATCACCTATGTTGGTGTGCTGCTTCCGTGTGGGCTTGGTTGCTTCTGGGCTAGATGGCTGCTTGTTTGCTTTCAAGCCTTTAAGTCCCCAGACGCTATATCTCTCAGTAGCCAGGCACCATCAGCCTTCTTCACCACACTTGCTTATGCACACTTTCGTCTTCAGCCATTATGTGAGGAAAGTGATCACACAATGATTGTTTTTGTTCCTTGGTGTCTGCTACGTGGTCCATTCAACACCCTGTATTCGCTTAGGCCGTGTGCTTCTTCTCTGTGGGCTTTGTTGCTTCTGAGCTAGATGGCCGCTTATTTGCCTTTAAGACCCCAGACGCTATATCTTTTTGATAGCCGGACACTATCAGCTTTCTTCACCACGTTTGCTTACACACACGTCTGTCTTCAGTGATCAAGTTGGGAAGGTGGGTATCCTGCAATGACTGTTTAGCAGGGCGAGGTGCTATTGTATTGGGGGATTATGCATGTGGAGGCCCAATGTCCATCTGCTACTCTACTACTGAACCTATAAATATATGCATAAAAGTCTATTGCCCCCATAATCATAAATATATTTACATATATACATGTCTGTATTTAGGCTTCTCTGTATGCACTTTGCCTCCTACTCCTTTCCTCTATTTCCTTTCACTTTCCTCCCATTCCATTACCATGTTTAGCCTGAATTCTGGTTTCAGTAATTCCTCTCAGTTACCTTGCTCTTGGTCACTCCCTACCAGTCCTCCCCTCCCGCCTCTGGTTTTGAACCACTCGCTGTTCCCTTGTCCCTGTGCTGGGCAACACCTCCTCCCTTCCCCTACCTCCCACGCTCTCATGTCCCTCCAGGACCGTTGTTCCTGTTGTTTTCTTCTCTCATTATTTGTCCAGCCTATCTTGTCTAGGTGGACCTGCTGACATAGTAATATGTGCATACAAATGCATATGACTTTGACTGGGCCCAAGTGGCACATAAGAACATGATTTTGACAGAAGCAACATCGACACGTTCAGCTCATTTTTTTAATGTTCACTCATTTAAGCAACTAAATTTGTGTCTTGTAACATTAAAAAGAACACAGGTAGAGAAAAAAAGAATATAGGACTCACTTCTGATACAGTAGATGGAAAAAATAGGTGGAAACCTAGATAAAGGTGTGTCGATAAGATTTGTTAATTTTAATATTGATTCTTGAATTCTAAATAGAAAATGAATCCCCCCACTTCATTGTTGAGATAATAAAAATCATATTACACATCCCTCTAGGCACATCTAAGAAAATATAATGATGTATAAGTATTCCTAATGAAGAAGGTCCCTAATGAAGAAAGCATTCCTAATGAAGTCAGTTATTCCTAATTTTCCCATCATGTTCCATATCTTTAACAAAGCTTTGAAATGTATTCGGCTCCCTATAGCCTTTCATTCTTTTCTGACATCTCTGAAAACTCTTAACCTGAACGCAGATATTTGGTTCAGAAAATAAGGGCAACATCTAGTCCTGCTGCTTATGATTGGAATAAAAGACAAGGAAGATAGACTGATCTAGTATCAAGCAAATCGTTCTCATTTGTGACCTTTTATATATTTGATTATTCACTTAATTATTGGTTCCCATTTGACCTCAGAGTAAGTTCCAAATTCTTCATCATAGAATAAAAATAGAGTAATCACTGTGCTTTTTGGCAACTTAGTCAGCCTTAGCTTTTGTCACCCTCCCTACTCTCCCCCTTTGAACTAGCATCTAGCCAAACTAGACTCCTTATGAGTATCGCAAGGATTGTTGTCACTCCCAAATCTGCGTATGCTGCTGCTTCCCTCTATCGGACCCAACCTTTAGTGATCCTCCCATATCACCTCCACCCCAGATCATATCCTACTGAGACAGCTGTCATTCCTGGGCACGACAATAGTGCGATTTTTTATATCTCTCGCGTTATCTATGAACAAGCTCTAAGAGGTTCACGGGACAGTGGAATGGAATGATAGGGTCCTTTTTAACACTGCTTTTTGAAAGCACTCTATGTAATACTGTTTGTTTTTTACACGCTTGTCTCTATACAAACAGGTGTGCATACATTAAGAATAGATCGCTTTTCATTTCACAGTACATTTAGAATTTATTTCTGTCTCAGAGTATGGGATGAGAAAGCTGGGAGTGTGGAATAGGGAGTCAGACACTTAGGGTAAAAATCCTCCTCCAGCGTGCCACTGTGGAACAGACCGGTTGCTCATATGAAAGCTCAAGTTTTAGAAACCAAGCAGTCTGAGGCAGCCCAGCTATCAGCACCTTTAACTAGGCAGAAATCAGGAATTCGGTTGATAAAATTTTGACTGGAGAACGTGAAATTAGAGAAATGAGAGGAGGGACAATTCAGAGCAGGTTTTGGCTTTGATTGATTTAGAGAATACTTGACTGTAGGTTGTAGGGATTGGCCACCCTATATAAGTACTAACCCAGCCCACTGCCATTGGTTCCCAATCTGTAAATCTTATGGGAGCAAAGTGCCTCCTTTCTATGCTGCGGATCAGCGGGTAGTTTTGAGCCACTGACTTGGATTCAGCGAGCAGCACAGTGATGAGTCCTCAGAGGCATCGGGGCTCCTTCCATAATTGTAAACTGATACAATTCTTATGGATTTTTAGTAGCTATCAGGATGTCTTTCTCAATTCACAAGGCATTAAGAGAACACTAATACCCACGCGTTTTTTGGCACCTTCTTATGGAAGAAATTCCTTCTATACTCTTTCTACATCAATGCGTAAGCACAAAGGAAAAACATTTTTAGCGGCATAAGTTTGCTTTAAGACAGGAGGCATTAGAGAAATAGCTTAAGTTTAACTTACAATAGGGTCTGACTTGATATTGATATCTAAAGCTAGAGTTAGAGACTCCTTCAAATCAAGTGCCTCAAAGTTGAGACTTTGATGCACACTCACCCTTTTCTTCCCTAAAAACAAAACTAATAGAGTGTAAAATTAATTTCCAAACATCCTGTACATAATTAGTCCATAGCTCATATTTCTACTCCTCCCTTCCTTCACTAAACTTTTTACTAGATCTCAAACATTCTAAGTCAGTGGTTCTCAACCTTCCTAATGCCACGATCCTTTAATACAGTTCCTTGTGTTGGAGTGACACCCCAACCATAAAATTATTGCCTTGCTACTTCGTAACAGCAATTTTGCTACTGTTAGGAACCATAATGTAAATTGTAATGTGGTTTCCGATGGTTTCAGGTGACCCCTGGGAAATGGTCATTCAACCCACAAAGGGGTCACTACCCACAGGTTGAGAACCGCTGTTCTAGGTTATCCATTGACTCTCGGTTTCCTCCCACTGCTCAGCCACCCACCCTCATCATTTTGCATAGTATACCTTACTGAGTTGAAGTGTCTCTGACATGGGAAATTCATGCTGTCTTCCTCATCCATTCTTCTCCCTCTCTGTCTTTTAGAAAGGAGCCCTGGTGGGCACTGGGGTTGCATGGTGGGCTGCCAACTGCAAGATCAGCAGTGGAAACCTCCAGCGCAGAGAGAAAGATGGGGCTCTCTAAGGCCCTAGTGTTACAGTCTTGGAAAATCTCCCCTTTTCAGTGGGTAGCTGTGAGTTGGCATTGACTTGATGGCTGTGTCTAGTTTGTTTCCGCCTTTTATATCAGCAGTCCAGGGTTGAGGGCAAAGACTTGGTGATGCTGTGGGTCTGTTGTTTGCTGGCTGACCACAAGGGTGGTGGTTCAAACCCACCAGCTCCTCTGAGGGAGAAAGGTGAGGATATCTTCTCTCTTAAAGATTCATCTCAGAAACCTTCTACAGGGTCTCTCCGAGTGAGAACCTATTTGATAGCAGTGGATTTGGTAAGAGTTACCATGTTGTCTGGTCATTATTCTCTGACATGCACCTTATTTTTCTTGGGTGGTCCTAAAACCTGACACCCAAATCACCCAAACACGATTCTCTCTCTTCACTAATAATATGTGCATTTATCATTTGAATCCTACACATTCTAAGTATACTTTCCCATTTCCTTTTTTGAAAGATGATTTTGGTTCCAATATCAACAATGCTCTGTTTCAATTAATGTCATTTGCTTTTATAACATGTCTTCGACTTGATGGAGACTTTTAGCATTATGGTAGTAGACAGCATGGGGAGCTCGTTCTATAGTCTTTTGAAAGAGATGCTAGCTTTTGCCTGGAGGCTACTAATAATGGCCTCATCATTGGTAGGTGCCACAGAGTTGATTTCTAGACCTACTGACCCTGCATACAACCCAAGGAAACCCTGCCGGGTGTTGAGGTGGATTCCAGCTGCTAACCTTGCACACCCAGGCACTCCTTTCTTCATGCAAAGTTCTCTGGCAGGAAAGCTGGGCTTTCTACTCCCATCACCTGTTGCATTCTCACAAACACACACACCGGGGTTGCTGAGTCAGTATCGACAATGGCAATGAGTTTGGTTTGGGGGTTTGCTAGTTGGTCTAAACTTATTCTGTTGACAAATACTTTACCATTTCTCTGCCTTTGTTCCATTTAAAGACAGTGTAGCATAAATAAAGGAATTCCTGAGGCAGGCAAACCCAGAGGTTGGCAGTTTGAGTCCACTGTTAGGTACCCTGGAGGACAGACTTGACAATCTGCATCTGAACAGTCATGACCTTGAAAATCCTACAGATCCACTCTGCACACATGGGCTGTGATAGCTGGGATCTTGATGCCAGAAAGTTAAATCAGAAATATAAAAGTAAGAAAAAGGCTTGAAGGAAAACGAGTGGCCATCTAGCTCAGAAGCAACAAAGCCCAAATGGAAGACGCACACCAGCCCGTGTGATCATGAGATGTTAAAGGGATCAGTTATCAAGCATCAAAGAACAAAAAAATCAAATCATTTTGAATGAGGGGGAATACAGATTGGGGACCCAAGACTCATCTGTAGACGACGGGACATCCCCTTACAGATGGGTCCTGGCTAGGAGACAAGCCAGTCAGGGTGCTGTGCAGCAATGGTGAAATAGACAACTTTTCCTCTATTTTTAAATGCTTTCCCCCACCCTACTATCTTGGTCCCCTTTCTACCTTAAAATTATGGCAAGACCAGAGAATGTACACTAGTACAGACAGGAACTGGAAATACAGGAAATCCAGGACAGATGATCCCTTCAGGACCATCAGAGTGGCCATACTAGGAGGGTGGAGGAAGGGTGGGTTAGAAAGGTGGGGAAATATAACCTCCTCCCTAAGGGATGTTCAACAGAAAAGTGGGTGAAGGGAGATGTCAGACAGTGTAAAATATGACAAAATAATAATAATTTATAAATTATGAAGGGTTCATGAGAGGGTGGGGGTAGTGGGGAGGAAGGGGGATAAAAGGAGCAGCTAACAGCAAAGGTTCAGGTAGAAGGCAAGTGTTTTGAAAATGATGATGGCAACAAATGTGCAAATTTGGTTGGCACAGTGGATGCATGTATGGATTGTGATAAGACTTGTACTAGCCCCCAATAAAATGATTTTTTAAAAGATTGGGAAAGAAGCCACAATAGAAAAAGGAAGAAACAGAGTAAGAAAACGAAAAGGTTTTGAACTTGCTGTAGCGTAACGCTCCATACTGCCTGTTTAGCGTGGAAGTATCCACGGTTTAGTGGTTAAGACTCAATATTTTAGAGTAAACCAGGATCAAACTAAGTCCTGCTACAGAAAGATGATGGAATTCGTTTCCCTCTTTCCCTCATTTGGAAAATGGAGTATTTGGCTATAGAAAATCATCAGTTGGGTAGAATTTTTAATGTTAGTTATTATTAATTGTTTTCACTCACTTTGCGCTTCTAACCTGCATGTTTACATTTTACTTTTTTGGTTGTAATACTATCACCAGCTGCTGTATTTCCTAGATTTAGATAGACAGTTATATTGGGAAGGACCATCTCACCTTCACCCCAGGGGTTTTTCAAGAATGGATACATCCTAAATGGGGAAGGGAAAAATAATAAGCTTTTGGTGTTGAGACCACTGCCCCACCCCACTCCAAGGTTCTTTGCTGTATAAAATAGTGGGGGCCCCTACCCGAGCCTAGGACTTGGTAAGGATTTCCAAGGTATTTCTAGCTTCTAGCTGGTGAGGGAGCTTAGGTGAGGGTTCGTGAAAACGTTCAGAGAAAGAGGTCAGCAGCTCTGGTTTAGAATGTTTGATCACCTGCTTCTCTGGATCCTTTGGGCTCCTTTCTAGGAAATGACAGTTCTTTATCTCTTTATGTTCTTAACTAGAAGTGAATTTAGCCTATACATCTATACCGTCTATTTCCATTGACGGGACTGTTTCTTCTAGAGAGACATTTGTATACCTAATCAAAAGAGGGGGTCTAGTTGAACAGTGATAAGTTAAATTGAAGAACACTGAAAAACTCATGAGCAGGTTCCTAAGAGCAGCACTTTTATATTCATAGAAAAGCAGAGTTCTTTCATGGGCAAAGAAAAAGTGAAACTCGTTATATTTTAATTTTTGTGGGTTTTTTTTAGAATAGTGATTTTTCCTATATAGTTATTTGTTGTTGGTCATTAGGATGTTTTCATGTTTTCCTCCAGGTTGTTTAGATGTATTTAGTACATTACATGCCTCTTGCTTATCCAGACAACATCTAAGAACTCATCACAGCACCTGTGCACATCTTCAGTATTGGCCACATGGGAACAACAAGATTTCCTGCTTTGTAAAAAATGTAAATGATTTATTAGGTTATTTTACTTTGTGTTATGTCTATTTCTCATTACAGCAATGATTTACAGTGTATTTATCTCCAAAGGAGAAAACCACCATAGAGGCATAAATGTCATAGGTAGAAAGTAAAAAATATTTATTTATTTCCAACATTTGTAATAAGAATACATTTTTCCCCAACAGATTAAAAAGATGTCTGTTATTCAGAGATGGCAAGAATATGGCTTAAGAGGCACGCATTTCTTGGTGATAGCCTTAGTTGGTAGGCAAAGCTTTGTGGTAGGACACAGTTTGCATGTCCTATTGCCCTTTTAGGAATTTGGTCAATATGTATTCTCCCGCTGTGTGTGGACAAGAATATTTATTGCATTCGGTGTCATTTCTGGACATGAGATCATAATAAAGAGATCATTGAATAACTTATAGAAATCTCACAATTATGAGGCTATAAATGGCAATTAAAGTGAGTACTGTTCCTGTTTTGGAAGTTGTTCATGATTTACTGTCATGTGAAACAAGGGAATTGCAGAAAATCATTTACCAAATCTGGAATGGTTTCTATATAAAAAGTAGCTTTGCACACATTGAACACAGTGATGAAGGCATAACAGTCAATACTTCTGGCAAGTAGGATTAGGGTTTGAGAAATTGGAAGACACCATCTTTTGATTTCATGCTCATCTGTGCCTTCTCATAAATAAACACTTTATAATGATCAAGAAAAAATGTAATGTTAATTGTATAGAATGAAAATATTTCAGTGATGTGTCTTTTTATTATTTTCATTGGCTTTTATTATATCACAGTTTGTAAGGACCATGTTAAGATGATCAGATTTGTATTGTTAACACTGTTTATTTGATAAATGTTTCTTGATGTTGGTTAATTCATGTTTACATTTCCAACCAATTTTATATAGCTGAAATATAATTAGATGTTCATATAATGGCATAGGCATCATAGTGTCCAAAGACAGAACATTGTCATAAGTGAACTGTAAGTGGTACCGTGACTCATGACCTGATGGATTAACGCAAAGGCACCTTGTGAAAGGCACTGAGTGCTGAAAGTATTTGACTAATTGAAGATGGGTTGAAAATGATGTATCAATGAGAGTCATCTGTAATGATACTCTATTCCAGTTGTTAGGAATGTGTGAGTTACCAAGGAGAATAACGGAAACACAGATCTTTCCTGACAGTTCTAGAACGAGTAAATTGGTGGAAATCCAAGTTGTCCAGGGAGCGGTCTCTCTGTTTAGCTTTTCACGGTATTTGTTAAACAAACAGATTCCATGACGTCTAGGCATTCCACGTCTTCTATGACAAAGCATGTAAGTACACTATACTTTTATTTTTAAAGGTAAGTGTTTTTTGTCTACAGGGTTCTGAGTTATTGCTTTGGATATAACAGACTTTAAGATTAAAAATAAAATATTTGAAGGAAGTGGAAGAATTCCACTTGGGAGTCAAACTTTACTCTAAACAGGAGGAGGCACTTATTTGAAGAGTACATGAATTATTTTATTTCTTCTCCTATTGACTGGATTTTATTTCTCCTAACATTTTCTCTTCTTTCCCCTCTGCATTTCTGTTGTAGAACTCATATGAATGAGCAAAAGCATTTCTCAGCGACACATACAAAAGTGACCGCGACTCTAACAGAAGTCTTAATGAACTATGACTTTGGATGCCAGTCTTTCCCTGTGTTAGGACATGTGATTTTATTTTCTTTCTGTCTTAGCCTGTGGGCCATGTTCTTTAGCCCTAGATAAGTTTTGTTAATTATCAAATTCCCTGATTCTTTTGTGTTGCAAATCTATTAAAGTTTTTATTTCAGATATACATTTCCAGCTTTTAATTTTTATTATAAATCATAGCTATCTTATATTATTCAGAGTCTTGTCATTACAACTTTAGTTAGTAAAATATGATTTCCATTAGTTCCTTGCACCTGTTTTTAATAACTGCTGTGAAGTATTTGTGTACTATATCCAACATCTAGAGGCACTCAGAGACAGTATCAATTTCACCTTGATGCTCACCTGGTAAATTTTTTATTCAACTTTAGATATTATAATGTAGCAAGATGGATTCAATTTTTCCCACCAGAATCTTATATTTTGTTCCTTTGTTTGTCTGTTTAACCCCTGGCCTGAAGTAAATTTGTGGTGTTTTCCAAGTTGTTATTAAGTCTGTATTAATCTCTAGGGGTCACTACTCTCTATGAGCCGAGATCAGTCACAGATTTGCCTGAAACCCTTCCCACTAGTAAGACCTCCACTGGTAGATCTCCTGATGAAACACATCAGGAGATCTGTGGCAAGGACATTCCAAGTTTGCATTGCTTTAAACTCTGCCTTCGCTTTTTCTCTCTGTGTTGACATTCATTCATTCATCTGCCTAACTGGAAGCTAATACAGATATTACATCCTTCCATAATTCAATCGAATCAATCAATATTGTGCAATTGCTATAGGACTCCTTGATATTATTTCCCTTTCCCCTGCCCACCACCACCACCACCATTGTGTTCCTGCTCAGAAACATTCTACTTGCTGTCCCTCTAGGTTTATCAATCCTGGCTTTTATATACCGAAAAATATATAACACAACTTCAGGAGGGTAACACCCAATGACATAACACATCTGAGATAAATCATAATATGAGCCAACAAATATAAAAAATACGGCAAATGTTAAAATACACCCTGATCCATGTTCATAAAGCATGCCCATTTTATCTTTTTAGTACCCAGTCACTACAAAGTGATGGTTCCTCTCCTATTTCTGTCATAGGGGAGTCACTTGTCCTGTGCCCTGTGCCCTGTGCACCCACCTTTCTGGTATAGCCCTGCCCTATTCCTGTACAGTAGTTTGTGTCTGGGTCCCACTGACTTCCACTGACCCATACAGTAAAAATATATTGTCTTCAGTGGTCACAGAATTGAACTATAGAGAGAATGAGTTTGTGGGCTCACTTCTGGAGCTCGCGAGTCAGTTCTTCAGAACTGGAGTGTAGTTTTTTTCCGACAACCAAGCCTATTGTTAACAGTCACTCTGACTCCTTCAAAAGATATCGGCTGGTCCGTCCAGCTCCAGTAATACTAAGTGATCGTGGTGTGTGTGGAGAAGTCGGCACAGGTTAGGGAGAGGATCTGAGAGGTTTCACCACTCCTCAGAGGGATTCCTGCAGCTGGAATGGAGCAGAACTAGGGAGAGGGGAAATAGTAAATAGGCAGTGAGGACAAATAGTAGACACCCATTTATAATAGGCTATTTTGAGAAACCCACAGGGAGGCTCTAATACCAATAGACGAATGCACACAGAAAACCACAGCTTGCTGTGTAGCGTACAGATTCTAACTGTTAGATGGCTTGTCACCGTGATTGCAGCAATGAGATCAAACATAGCAAGGACTATGAGGATGGCATAGGACAGGACAGGGTTTCATTCTATCATACACGGAGAGACTATGATTGCAACCAACTCAATGAAAGTGACAATAACAACAATAGCATTTGTATTGAGGAAGCATGATTTCCTATTCAATAAAACTGTAGTGCAAGGTTATTGGTAGATAAGTTGAGAAAAGTCAAGATTCAGATATAGAGTCCTGGGGGAGTGATTGAATTGGATCACTGCCCTAGGTCAACCCTTGCTATCTGACAGGCTAATCATGAGTTTCAAAGAGCAATCAGTAATTATCCTATCCACTGCACCTGAGGCTAGGTGGGTTTCTTTCCTTCAAGCATCCTAAGAACTCCATATAAACCTATCACTTCTTCGTGGAAGGTATGTCTGGTTCACCATGAATAACACTCACTGGGGATACGTGAAGAATGATCAAGTGTACTTGAACTTCAAAATAATGCTGAGTTAGTTATGTTTTCTATTTCTGAGGGGGTGGGGGTAATCAAGTACACCTAAGTCCTTAAAGTGAGATCCTTGCACTTCAATACTCTGAAGAGATCTTGTACAGAAGATTTACCTAATGTAATATATCTTTTGATCTTTCAACTGCTGATTCCATGAGTATTGATTGTGGGTCCAAGCAAGAAAAAAATTTCTGATGAACATTTCTCAGGGTGGTGTGGACGGGTCAAGAAACTTTGCGGTAGTGGAAACGGGATGTGTCAGAATTTCCTTTGGCCTTGGCAGGGTTTCAACAGCATTCCTGACTCACTACAGGGTCTTCTGCAGAAGAAGAGGAGGCAGAGTTGACCTCTGAGTCCAGTCCCTGGTGTGATCAAGAGAATTAGGACCAGGGAGACAGTTCTTAGCTCAAAGGGGTGTTCTGAGCAGGTGAGGTCGTGTGGTGCCACATCGAAGAGCAGTTGGCTTTCCTGTTGCATCACTGATATTAATGTAGTTCCCTGAATTCTGCCCCACGATGTAATAACTCAATTCTGAAATGCAGATGGAGGAAGCAGTAGAGGAAAGTTCAGGACCTTCTGGAGTCTGAAGTGCCACCCAACTCACCCGAACAAGAGACAGCACAGGCAGAAGATGGGTTTGTAGAACTGGAACCTCAAGTTCCAAAAAATGGTGTTGCAGATTCTACAGTTCTCTCTGCAATGCCTTTCTCGTCGATGGACCTGAGAAGGGATTCTTCTGAGTCTCAGAGTCTGGGGTTTGGGTTATACACAGGTCAGTGGCATGAATGGATGTCATCTGGTCAAGCCTGACTAACAAAAGGAGGAAATTTCATGAAGCCGGACATAGCATTAATAGCAAAGTGGGTTCGAGATGCATGGGAAGACATTCCAAAAGACATGGTGCAATGTGCCTTCCAGAAATGTAGTATTAGTAATGCTATGGCAGGCAGTGAAGACTGCGCTTTGTATGAAAATGACAGCAGTGATGGTGATGATGGCGATTTCAGTGAGTACAGCGTCTATGATGACCTCACACCAGCTGAAGATCTGCATTGGGATATGGATGATGATGAGGAATCCAGTTTTGAAGGATTTTAACTCTTTACATTTTAGCTTGGTTGCTGATTGAGCTCAGAGAATAGTACTCTTAAGGTATATCATTGCTCATACCTAATTAATTTTGCTGAACCTATTTTCCACTTACTGTGCTGGTTTACTAATGTTAAGTGACTTGTTGCCTTTTATGTTTTTTTATACAAAATAAATATTTAAATACATTACCCCACTGATGTCTCCATTTTTAATAATTGTATTTTCATTTGTTTTGATTACTGAAACTCACCGATGGCTTCTGCATTTCCACCCTATGTTTATACTCAAGTCAATCAGTTTTTCTGGGTTTCCAGGTAATAATTAGGTACCTTGGCTTAAACTCAGGTCGGCTTATATTCGAGTACATATGGTAATTTTATGGTGGGGGTGGCCATCACAACATGAGGAACTGTATT
Source organism: Tenrec ecaudatus (assembly GCF_050624435.1). Lineage (NCBI taxonomy): Eukaryota > Metazoa > Chordata > Mammalia > Afrosoricida > Tenrecidae > Tenrec > Tenrec ecaudatus. The sequence continues at coordinate 51,621,013 of NC_134532.1, forward strand.
AAAGGGTCACAGCATTAGGAAGGTTGAGAACCACTGATTTAGAGGGAAGGGAGAAAAATGAAAAAGAAAAAATGGCCCTGGGGATGTTGAGAGCTGGTGGAGGACACATTGCTCTAACAAGAAATCCTCCCTATCATCCATCTGCCTGTCCAGGGCTGGGAGTGTGTGCTCTGCGGGTCCTGCGCATCCTCTGCTGCCCATTGTCTTCCCTGCAGGGGAGGTTTGTGTCTGGGCTCACACTGACTCCCCCTCACTGTGCTCCTTGCACAGTAATACATGGCCATGTCCTCAGCAGTCATGGAGCTAAGCAGCAGGGAGAACTGATTCTTCTATGTCTCTGGTGATGGTGGGTCGGCTTTGAAGGATGGGTTATAATCTGTACCATCAGGCCATATGTGTCCTATCCACTGCAACTCCTTCCTTGAGCTCTGGTGGATTCAACTCCAGAGACAACTACTGCTTGTGATGGAGAAACCAGAGAGTGCAGGTGAGAGACAGCTTCTGGGAAGGTTTCACCAATCCTGGATCCGACTCCTGAAACTACACCTGGGATAGGACAAGTGTAAATAAAGACACTGATCTCTGTGTCAGTCACTTGTAGTCAACCATTCCCATAGACCCAGGTCAGATATCTGAATCTCCACCTTGGGGAATTGTCACCAGGCACAGGAGAACACCCAGCAATAGCATCTTGGCAGTTCTACCTCTGGCAATATGGAGTCCTCAGAGACAGTGAAGCTTAGGGAGAGGATCTATGAAGGGTTCATCACCCTGGACCCAAATCTTGGACAACTGGGAACAGGAAAAATAATCACTGATGACAAGCAATGGAACCCTAATTATGTCAAACTATTTTTGGAATCTTGACATGACTAGTGAGAAGTACCCACTAGCCAGAAGACTCTCACAGGAATTTCATGACTTATGGACAAGGTCTGGGGATCCTACAGAACCCTGGCCATGATGTAACATTTTCACTAATTTGAAATTTCACCTGGAAATGGATGGGGTGCTCTGCATACTAGAAGCCTGCGGAATAAAATAGAGATGTTCATAGTTTTCTCAGAAGCTGAAAATAAATTTTGACCCCGTCATCTTCTTTGGGATAAAACCAAAGTGAAACTCACTGCCATTGAGCTGCTTCGGACTCATAGTGACTCTAGAAGACACAGTATAATTTTTTTTTGTTTGTTTTTAACAATTTATTGGGGCTGATACAATTCTTTTCACAGTTCATACATATACATACATCAATTGTATAAAGCACATCTGTACAGTCTTTGCCCTAATCATTTTTTTCTCTTTTCTTCTTTTACATTTTATTAGGGACTCCAACAACTCTTACCACAATCCATACATATACATACATCAATTGTATAAAGCACACCCATACATTCCCTGTCCCAATCATTCTCAAGGCATTTGCTCTCCACTTAAGCCCCTTGCATCAGGTCCTCTTTTTTCCCCCCCTCCCTCCCTTTTCCCCCCTCCCTCATATGCCCTTGGTAATTTATACCTCGTTATTTTGTCATATCTTGCCCTATTCGGGGTCTCCCTTCCCCCCTTCTCTGCTGTCCCTCTCCCAGGGAAGAGGTCACATGTGGCTCCTTGTAATCAGTTCCCCCTTTCCAACCCACTCACCCTCCACTCTCCCAGCATCGTCCCTCACGCCCTTGGTCCTGGAGGTATCATCCACCCTGGATTCCCTGTACCTTCAGCCCCTATATGCACCATTGTACAACCTCTGCCCTATCCAGTCCTGCAAGGTAGAATTCGGATCATGGTAGTTGGCGGGAGGAAGCATCCAGGATCTGGTGGAAAGCTGTGTTCTTCATCGGTACTACATCGCACCCTGACTGACCGATCTCCTCTCCCAAACCTTTCTATGAGGGGGATCTCCAGTGGCCGACAAATGGGCCCTGGGTCTCCACTCTGCACTTCCCCCTTCATTCAATATGGTATATATATATAAATTTTTTTTTCTGCATGATGCCTTATACCTGGTCCCTTTAGCACCTCGAGATAGCACAGGCTGGTGCGCTTCTTCCATGTGGACTTTATTGCTTCTGAGCTAGATGGCCGCTTGTTTACCTTCAAGCCTTTAAGGCCCCAGACACTATCTCTTTTGATAGCCGGGCACCATCAGTTTTCTTCGCCACATTTGCTTATGCACCCGTTTGTCTTCGGTGATCATATCATGGAGGTGTGCAACCAATTATATGATTTTTTGTTCTTTGATTCCTGATAACTGATCCCTTCGGGACCACATGGTCACACAGGCTGGTGTGTTCTTCCATGTGGACTTTGTTGCTTCTGAGCTAGATGGCCGCTTGTTTATCTTCAAGCCTTTAAGACCCCAGACACTATCTCTTTTGATAGCCGGGCACCATCAGCTTTCTTCACCACATTTACTTGTTCACCCGCTTTGGCTTCAGCAGTTGTGTCGGGAGGGTGAGCATCATAGAGTGCCAATTTAATAAAAGAAAGTATTCATGCATTAAGGGAGTGCTTGAGTAGAGGCCCAAGGTCCTTCCACCACTTTAATACTAAACCTATAAATATAGACACATAGATCTATTTCCCTATCCTCATATATATATTTGCATGTACAGTACATGTCTTTGTCTAGACCTCCATATATGCCCCTTGACTCCTAGCTCTTTCTTCCACCTCCCTTGACTTTCCTCCTGTCCTACTACCATGCTCCGTCTCCACCTGGGCTACAGCTATACCTCTTCTCTACGCAACCCTACCCTTGATCATTCCCCACCAGGCCTGCCACTCCCCCCTCACTACCATTTTGGGTCTCACGTTGTTCCCTTGTCCCTGTGTTTGCTAACACCACTTGGTTGTTTTTATTCTGTTGTCAGATTCTATCTATTTATTATACTTACAACAAATAGAGTCTTGTCGCAAAAGATTAGTTATTGAAGACTTAAAGATAACGTTTCCCAGAGATGGTAAGTCTATTGTTATGTATTGTTTGTTTTTTCTATCGCTCTTTTTTAAAGGAATTTGGAAGTGATTGGTAGACATCATTTCTCAAGAAATGTACATAGTATTTCCTTTTTCTGCTCCTCCTTCCAAAGACCAAACTGGAATTTGAGTTAATAATCAAAGAGTTTATTGATGAACAAGCAGTTCTGGAATGGACAATAATAATTGTAAGGATGCACAGAGTACTGCAGTAAAGAACACTTTCAGATATAAATTCAAAAAGATCCTGGAACATACAAGAAAATTCCACTTATTTGATCTTTATTACTTTTGTCTCAAATAGACAAGGCAATATCGAAATCACTTTGTAAACACTGAGTAATTTAAAAGTGTCTTATTTGTTTGTTTTTAAATATTGGGGGTGAGAATGAATGCTCTTCCTCACAGCTGTTGTGAGAGTAACTGGGAAGAAGGATGGAGGATGCCTGGAGGTTTCCTGAGCTTTGCTGATTTTAAAAGTCAGTTCAAAATAAACAGTAATCATATACAACTGAAAAAATTTTTGAATCTGGCCTGCATCTTTTGTAGACACCCATCCTTGTTTGAAGAGAACTCTTTTGTCCTCTTCACGGGGGGAAAAATAAGGTGGGGGTAGCAGCGACACTCACAAATTCATGGCTGGTGAAAGATTGAGTAAACACAGCCTCAGTTCTGACTTCAGGAGGAAAAGAAGGACCATGATTAGGATAGGGACAGCAATGACATTTTAAAACCTTACAAGATTGGATCACAGCCCTCTTTTCCAGGTGTGATTCACAAAATATTGGCCTAATACTCCAATACTTGTCAAAGGCAATCCAGGATACGTAAGGTCCTGAGAAAGTGCTAAAGTGAGTAAGTCTCTCCTATCCTATCCAGAAGAGACTTGCCAATACTCTTAAGAATTCCTTTACATTACCTTTTTTGACATTGCAGGTAAGTGGTCAGAAATAAGCAATTGAGGCTGATAGTAGGTGAGATTCAAACTGAATTTGGTGGTCTCATTATGCTCATTTGAATGAAGGTACTAGGAAAGGGTGCTGCTAGGACTATGGATTGCCAGAAGAACAAACCAGTCTGCCTTGACAAAAGTACAGCCAGATGCTCTTTGGGTTCAAGGATGGCAAGACTTTGTCTCATGTAACTTGGACATGTTATCAAGAGAGAGAGTCCCTGGAAAAGGACAACATGGATGGAAAAGTGTTCAGGATGATGCAGGACTTGGCAGTGTTTCAATCTGTGAGCATAAGGTCAGTGATTCAGACCTGACCGGAGAGCACTGTGTCAGTCTGGGTAGATCAGAGAAACAAATCCACAGAAACTCATATGTATATAAGAGAGAGTTTTCTGTAAGAGTTAAGTGTACATTAAGAAACCATCCCTACCCAGGCCAGTCCAAGACCATCAATCTGACACTAGCCCATATATCCAACACAGATCTACAAAGTCCTCCTCAAACTCACAAAACACATGCAATAATGCCAAATGCAGGAGGAAAGTCAAATCAGTGAGTGTTTAAGCATCTCAGCGCTGGCAGGAGTCTCCACGCTGTTCTCCAGACCCAGGTCTCCATCTTTGCAGGTCCATGTGGCTTCTCCTCAGGGATGTCTCCCAGGAAGTGAGCTTTGCTAGGTGAGGCAAAGAACTAGCTAAGGCAGCTGCACACTGGTCAGACCATCCGAGAACAAGAGACCAGAGAATAAGAAAGGCGAGGCTCACCAAGCCATTTATCTCTGCTCTTTAATTAATCCCATGTATTTATCGGCCAGGTTAGCACAATAAACCTTAACTATCACAGCAACTAACAACAACTTGTGCAAACCTCAGTCTTCCACAAATGTAGGCCTCAGAATTCAATCCCTAAGTTAAACTTAATTTAATAGCAGTTTATTATAAATTAATGCAAGAATACAAAGTACAGGTTTCTTAATTTGCTGTCCGCAGCATGTACTCCTGATGCTGCAACAAATCACAGGACCTCACTTGGGCTTCATGTACATTCCTTTTCTCATTTCAAATTTGAAAATTTGTTAGAGTACACGACATGTTGATGCACCAGTGCTACTCCTCCTTTGAAATAAAAACTTAAGCCCGCTTCTATTTGAAGGACAGAAGTTGCTAACTTTTTTAGCTGTGATGTGGATAGACCCTTACAAACAAGGAGAAAAACCTGAAAACAAAAACACCATTTCATGTTGGCTTGCTAGAGCATCATCATCCTTAAGCACTGTCTATAAACACCCACGCCATGTTGCTCAGGGAGAGAGATTTTGATGAACAATGTCATCCTTAGTTCTATTAAATAAATATTTGTTCTCTGTTTTATTACTGTTTTAGTTGGAGACACGCTGTCCAAATCACCCTGACTGCATAACCTAATTTAAATAGATAAGGCAGATTGTGGAGCACTTTTGTTTGTGTGTTTGTTTCAGACATATTCCCATAGGCTCCCAACCAGTAAATCCTTAAAAGAGCAGGAAGCCTCATCTTTATCCAAAGAAATGACTGGTTGATGTGGACTGTCAACCCTTTAGTTAGAAACATATATGTAAACCACTAAACAAACAGAACACAGGAAATAAACTAGTTTAATTGTGGGCAATGCATGCTGTATATGTAAATTTAAACATGTCTCATATCCTTTGGCTTGGTTCATTAGGCAACGTGTGGAATTTACAGGGTTACACAGGAGTAACATGTTCGGGGCGTTGAGTGTGGAAATACCCCTCTTAATGATTTTCTCTGTGACTGAACTATTGGCCACTCACATCACACACTGTGAGCCTCGCTCTGCTTTTCCAGTGGCTGCCTCTATGCTGATGGTAATCAAGCCAGGAAACCACCTTCCTGGCTGCGTCCTAGCTTGCCTGCCCTCAGGAAGGCCAGTGAGGCTTGGGGAATAACATCCCAGAGGGACAGGTGTACTCAATGGGATCAGGTTTTTCCTTGGACATATAACCTATTAAAAATACTTTTACCACAGAACTCTGATCACTAGGACTCTGAGAACAGTGCAGTAGTAAGTCTGCACCAGACAGACATAAGTAGAAGAAACAGAGAAAACATAAATAAATGGAGTCGTAGAATTATGGACACTCTATGTCTTTAGCTGTGCTGGGGTACAATGAGACACATCCTTGTGTTCAAAACTTCATCATACATTTGGAATACTGGTTATTCACACCATGACAGGGAGGTTTGGGGGAAATAGGGAGCTAAAAATATGAGTACATTAAAGGAGAGTATGTGTATATAATGTGAATTATATGCCAATAAAACAGTTAAAACACAAAGTAAAAGCTCAAGCTATTACCTCTCCTCCATGCATAGATGCATAGTCTTTTGTAGGTGCCATCAGTCAGATTCCAACTCACGGTAGAGCCACGTGGCAGGGCAAAGCTGCCCCACAGGATTTCTCAGGCTATTGTCTCTGCAGAAATGAATGGCCAGGTCTTTCTTCCACAGCACTGCTTTCTGTTAGCTGCTGAGAACTGCTTCATGTAGTGCCATCAGGGCGTCCTCCACACATACTCCGGCTTCCCATGACCTACTTCCCACGTTATAACTAGAGCATTCATTTGAAAGAGAAAACCATTTTGTGTCAAAGCCTTCCCTCTCCATCTCAGAATCAAAGCTCCAGTCACAATGATCTCTTAAATTCCCTGAAAATTGCCAGGCTCTCGCCTACTGCATAATCATCCTGAATAGCCTTGGTGGCAGAGTAGCTATGTGTTGTGCTGATAATTACAGATCAGCAGTTCAAAATCATCAGCTGTTCCTCAATAGAAAGACAAGGCTTTCTATTCCATTGAATAGTCACAGTCCCAGAAACCCACAGGGGAAGTTCTAGCCTGTCCTAAGGGTTGCTGTGAGTCAGCCTTGAGTCCATGGCAGTGAATTTGTTTGAGTTTTGTTCTTATTTGTCTCCTAACTGGAGTCCTTGGATGGAACAGTCAATGCACGTGACTGATCAAGAGATTGGCAGTTTAAATTCACAAGCAACAACACCCTCAAGAAAGTCCTGGCATCATACTTCAAAAATATAATGACCCTTGAAAACCCCAGGAAGGGTATCTTTCCTCTGTCACATGTGGGTCACTGAGATTTGGAATCCACTGGATGGCAACTGATTGTTTGACTTTGGGCTAACTAGCTGCTACTTAAGGAACCTGGATGGTGTAGTGCATTATGTATTGGGCTGATAAACACAAGGTCACCAGTTCAATGCCACCAGCTGCTCTGTGGGAGAACAATGAGACTATCTTTTGACAAAAAGAATTTCATAGGTTCCCAAATTTATTTGGCTAACTAGCCCTTACAGAAAAGTAATAATCACTCAGCACTTCTGTGGCAATTGAAAACTTCTGTAGGGTAGTCCATAACCTGGGATAAAGTATAGGTATCTGCTGTTGAAACCTCCCTGCATCATTCCAGTGATCCCAACCTCACCCTCAGGGGAGCGCTTTTACTCACTTTGGGGAACACTGACTTGCAGGCTCCGGAAATACCAGGGGGCATTTCTAAGTCTGTCTTAGAGGGTCCCAATAGTCAGAATTGACTTGTTGATGGTGGTGTGGTTTTAACTCCCACTCCTGCAGATCTCAGCGGCCATGTTGGTTCATCTGGAGTCACACTGAAGAAATCTCAGCCTTGGTACTTATTGACTGTATAAGTCTGGGAAAGTTCACCTAAGCGTCCTTACTGTTATGATTAAAGGATTCTGTCCCTTTCAAGTTTTTCTAACACATGGCCAGTTCCCACATATGCTTCACTCATCTTGTGAAATCCTGTCTTGGGAAAAGCATATAGGTTTAGACTTATTTTATTGATAGTTCGGTTATAAAAAAGAATCCCTTGCTGGTGTGCACAATGTTTTACCTCACATAAAAATTACTTCTGAAAAATTTCTAGTTGGCATGTGAGATAAAGTTTATTGTGCCAACCTGGTTGACACATGTGGGATTAATTGAAGGGTGGAGGGATAAATGGCTCCGTGAGCCTTGCCATTCTAATTCTCGGGTTTCTTGCTTTCTGATGGTTGGACCAGGATGCAGTTACCTTAGCCAGTTCCCTTCTTCAACTGGCAAGGCTCATTCCTGAAAGACATCCCTGAGGAGAAGCCACATGGACCTACCCTGATGCAGCCCTGGTTGCTGGAGAAGCCATGTGGAGACCCCTGCCAGTGCTGAGATGCTTACATGCTCACTGATTCGGGTTTCCTCCTGCAGTCAGCGTTATTGCATGTGTTTTGTGAGATGGAGGAGGACTTTATTGATTGGTGTTGGATGTACGGGCTAATTTTGGACTTGTTGGCTTTGGCAGCACTGGGTTGGGATGTTTTCTTGATGTGCACTTACCCTTTATATAAAACTCTCTTATTCATGTTTCTGTGGATTTGTTTCTCTAATGTACCCAGACTGAAACAATATGATAGTAGTTGTTTATTTTTAATGGAATAATGTACTGTAGTCTGAAATTGCAGTGCTAAGTGTGTCATCGTGTCCTGATACACAGTCTTTAAAACATGGGAACACAGGTACAATGTTTCATTCTTGACTCTGTGAGAGCTATCTCCAGGGATTGTAACAGTGTAATTGTGTTTCCTGGATGTCTAACAAATAAGGTGGTGAATGATCTTGGTCTCTATTCAAATATAGAGAAATGATCCAACAAAAGTAATTTTGGCAAAGAAGGGGCTTATGAAACACTTTTTTTGTGTGTGGGTGGGTCGGGAGGGAGTCTGGAAATGAGACCATTTAGCCACTATAGTGGGCTTTTGAGGGAGGTATAATGCCATCTCCTGTTGGAATATTTGGGTGCATGTGATTTGTTCTCTGCTTTTGGTAAATATTGGGGTTGGGAGAACTGACTCATATTGAAGTGGTTCTCAAGCCTCGTTACACAGCATAATCACTTATAATGAAGGTTTTAAAAAAAAACAGTGGATCATACCACAATCCAAATCAATTAAACTACTGAGGTGAGAGCTAGGTGATTCCTGATAGCAGTTCATATGAAGAACTGATTTGTCCACTTGTGGAGAATTAGTCACTGCAACCTCATGAATAGCAACAGAACTCTGTCATATATACTGCCAAAAATAAGACCTCAGTCCAGAACTCAACTCACTGAGTGAGTCGATGTCAACTCGTACTGACCCTATAGGACAGGATAGAAATGTCCCTCTGTGTTTCCCAGACTGTAACTCTTTAAGGGAGTAGAAAGCCCTGTCTTTCTCCCAAGGAACATTGGTGGTTTTGAAATGCTAATTAGTAGTTCATAGACCAATGCATAACTACTATGCCACCAGGGCTCTTTCTCAAGATAGAAGGCACTCAAAATATGGTCAGGGAAGAACTACCAGCTCAAAGCAGAGTTGATCATAATGATATGAATGGAATAAGTCAGTTGAGACCTTCATTTGCTGATAGAGGATGTCTCAATATGATAGAGGATGTCTCAATGTGAGAAGAAACAGTGACAATTATTTAATCATTGAAACTCAGAATTTTGAACTACTAATATAGAAAAACTAGAAGTCATAAAATATTACATGGAACTCATAAAGATCAATACGCTAGGTGTTAATGAGCTGAAACGGACTGATATCTGCCATTTTGAATCAGACAGTCAAACAGTTTGGTGTGCTGGGAATGACACATGCAAGTGGAATCACATTCATCTTCCTAAAGAACGTTTCAAGATCTACTTGAAGTACGATGCTATTGTGATCAAATACTATATATCTGCAGACAAGAAAATCTAGTCAATACGGTTATTTAAATTGTTGCACCAAGTACTAAAGCTGATGATGAAGAATCTGATGGATTTTACCAACATCTTCAGTGTGAAATTGATCAAACACAATCTGAATGCATGGATAATTATTGGCAATTGGAATTCAAAAGTTGGAAACAAAGAGGAAGGAATAATAATTGGAAAATATGGTCTTGGTGATAGAAATAAATCTGGAGATCACATGATAGAATTTTACAAGGCTAACAACTTGTTCATAGCAAATACTTTGTGGGCACACACAGGAATCAAATTGACTACATTTGTGGGAAGAGAAGATGGAGAAGCTAAATGTCAGCCGCTAAAATCAGTCCAGTAGTCAGCTGTGGAACATGCCATCAATTGCTTGTAGCTAAGTTCAGATTCAAGCTGAAGAAAATTACAACAGGCCCACGGGAGCCAAATACAACCTTGAGTCTATCTCACCTGAATATTGAGGTGTCAGGAGCAGATTTGACTCACTAAACACTAAGGATATCACCGAGAACATGAAGAAAGCAAAAGGTCATTGAAGAGACAGGAAAGAAAGGATCAAACTGGATGTCAGAAGAGACTCTGAAACTTGCTTTTAATCATGGAGTAGCTAAGGCACTTCATAAGAAATGATGTCAAAGAGCTGAACAGAAACTTTCAGAAAGCAGCCGGAGAAGTACTATAATGAAATGTGCAAAGACCGAGAGTGAGAAAACTAAAATGGAAGAACATGTTCACTATATCTTAAAATAACTGAAGAAAAACAAATCTGAGCTTTGAGGTGCTCTACTGAAATATTCTATGGGGAAATATTGAACGATCCAGGAAGCATGAAGTGAAGATGGAAAGAATACACATTATTTTACCAAGAAGAACTAGTTGGCATTCCACCATTTCAAGAGGAAGGATATAAACAAGAACCAACAGTACTAATGGAAGATATTCAAGCCACACTGACGGAATTAGCCAAAACCAGTTACCAAGAATTGACTGAATTCAATTTAAAAAGTTTCAACAAATTGATGAAGCACTGGAAGCATTGGTGGAATGATGTTTTGGGGTTCTGGGACCCTGCTGGAATGACCCTCTGAGGGATTCATGACCCCACCAGCATGATGCTATTTGGGGTCCGGATCAAACCAGAATGATGCTCTAGGAGTCTGGGACTTGCCAGAAAAAATTGTTGGCGTATCTGAGACCTCTCCAGAAAGTTGCTCTCCCACCAGAGAGATCCTCTGGGGGACTGGACCCCTCCGGAACCATCATCCACTAAGTGCATGCTTCTATGGGGGTGCCGAAAACCCCCTTCCCTCAAGTATACCTCTTGTAGTATTCCCGCTCCACAACGCTCCATTCACCTACTCTCAGCACAGACTGGTGCCGACAAAAATTAAGAACAATTATTGTTAGTAGGCATTTTGTTTGGTCCTAGAGAATCTTTATAATAAAAGACTTACTTGAAGCATAAACTATCCAGAGCAAGACAAACTATTTAGTAATAAATGTCAAGTTTATAAATAATGTACTATAGTGGAGCAGAGGAGTGAACTTTGCATAAGATGTGAGAAGGCTAAACATTTAAACTGAGACCTGAGCAAAAAATGACCCAGGTACAAATCTGATGTTTTGATGGATTGGTAGACTGATTATTTTCCAGAGGCAATATTCTACAACTCATCTACAGATTCAACCTAATTCCTCTCCAGGTTTGTTTTTCCAGAAAATGACAAGCTGATTCTAAAATTTTTATGGACATGTGACAGTTTTAGTATAGCCCAAATAATCTTGAAATACAATAAAATATAGGTGGAAAATGCACATTGCCTGATATGAAAATTTACTAAAAATCTATAGTAATTAAGACTGTGTAGCAGTGACATAAAGGTAGACATATTAATGGAATATAATTGAGAGTCTAAAAATTCAACCTCATACATCCATAGCTAATTGACTCAAAAAGAGTACACAGAGAAGTCACTGTGATTTCAGCAAATGCTGTCAAACCACTAGATACAGGAAAAAAGAATGGGTTTTGACTCCCACCTTGCACCATATGCAAACACTAACTCAAAATAGATCTAAGACCTAAATGTAAGAGCCAAATGTATAAAACCCTTAATAGAAAACATATACATAAATGTTTGTGACCCTGGATTAGGGAATGGTTTCTTAAGATATCTTGCATTTTAAGCAATTATGACATCTTAAACATAAGCAGCCCAATTTCAACATAAGTTGAACTTCATCAAAATTAAAGTCCCTTATAATTGGAAAGACACAATCAAGAAATTTAAAAAGGCAACCTACATCAGTAACTATTCATGAGATACCTAATAATCTTGTATTCAGAATATATAAAGAAATGTTATGTCAAAAACTAAAACTCAACAAATTAAAAATTAGTCAAGAAGTTAGTCACTACTCTAAAGATACAAGTATGTTAAATATAAACTATATAACTCTATTATAGATTTAGTCTAAAATTTCTGTAAATTGTTTGAAACTGAAAAATATTAAAATGAGTCTACAAGAACTAAAATAATATTCCGAGGCTATCCAATCTGAATTTAGGTAACATTTAAAGAAGAGACTTAATGGAATGAACACTAATGGCCTGATGAGCTGGGATGTGGGGGGGGGGGTTGATATTAAGAACATTATATGTGAAGGAAGCAAAAGTTCATTAAAGACAGAAAAGCAAGGAAAAAATCAAAGTGGATATCAGAAGAGACATTGAAATTGCTCATTACTTAGAGTAGCTAAGGCAAATGGAAGAAATGATGGAGTTAAAGAGCTGAACAGATAATCTCAAAGGGCTGCTCAGGAAGACAAAGTATTAAAGAATTAATCAGTTTTTCACCTTATATGCTACCAAGTCCTGCCAGCCACCTCCACCCCCATCTGCCCCAACCCCAAATGGCTCTGATAACGCCCATCAGCCCCCACTACAATCCCTAGGCCACAGCCACATTCTTAAACTATCCAAACAACTTCCCCACAGCTCTCCCTGCATCCACACCTGCACCCCTTCTCCAAGTACCTGCACCAGGCTCCACTCTGAAGCCCCAGTGATATACCTCATGCTGCCATGGCCATGTCACTGCTCTGCTCAACTCCCTCCAAAGGTTCCCTACCCTCATCAGGAAGCTGGATGAGTTCTGGGAGGCTGGTTAGCACCAGGAATGGCTGACCTGTGCTAGCTCCTTCTTCTTGTCCTTTCAAATGTCGGTGTCCCTGAGACATTTGAAAGGGAGGACAGGCCCCAACAATTTTCCTTGACCTTCATCCTCAGGAGTAAGTGTCCCATGGCCTCATTTCCACTCAGTCCAGCATCACTATGATGTGTGTGCATGCCTCTGCAGCACGGATCACATCAGCAGCCATACTGCCTGCCAGACCTGCACTGAGTTGCTTAACCCACAAAGATCTGGCTCACTTTAGAAACGAACCACTAGGAGCTCAGTGAGGCTCAAGGACTTTCCCAAGGAAATCAGCTAATGAATATAAGCACTAGAATTTGATCTCAATTCTGACTGTAGGGCCTATCAGCCTACACAGATATGTTGAGGGCTTTTGTTGCTACACAGGAGCTGGCATCTAGAAAGTACAGTGTGAACCTTCATGGAATCAACAAGACCAGGTCTATGCACATGAATCACCCTCCACACTCAGGCAGAGACTGGAACAGAACTTCCCCCTAGTGAGATATCAAAGTTTATTGGTGGTTAATAGGGTCAGTATGCAGAAAGTCGGGGGTGGAAGGTAGAGGTGATGGAAAAACTACAAGGATCATGGAATGTTACCTTTCACCAGAGTTTTATAATTGCTGTCAATAAGGCTTAAACCTGTAAATAACTGAACAGGCAAAAGTTGTGAGATAGATACAAGGGGCCTTCAAAAGTTTGTGGGAAACTTCCATTATTTTCAGATTTGTTTGGAGTCATCACTGGGGCTTTTTCTTATTCTGGTTTCTTTGTTGGTCCGCTTTTGCACCTGCATGACCAGGTCCAGCGCCTTCTTGAAAGCTGGAATTACATGGTCCACTGGGGTGAGTGGTGTCCCCAGGTCCCATACTCACTGAAGGCACATCTGTCAACACCTGTAGTTGTTCAGGAGCCAGCAGAACCCCTGCCCACTCCCCAGCCCCGAAACCCCACACCCCCTTGCAACCAGCCCCACCTTGCAAGTAATTGAGAAGCATGTCTACAGTGGGTTCTACTTTGTTGTCAATTTTCTCCAGGTGGTAGTCTGACAGCTTGGCCATCTCGGGAGAGCTTAAGTCAGGTTGGCCCTTGCTGCGACACACAGGAAAAAGACCCAGACAGTTCATTAACTGCCAGTCAACGTAGCAAGTTATTCCTGGGGTCCTGACTCAGGTAAGGAATGCAAATGCCTGCATAAGATGCCCACATCCTGCTTCCTGATCCTCACCCAGGAGGTCCCCAAGCATTAACTACATCACGAAGCTGAGTGTCAGCTTTATTTCTTGACCCTGTATGCTACCAAATCTTGCCAGCCACCACCCTCTATCATCTGCCCCAACACAAAATGGCTCCGGATATTTCCCGTCAGCCCCCACTACAATCCCTATGCCACGGCCACACCTCCTTAAACTATCCCAACAAGCTCCCCACTGCTCTCCCTGTATCCACACCTGCCCCCTTTCTCCAAGTACCTGCACCAGGCTCCACACTGAAGCCCCAGTGATATACCTCATGCTGCCATGGCCATGTCACTGCTCTGCTCAACTCCCTCCAAAGGTTCCCTGCTCTCATCAAGAAGTAGGATGAGTTCTGGGAGGCTAGTTAGCATCAGAACCTGGCTGATCTGTGCCAGCTCCTTCTCCTTGTCCTTTCACATGCCTGTGCCCCTGAGGCATTTGGAAGGGAGGACAGGCCCCAACAATGTTCCTGGACTTTCATCCTCAGCTGTCAGTGTCCCATGACCTTCATTTCCACTCAGCCGAGCTTCATTAGGATGTGTGTGCATGCCTCTGGGCAGCACAGATCACAGCAGCGGCCACCGAGTGCATGCCACACCCTGCACTGAGTCACTTAACCCTCAAGTGCAAACATCCGGCCCACTTTAGAGAGGAACCACTAGAGGCCCAGTGTGGCTCAAAGACTTTCCCAAGGAAATCAGCTAATGAATAGAAGCACTAGAATTTGACCTCAATTCTGACTGTAGGGCCTATCAGCCTACACAGACATGTTGCAGGGCTTTTGTCTCTACACAGGAGCTGGCATCTAGAAAGTACAGTGTGAACCTTCATGGAATCAACAAGAACAGGTCTATGCACATGAATCACATTCCACACTCAGGCAGGGACTGGAGCAGAACTTCCACTGGGCCAGGGGGCTGTAGGAAGTCCCATGTGGCATGGGGATGAACTTTCCTAGACCTACTAGATTGGGAGGTGGAGAATTAAGACTACAGTAGAGAGCAGGTGTCCTGGTGTCTGGTGGGTTGCATGCTGTGCTTCTAACCACAAAGCCATCAGCTGGAAACCACTGGCTGGAAAAAGATGAGGCTTTCTACTCCTGTGAAGAGTTACAGTCTGGGAAACCCCCACCCTGTCCAAAGGGTCGCTGGGTCAGAATCACTGGCAGTGAGTTTTCAGGGGAGTACTGCCTCTTGTCATGCCAGCACGTTTTCAAGGAATGGCGTGGAACACCAGGCCAGCCCCTCAGTCTCTCGCTGGCAGAGCCACACCCCACCTGGATGATCTCCTTGAGCAACTCTACGGCCTCCTTCAGGTCCCGGATCTGGGCCATGGCTTCCTGAAAGCTGGAACTTTTCCTAAAATCACTTATTCAAAACCAAAACAAAAAGAACCCCCAAACCAAGCAACATACACAGGGAAATCATTAGAATAAGGATAAAATGACTCCAGGTGGGAATACACAGTTACAATGGAGTCAGCATCTAAATATAGGGCAAGCTACTAGAAACTTCTTCAAATGCAACAGAAAACAGAAATTTCCCTCTGGGCAACAAGCAGGAGCAGCTCCCACACTCCCCCACACTAACAAATTTACAGAAATATGGATCCAGTTCAATTGCCTGGATGTCTTTTACTGGCTACTTTCTCTGCATGAAAAGCAATTCATTATTGATGGCAATTTTCTCCTGTCCTCTTAAAGAAACCTTCTCTCCAGCTGTCTGTCCTCCACTAAGAAGCTTTCCTCCAGCTTCTTTCTACTGTTACATACAAACAAACAGGGTTTTGTAAAAATTAAAGAAGCAACATGCAAAATTTTTGAAGAGTGTATGTGGCATCAGGGGATCTTCCGTACTTGAGGGGTCTTGCCCTTCTTTGGAGACTTATATGCTTTCCCAAAGAAAGACTGGCCCTCTCTTTGCTTGAGTTCCGACTCACTAAACCCCCATCTTTGTACAGCTGGGCCTGTCTCTTTCTCCTTTTTCTTGCCACCTGCCAGACTGTTGACTGATAGCCACCAACCTGGGTCACCTCCCTTGAAGCCCCAAGTCCTGGACTTACCCTAGCAACCTGGGAATGCCAATCATGTCTCAATACGCGGTGGGTGCACTGGAATATCACTTTAACACCCTAAAGGGTGAGCGCGCTCCCTGCCCTACCGGCTGTCAAGAATGAGCCAGGGAGTTTCCAGACTGGGTTCACCCCTCCCTCTCCCCTTCACTACTCCTGGAGAAGACACCACACAGGGGACAAGACTAGGCAAACCTAAGGAGGTAGCCCTAAAACGTTTTGTGCTCCAGCTACAGCCACTTGCTTCCTGAATAGCATTCAATTCATGGTGAGAGAAGCAACAGACCCACGGCTCACCTGTGAGCTGAAGACATTCTAGGAGTCTCAGGGAGGAGGCACCACTGTGTGAAAGGAAACAATGGAGGGGGCGAGACACGCAAAATTCCCGCAATGAATCAGGAACACCGACGCCTAAAGCCCAGTCTGGGATCTTCCTTTCTCCAACAGGAATTCTCCCCAGGAACCCCAACCAATCCCAAAACTGGGGGATGGAACCAGCCCCCGGGACATCCTCCCACATCTCACCACGTGAGGGGCGCTGACGGAGCAGGGGAGGGGGAAGAAGGACGCTTGCACCCCAGCCAGGCTGCTGTTTGCACCAGGGTCACCCCAAACTGGTCACCGCGCGACCCCTCACCTGGCGTATACTTTAACTTCCATGTGGTGCTTATGCATGTCTGAGAGTGAGAAAATAAACCACTACATCACCGGTCTAGTTTTGGACTGTTGTTGATAAGGACACTACCTGCTATGGTAAAGATGAAACAGCATGTTCTATAAAATGGAAGGAAAAAAAACAAAAGCCTAAGGAGCTTTTACTCTGCTCTCTATTGTTCTATGAGTCTAGAATTCATGACAGGTCTGACTTTATTGTTCTTTTAAATGTATGTTCTTATTCATAAACGTAAAACCTTTGTGAGTTTGTGTATTTGAAAACTGAAGGTAAATACAATAGTAACATCACATTAAAAGTGGTGCTTGGTAAAGTAGAGGGGCAGCAAAAAGAAGAAAACTTTTTAGAGTGACAAAGGCTCAAACAATGGGCTCAAATATATGAACAATTATGATGATGGTATAGGACAGGCAAGTGTTTCTTCCTGTGGTACACAGGGTAACTATAATTTAGAACTCACTTAATGACACCAAACAATTGCAACTTCCATTGTACACTGGCTCTGAGTATAAGAAGTACTAAAATGTTAGAGTATTTTTTAAAATAAGCATTAACGTAATAATCATTCAGAACCGTTGTTGAAAACATATAATCATGGTTTTAAAATATATAAATTCAAGATGAATCAAGAGTTAAGGACAATAATGAACAACTGTAGATGTGCATGAGAACATTATTTTTTTATTTTCATGCATGAGAAACTTTAATACAAAATTGTACAACTGCAGAGAATGTGGGGTAAAAGCATTTAAAAACACGCTCTACAACCGGATATATTATACTGGTGTTTTAGCAACACAGTAACAAATTTGATGATTTCATGACTCTAATTAATTGAGGAGAATGATTACATCATACACCCTAACAGTTTATGTACAGATTTGTGGAAATGGGATGGATTGAGTTAGAGAGCGCCTATCCCTGCCTTTGAGTTCATATTTCACCTTCACTGAGTGGGATTATTACCAGGGATGCAAGGATGTTTCAACATTAGAAAAAATATTAATATAACTGACTACATAAACAGGAGAAAATTATGAACCCTCTGATCATGTTAATAGATGCAGAAAAGATATAATGCAATATCCAACACCCATTCCTGATAAAAACACTCAATAATATGGAAATGGAAGGGAGAGACCTCAACACAACAAATGTATTAAAGGAACCACTGTTGGTGAAGGACAATTAGGTGGCTGGAACTTCCTGGAAATAAGACACTTGTGTACACAGCAAGATTGCATCGAAAGAGTAATACAGAACCCACAGATTGGGAGGAATACATCTTTAGCAATGAGGAGATGGAGACAGAGGGGGAGGGGAAGAGGAGGAGCAGAAGACAGCTGTGGCGTTTTCAGGAATCTCTAATTTATATGCTCACCTGAGCATGCACCAGGGAAAAAGAGGCTGGAGTCTGGGTGGTCTAGCATAGGGAGCAGAGCCTGAAATCAGTGAGGAGGAAGTTTTGTGAAGGCTCTTTCCATTGTGGCTCTTGAGTCTACAAGGCTTAGGCCTCTTCTTTGACTTGCATGTGTCTTCCTGTCATGGTTTGTGTGTTGTTGTGTTTCAAATGCAGGCAGGGTCACCCAAAATGAACAGGTTTCAGCAGGGGTTCCAGACTATGCAACTAAGAATGAATCAGTTGCCACTCCAGGTGCTGAAGCTCACCTCTCCCTCTTGGCCCCTCCCTCCCCATCTCTTCCAGGTCACACCCTTTAGGACAGACTCCACCCCACCCCCTACCTAGGTGATGCAATTTCCTGTTGAACCTACTTCCTCTGACTGAGAAGATTCAGAGTGAGCTTCCCACAAAGGTAGGTGAGTCTCTATGTTTCTATGTGGATTCCATGCATGGAGTCCCCTGCAGGGTGACGTCCCAGCAGTGTCTTGGTTCCTGAGGACGTTACAATTCCCACATCCTGTTGGCCCCAGTTCCAGGACACCACGATCCCCTGGACGTTTCCATTTAAATCCTTTCAGAGCTGGGTACAGGCCACAGAGCTTTCACGCATGGGAATACTCTGCCTCCTTTATCCTGTCCAGAACCCCTCATGCACCCTCACCCCTCAATCCAGAAAGGCCCGATTGGGGGTAGGTTCTTGTCTAGTGTCCGTTCCCTCCATATCAGGTGTCAGGCATGAGAGCAAGGGACCCGAGTGGCCTTTACCAAAAGGAAAGGCCAGCCTTGCAGTCATTATGCCACCCCATGATGACTGAGGTCTGTATTAGAGCTTAACTTCCCAGTACCTTGCTTTGCAAAAGGGTGCCATAGCAGTCACAGCCCCAAACACGGGCACAGTTTAAGTCCTCACATAGAGTAAACCTCCACTGAGTGTGTTCTGCCCAGGAACCAAGGCTGTAGGTAATCTGGCCCTGAGGCAGAGGGCTTTGGAGAGTGGATTACTTTTACCTCTCCAGGCAGCCCAAGGAGGGGCAGTCTCTCTTGGAGGTTTGCATGTGTGTCCTTGATGGAGGTCACCAAACAGTATAGGGGGTCTCCGAGTCAGGAACCATGTCCTATCAGCCTTGCCCTGACTGCATTTGTCAGGAGGCCCTGGACCCATCTTGTAAGCCTGCTATCTAAGGATGGAAGTGTCTGTCATTGTGATGTATTCATTGATCACTAATCATGCTTTTGTGGCAATTTCCTTTGCCCTGACCCACTCCCACAACCTCTTTAATTCATATCTAAATTGTGAACCTGGGAAGCCATTTCCACCGCCTATTGGTGGCTTCCCTCATCCAGATAGATGATTTGTGTCTTTGCTTTGTTTTTGTCTCTTAAGATTTAACAAATATTCTCTTTAAACTGTGTTTAAAATGGGGTCTCCTTTTTACTCTAAAACATCTTGACTGTGTGTGCTTCCTTAATCATTTCTGCCCATCGGAAACTAGCTTGGGCTCTGTTTTAGATTGCAAAAGGGACACCAATCGCAAATAAAATTTAAGGAGAACTTTTATTAATGATTAGAAATAATTTGGTGGAGGATTTAATCTATGGGGATACCCTTCAAATGGACTTTAGGCATGCACTGCCTTCCACAGCTCATTACTAACTGGGGTGCTAAGACTTTTATCTCTAATACAGCTCCTGGGTTTTGTCTCTGCTGATGCTGTACCTTTCCACTTGGAGTGTGAAGAGCACCTCAGCTCAGAGATTGGTTGTGTTAATGGCTCATCCCTCTTTATCACGGCACTCTTCTACCCGTGCCACCACCCCCTTATCTTGCCTCGTGACTCGTAAAGCATTGCTGGCCCGGATTTAACGTCCACTCATTTTATTAATAGGGAACTTTGCTTTCCTTTATCATCCTTTTGATTTAGAGAATCCAGCAAATATTTTATTTGTTTTCAGGTCCTTTTGTGTATCAGTCTGGAGAAAGAATAGTTTTTCTTCAACTGTAAAGGGCTTCAGTTTTGAAAATCCAGAGGGCAGTTCTACACTGCCCTATAAGGTCACTATGAGTCACAATTGACCCGATGGCAGTGAGTTTTGGTTTTGTGCATTAATATTATCTTTTAGTGACACACGCCTTCAAGGTAAGCACTTTTTTGGCTGTTTTGAGTTATTTTCACAGTGACATAGTATTTAAAGCATTCACTTATCAGTTATCCTAGTGGGTACAGACAATGTTTCATTGAACCCAATTCTAATTATGTAAACTCATTGAATCCTTTTGATGCATTGATTTCATCTGTTAACGTTTCCTTCTTCAATTTGTTTGATTTGACTGTGTAAGAACTGTGTCCTACTAAGGTTAGCTCCTCATTGTAAAAAATTGGGTCACAATTATTCCTAATACAAGGTAACTTTCAGATATATAATTCTTATATATAGTAAGATATCATCTTATTTAAAATAAAGTTACATTTTCTCTCTCCCACTGCATGGGAATACTTAATTGTTCTAACCTTTTATCCAAGCATTCTTGATAAAAGGCTTGTTTTCTTCATTGCTTTATTGTTCGCAGGTGCACTCTGGTGCACTCTGTTTGTGATGCCATAGGACCTTAAACTCTTCCTTGTGGTTTCTAGGCTATAATTAATGTGACCAGATTGCCACATCGTGGGACACAACTGTTTACATTTCATGGCGCTGCCATACATTTACTGTAGCAGTAGGAATTCTTCACTAAGTTATTTAGATATGCAAATTCTCAGTAGGCTTACATGTTTTTCACTATGGGCACAGTGATTCTTAATGAAAATTATTTTTGCGTTTCTGATTTAGTCATTTTTCAACATAAAATCAATGTGTGTCCATAGACATGGATATGCTTTCATCATGTTTAGTTTTCCCTTTGGTTAGGTGCCATGTCATGTTAACTCCATCTCATGGCAACTTCATGTGTTATAGAGCAGAACAATTCCATAGCGTTTCTGGAGTATCATTTGTGGAAACAGATCTCCAGTCCTGTTGTCCACATAATGCAGGCTGAATTTAACCTATCAACCCTCAGTGGAACAGTCTAGCTCAAGCTGTTTGTGCCACCTGCAAACCTTCATTTTCTTAACCCCAAAAAGCAAACTCACTGCCACAATGTCAATTCTCACTCATCGTGTTCCTATGTAGATGTCTGAGATTCAAACTCTACACAGGAACCACCAGCCTCATTTTCTTTTACAGATCTGCTGGTGGAGTTGAACTGCCAGGCTTGAGGGTAGCAAATGAAGCCAGGATTCTCCCCCACCCCTAGAAATTAACCCAGCCAAACAGATGCCATCAAACCCACACCAACTCCTGCAGACTCCATGTGTGTCAGAGCACAGGGATTTCAGTGACTGGTTTCTCAAGTGCATCACCCAGGCTTTCTTCCCTGGAGACTCTGAGTAGACACACACTTTGAATCTCTCCATGAACACCTATCCATGGTAACCATTATCATGCTCAGGGACATCAAAAACTAAGCCAGGCACACATGCGTGGATATGCACACATGCCAGAACTTATGTAACCTGGCATTCTATCCAAGAAGGAAAACTCAAAACTATACAATGAAGTAGAATTTTTAACTATAACATGAGAAACCACCCTTTTGAATATGCAAAATTTGCAGGACTAAGAAAAATTAAGCTATTCTGTTAATTTTCAGCTCTCACAATTCTCTATGTGAATTGTACAGATATACTGTAACCTAACTGGTCTCTTTACCATAGCTAGAGAATAAAATTAATATAAATTTTTATAGGTCTTCAAGAGAGACACTCTATGTAAATTTCTTAATATTCTTTCTGAGTTTTCATGGAAGATGAACAGGTTTATTAAAGACTTTTAAGATGTATAATTGAGGAATTATAAAATATTTATTACATTATTCTGTTTAACATGATAATACTACAGTCTTTCACATTTTCTATTAGGAACAGATATGCAGAGGCTTTAAAAGGATCATGTATAAATTCCATTATCTTTATTCCATTTTTCCATGATCTTTTTGAAACCCACTTGTGCATTCATGGCATGAAAGACTGACTACCAATGAGCTCCTTATATTTAAATTAGATAATAATTTGATAAATAGCCATCATTTGGCCCACCATTTGATTCTGTATGGTGACCATATGTGGTTTCAGAGTAAATCTATACTCAGTAAGATTTTTAATGGATAACTTCTGAAGGTATTTTCTCCTGGAACAAATTCTTTTGTTCTGTCTCTTAGTTAATTCCATCACATCCTTCAAATCACAGTTTTCAATGAATTCAATTAATTAGACTATTAAGGGCATAGGGTGAAAACCACCACTAAACAGAATGACCCCATAGGCAGGAACATAGAATGATTTCACAGTAGAAATCAACTGAGAGCATACTTACCTATGTGTACCTACCCCCTGTTTTGAGGACAGATGTTTGCTCTGGTCCTAACTAAATTAATTAGAGACATTGAAAACAATACCTTTCATATTGTTAGCTGCCATCTAGTTTTCTCCAGTTTATAAGAACACGATGCACCCATGGGGATGTAGTGGGTTATGTGTTGGATTGCTAACCACACGATCAGCAATTCAAAACCATTAACTGGTTGCAGTTTCAGAAACACACAGGGCGTTTTGTACTCTGCCCTGTAGAGATTTTATATGTCAGAATTGACTCAATGACAGCTCATTGTTTTTTAATGGGCAACAGAACAAAACCATGCCGTGACCTCAGTATTCTGAGCTCAATCTGGTTACTTTTTTTCTTGAGGATTGGAATGGTGACTTTGGGCTCTTCACATATTGGTCATAAACCTGAGAGTCCTCTTTTGCATTTCTTCTAACTATTGCCTCTTTTGTTTTACTTTTTTGCTAGTGTTTCTTCATGATCCATTTATTTTTCCAGTGTGGGAATTTCCATGTATACTTATTGTTAATGAGCTTTTCATTTCATATATAAAATATTCATATATAATCATGTATAAACCACATTATTTTGCCACCTTCCATAAATCAGATGCAAATGCCTTAAAAGTTTATTGAAAATGTGCTTGTGATTCCTGGTTTTGCCTGGCTACCTACCTTAGTTCCGTACATTTAGGTAAAGTCTGAAAGAGCAGACAGTTCCACATACATAATTAGCCATGTGAATTCCTTGATGGCTTAGATTTGGGTTCAATTTAGGGTTATAGAGTGCTAGTGTCAGAGGCTGTGTGAGATTGGAATCTAGGTCCTGGGATTAATGTTCCTGGTTCAAGAACATGAGTCAATGGATAGCAACAGAACAAAAGTGTCATGAGTTAAGAGTCAGATGTTAGTGAACAGATTAAAGGGCTTTGTGTTTAGAATGTGTCATGCCTACCAGCTTATGTTTGGCGTTGCTTAGGGACTTATGTGTTATGGTATAAAGATATCGAGTTAGGGTTTCAACAGTATAGTTTTGGAAGGTGGTTTCTGATATTGAGACATTGTGTCATAAAGTTAGGATTAAGGTTGTAGAATACATTCAAAGTTGTTTTCCTGATTCAAACAATTGGGATAATTGAATTAGGTTAGTTTGAGAGTGTATGGCAGGGGTCTTCAAACTTTTTATGCAAGGAGCCAATTCACTGTCCCTCAGGCTGTTGGAGGGCCAAACAATAGTTTTTTTTTAGAAAAACTGAACAAATTCATATGCACACTGGACAGGTCTGCTGCTAAGCAGGACAGGCAGAGGCGGCAAAAACAACTGGTGAACCTGATAAATATCCTCAGCAGGCCGAATGTGGTCTGAGGGCTGCGGTCTGAGGACCACTGGTGTATGGTGTTGGGATTTCTTAAGGAAATCCTAGTTTTTTTCCCAATTGGCTGTGGGTAGCAGGGAATCATTAGGGTGTTAATAGACAATGTGGGTGTAAAGAGCTTTTCAGGTGGTTAGGGGTCCAGTGTTTTAGGATATTATCAGTGTGCTGTAAGGATGCTTACTGTGTGAAGGTGTAAGGGTTAATGGTTTGGGAGTTGTTGATTAGCAATTAATAGTGAGTTAAGTTTCAAGTTATTTTTGCGTGTTGAAATGTAGCCTACGTTTTTATATTTATTACCTATTTATGGCATATTTTGAATATTTTATGGATATGAATATTAATTTTTGATTAGAGGAAAATTTATTTCCTCTTGGAAGCCTTTTTTCTTCCTTAAAAATCTTATTTTGATTGCTCTAGTTAGAACACACAATTTTTAATATCAGTAGTGAAAGTGAACATTGATGTTTGTCCTTTTTCTGAGGTGGGGTGATGTTTTTCTCTTTCCTCTAAGTCTGCCATTTTGACTTTTTAAAAATAGGAATGTATATTAGCATATTCACATATTGAACTATATTGTTTCATGTTACATTTGTAGAAGTGGTTTTTTTAATGAAAATCCTTTGACTTTGTTTAGTATGTTTCATGTGTCTATTTAGTTAATCCTTTTTTGCATTAATTACTATATTACAGAGCTTATTTTCTTATGTTAAATCAACTCTGTGGAAGATTCCAATTAATCATAGTATATAATTATTTCAGTGTGTTGTCTGACTCAGTTCCCAATATTTCCGAGCACTTTTTCATGTAGATCCATTATAAATATTGGTCTACAGTTTTATTGAAGTATCATTATCTGACCTTGTTAACAGTTTATTACTGGTCTCATAGAAAATGTTAGTAAGTGTACTCTCACAACTATTGTTTGTTTTCACCCAATAACTTTTGAACTTAAGGAAAAAAAGTGTTTATGCATACTGTGTGAATCCTCTGGTCTTTAAAATATTTCAGAGTTTGCCTTGAGGTTCTCATGGAATTTAATTGTGATTCAGTTAATTCTGGACCCTCTGAGCATCTTGAAACCCACTCAACTCATAGATCACTTGTTCTGGATGGATCCTCTGGTCTGGCAGCTGACCCCTCAGTGTAGAGCAGTGTTTCTCAAAATTCCTAATGCTGTGACCTTTTAAT
Source organism: Tenrec ecaudatus (assembly GCF_050624435.1). NCBI lineage: Eukaryota > Metazoa > Chordata > Mammalia > Afrosoricida > Tenrecidae > Tenrec > Tenrec ecaudatus. The sequence goes on from NC_134532.1 coordinate 51,646,328, forward strand.
ACAGTTCCTCATGTTGTGATGACCCCCCCCCCAACCATAACTTTTTGTTGCTACTTCATAACAGTAGTTTTGCTACTGTTATGAATCCTAGTGTATATATCTCATATGCAGAATGTATTTCTATTGTTACAAATTGAACATAATTAAAGCATAGTGATCAATCACAAAAACAATTAGAAATATTTCTTTCTAATTATACATAAACGAAAATTGGTATAGCCTGGTATAGCCTGGGTAACAGTCTGGTGTAGCATGGTATAACATGCTTGAAGCCTGTTGTAGCATTAGTAAGTCTTGAAGACTGGTGTAGCATGGTGTAACATGGTGAAGCATGGGTTCACGTTGAAACCTGGTGTAGCATGCGTAACAGTCTTCAAGTCAGGGACTGATATGTGGGTGTATCTGTGTTTTCTGATGGTCTTAGGCGTCCCTTGTGAAAGGGTCATTCGACCCCCAAAGGGGATGTGACCAACAGGTTGAGAGCCACTTGCGTAGAGGGATAAATTATTTACAGTAATCTTGATGGAAAAATAGTCACTCACATCTGAGTGACTGTGTGCTTCCCTCACACTTGGGCCCACGATGGGAAATACTCTGCCATAAGACATGCTGGGTGGATCATAGAGAATTTCCTTCAGTCTCCCTCCAGGAGAATGGTGTAAATCATTGAAGGCAGGAACGAATTCCTCAGTGATTTCATCATCACTTTGTTCTTTCTTTCTTTTTCTTTTTCTTTTTAGCAAAGGAAACCCACTCCTTCTTTTTAATAAGAGAATTTATGTTCCGGCAAAGTTCACATGAAAGGTTTGATATCTGTTACCATGGAAATAACTTTTGTAAATATAACTATCACATTATTATTTTGTGGCTGTCTTGTGTATTGATTAGTGGTTTATGAGGTTGTCTATTTTAGGTGTCATTGAGTTGATTCCTGTGTTGGACAGGGTTCTCTAGAGAGACAAGACCAGATTGCTAGTAATTATATATAAATATATTTATAAAGCTAGATATATAATACAATAAATGAACCATTAAATTATATACAGATAGATAATACAAGAAATTAACAGTTAAATTATAAAGCAGTGAGACACTAGCAGTCCTTTAAGGCTTGAGAGCTGCCAGTTGCCAGTCCCTTTCTGTAGAGAGAGATGGGCTATATATACCCAGGCAGCAAACAGCAAGGCAGGTCACCAACTGTCATCAACTGTTGGTCCCCAGTTCCAGAGACCAACATTCCAATCGTGTGGGCTTAAAGGGACCTCAATTTACAGCGACACAGTCCACAGGCTAGGCATCCCACAAATAGTGTACCCTTTTAAATTTAGGCACAGGACAAGCAAGGCGAGGCTCACCAAGCCATTTATCCCTCTGCCCTTCAGTTAATCCTACTTGTGTTTATTGGCCAGGCTGGCACAATAAACTATCGCAATTCCACATTCTAGGGACCCAGTACACAACAGAAGGAAACACTGCATTCTCCTTTAACAGACTCGCAATTTAGGATGAACCCATTGGTACCGTCACTGTGTCAATCCATTTAGTTGAGGGATTCCTATTTTTCACTGCCCCTCTACTTTACCGGACATACTGTCCTTCTCCAGGGACTGCTCCCTTCTGACAACATTGTCCAAAGTATGTAATATGGGCTCTCACTCTCTTTACCTCTAACTAGCATTCTGAGCCCACTTCTTCAAAGACAGACTTGTTTGTGCTTTTGGAGACCAATGTTATTTCAGTATTCTTGGCCATCGCTACAATTCAGTCAAACCCATTCTTCTTCAGTCTTCCTTATTCAGTGATCAGCTTCCACATATGAGGCCATTGACAATACGGGGTTTGGGTGAGTTGAACCTACTCCTTAAAGTAAGATCCCTGCTCTCCAACACTCACAACAAGCCTAATAAGATTTATTTATCTAATACAACGTATCTATTGATCTTTTGACTGGTGATAGAATTACTCTCACCATTCTGTTGTTTTGTATTTTTTTGCATGAACTAACAGTTTTCTGGAAGGAGTTGGAATTTATTCAAGCTTAGATTAAGAATATTGCTCATGGAGGGGCCTGGAAGGCAACCTTTCTCTGCAACCGACCAAAATAAGACCCCTGAGTTGAAGCCTGTTCTTTAGACTTGGTGGTATGGTGAGCCTTATATTTAAGGTATGCTTGATGACTGGGCAGTACACAAATTGTGATGTTCTCTAGTTGTCTGACTTGCTGATTAGTTTTAGGGGAGCACTAGTCTACACACCTTATCCTATAACTGCAACCTCACACATCCCTGCCTTCAGAGACACCCTGGGGGTTGCAGAAGGGAAGTGACAATGCTATCCACGTAGCCACTCAGGCTAATGCCACCCTACTTTATCACAGCATTGCCTCTTCCCACCACATTCATATTGTTTTCCTGCCAAAATAGGTTCCTGGTGGAGCGTGTTTCACAAGCTCAAGCCTAGGCACTAGCTTTCCCCCTTCTCGCTAGCACACCAAGACTATGGTACGCTGAAGTCTTTCACAAAGGCTTTAAAATTGGACAACCATAAACTCAAGAGCTTAAGAGAGTAGCAAATAAGGATTCCCCTGGCTTGTTTTCTTGTTTAGGAGATCTCTGTCTTGGCCAAGGTACATCTTGGATGTCCTATTGGTGTCCCTCTGTCTCACTGTCCACCTCTACAGCAAGTTTCTCTAGTTACCACATTCTACCCAACCATAGGCATTTCTTCACATACATTATATATTCTAAAGAGTACCCATGAGGCAAGGGGTTTGAAGCAGGTTAAACTTGATGAAAAGCTCAGTATTGTTGGAATGGCATTTATGAGCATTATTCAACTTGATCACATTAGCCAAATAAGTCAAGGGCTATGGTCTTAGGTGCAGTGCAGGCTGATAAAGAACATTCTTCATAAAATAAACCTTTCTGTTCCAGTTAGATTTCTGGTGAAAAGATGTTTACCTTCCATAGAGTTTGAGGGTTTTGAGGCCTATAAAACTTCCACTTTATACTGACAATAAATATTGAATATATAGATGTGATCTAAAGTTAATGATATTTGATAAATTGGTAAAATTGCTCTGTAAATGTAGAGTGGACTCTGTTTTTAATCCAGACTCCCTCAATTTAGAACATAATTTTGATCCTAGGAGTTGGGTGTGGTCACTATTTAGCACAAGAAGTACAGGCCAAGAACCTGCCATTTCTTTCTCAACATTGTCTGCTTGTCAACAAAGATTTGCCACAGAGAAATACAGTCCAGTCTAGAGAACTAGAAATCTGTTACTATTGTCTTGACATTGAAGCATCACAAGAAAGGATTTCAGCTTCCAACTGGGTTGTGAACCAAATCCATTCACCTGGCTCCCAACAGGGTTAGCATCCCTGGGGCTATGTGGGGTGGGGTAGAGGTGGACTAGAGGAGCTAGAGGGGAAGCAGGAGGGATCCATGACCCCAGGAGAGTGCCAGTGTACAGGGGCCCAGGCTGTCCTGCCCATCAGGGAACATTGCAAGCCCTCTAATTACAAGTGAGGACCCACATCACAGGAAGGGGCTGTGCTATTGGGAATATAGTAATGGGAGGGGGTGCTCTAGGGGTATCCACGCAATGCAAGAGGAGGGACTGGGGGTACACATGTGACAAGATGGGCGGACCCTAGATTTAGGTTGGCAACTTAATTTTGGATGTCACAGAGCCGGTTTGACTTGTTCCCTGGCTCAACTAATAGAGAGCATTATTGGTAGGGTGTGAACACTTGGTCACAAGCCTCAGGTTCATTGTTCCCAGGAGCAGGGAAGGGGTGGGGGGTGCTACCCTGTAGTCTGGTGACTATCTGCCCTCAGGGAGGATGTCTGTAAGCATCTGACCTCCCCACACAGCCTGGAGAAAGGCTGATACAGGTCACAGCAGTGCTAATAAAACTGAATCCAGAGATGGCACAAAAGAATCTCAAAGACATCTTATGGTCCCTCAACTATCCTTCAGACCCGACCAGTTGCACATTAGTGTTTACACTTGCAAACACAGTATAGGCTTGTCATGAAAACCATCACCCATTTCAAGTCTCCTACTCATACCCACTCAGACACACTATCCCTCGATAAAGTGACTTGTTAAATAAAGTACCTGGGTGAGATGACACGGTGTTCATACAAACTACTGAATGGGGTTACCTGGGGTTTATGGTACTGAGGATCTTCTCCCAGAACTGAGTGTTTTGGATATTAGAAATGGGGGAGGGGGCTTTATTTGCGTATCTTCCTATTTTACGGTGGCAATTACACCTGGATACTTTCAGAATACTCAATGTCCTACCATACACATAAATGAATAACCCAAAAGGATTTGATGTATACCACAATTTATTTCTTTTTAGACATTTAGGTTGTTTCTTGTTTCTGGTTTTATAATGAAAGTTACTATTTGGGTTAAAATTAAAAAGAGAGCATTCACATTCTTATTACCAGAAAAAAAAGCATTCACATTCTTATTATCAGAAATCACAGCAACAAACATGGCCATACTGTAAAATTTTCTTCATCACAATTATAATATTAAAAACAACAATAAAACATATTGTATTTTTAGTGAGAGTGTTCCCATTAGGACAGAAAAACACCAAAGTCTTAACTTTGCTAGAGTAGATGTCTTGGATGGCATTTAAAATGCATAAAGGTTTTTCTAAAATATTTAATAAAGCTTCTTGTGTTAAAGTGAATAGGATGTCCCAGAAGCACAGACTTATGACAACACTTGTTTTATTGCAGAGCATTCCATAAGATGTAGATAATAAAATTCGATTTCCTTCTAATCCTTTGATGGTGGCTAGGGTAGCAACCAAACTTACCTCTCCTGACCCTCAGCAGAATAAAATAACTGAAAGGCTAGGTATACATTCATAAAAATCTCTATCTAACTGGCACAACCAGAACAAATCTGAAATTATGTCCAGAAGCAACACTCCTTAGTTTGTTTATGTATGAAGTCTTCAATCTGAAGAGGAAAAACATAAAAAATTGTAGCTGAAAATCTTTTTCAGCAAGGGAAAAAGGAAAGGGCAGGTATAGCTTGTCGACCAGTAGAACCTTTGCAGGAGGAAAGAAACAAATGAGAAAGCCGTATCTCAGATTTAGGTTCTAAAAGGAAAGAAATGGGCTCTCTTGAGACAATGATAGTCACCTGGGCTCGAGATGGATGATCTTCAATGGGGCCTCACACCTTGGGTGCCATTAATCCTCCAAGGCCAAGCCAAGTAGTTCTAACATTGAGGCAACTTGAGCAGGTTGCTCCGGAGGTCTAGTGGGATAAACTATCCCACCTACTTTCTGTCGAGTTGGGCAGTCATTTCCCCAGTGACCTTTCTGTTCGTAGTATGGACATGGCCTTCTTGGAGGTCACAGATTAGGGCATACATTTGCTCAATGCCCTAATTGGGAGCATCTGAAGCAGGGTCCTCGTGGCACAGTCATGTGCTGCCCAATAACTAGTTTAGACACACCCACTCTCCCCTGGAGGACACTTGCTAACATTTGACATTTAACCTTATCTCTTTGTAGCTTATATAACGTTTCCTGATCCTCTCTACTGTTGAAAACTTTGAATGCTGCACAGAGAAGATCTTGCTGTGAAGTCTGAGGTCCACATTGTAACCTTTAATGTTTCTTTTAGTGCCTGGAGCTGATGGTGAGATGAAATTTGAGTGAAGTACAATGACCCCTTCTGGTGTAGTAGGGTCTACACTTTGGTATACTTAAACCTTCTGAACATTGTGACAGACATTTGACAGAATTTTCATTTGATTCCTGAATGATTTCCCTAATTTTGTCATAACTGACTGCCTTGGTTGAGACTTTTGGTAAGCCCTCAAGGAGATACAAATCATATCATTTTGAAGAATTGGGTGCTCAGGACCATCTTGTAATTCCAATTAGGGTTGTGCTGGGGAAATACCTTGAAGTCCATGGACTTATCCCAGTTCTGGGCATGCACTTTATCACCTCTCTTGGTCAGCTATGCACTCTCCCTATCTTCAGGGGTCAAGGTCATTGTTAAAATCATATGGACGTCATGCCAGGTAAGATCATATGACTGAGATATTTATTTTTATTGTTTACCTTTTATTTCATAATCATAAACTTAACTCTGCTTTCCAGCTGGACTCAGGGGGAATAAGGAAAGTAGGAAACCTGAAAAACTGGAGTGAGAGCACAAGATTAAATGATACTGCAAGCACATTTGGAACAGAAGGGTGGTTTCTCAAGCTACACAGGAATGGTCTGGTGCTTAAGAGAAAACATGAAAATCCAGATCAAATTTAATTATAGAGTTGTCCACAGTCAGCAATGGTGATCTTCTTGCTGCTCTTGCCATTCCTGGAACCAAAACACTCATGGCTTCCAAAATGTTCATGTCTTCTTTCACAGACCGAAGACCACGTGCTTGCCATCCAACCATTCAGTCCTAGTGGTGCTGATCAAAAACTAGGAACTGTTCGTATTGGGCCCAGCATTTGCATAGACAGGATGCCAGGACCTGTGTGCTTCAGGATGAAGTTCTCATCTTCAAATTTCTCTCCATAGATGGACTTGCCACCAGTGCCATTATGGCATGTGAAGTCACCACGCTGGCACATAAACCCTGGAATGATTCTGTGAAAGCTGGAACCATTATAACCAAAACCTTTCTCCCCAGTGCTCAGAGTGCGGATGCTTTCTGGTGTCTTTGCAACTTTGTCTACAAACAGATAGAAAGTGACAAAGCCATTGATGGCTATGTCGAAAAACACAGTAGGCTGATCATGGCTGGACACAACAGGACCAGACAAGACTACAAACTCAGGCAGCAGCATTTGCAAAGCCGATATATAAATTCTTTAATGCAAGTGTCTGAGTCCAATGTATAACATCCAAGATGTTTTCCTAGAACTGATAATTTAACAAGAAAGGGATATGAACTTTTACTGCTCCTGCGACATCACAGAGGGCAATGAAGGGGGCAGGACTTAAAGATGGATCCTTTGGGTCTGAACAAGCTGTCTTTGTACTGGAGAGAGCTGAACATCAAAGAGTGAGAGGCAGAGATGGTGCTGGCAGTAGGGGACAGGTGTCAGATGTCTTAAAACATGGTAAGGGTGGGAGGGGAACTGGTCACAAAGGAGAGGTGGGAAGAATGGACGATTACGGTATGGACAAGGGAGGGATTTGGTAGAAATTGTATGAGGTAACAAGGTCGGGGATATTGGATTATAGCTTGTGAGCTCAGAGGTGGTGGGAGGAGGAAGGCTGAAGAATGAGACCAGATAGCACGAGATATAGGGTTACAGTCTGGCAACTGGGAGAATGCAGCAGTATCCAAGGAGGTTGGAGAGACCTGAAGGGAGTTGTAAAGGGGAAGGGAGAAAGAAGGCTCAGTAGCAGTTTGGTCAGAGGTAATAGGCACTGAAATTGGTGGCACAGTGTGATCAGAAGGATCAAAGTCTGATTCTTAGTCTGAGAGAGGAACATTTTCCTGTACCAATAGGACTTGCATAGTGGAACCATTCAGACATAAATGAGGATGAACATGAAGTAGAGAGAAAACTTGGAATATAGGGAATATCAGAATATATTTTGTAGATTAAAAAGAAATTATTGAGATCTTGAATAATTTTTAAATCAAGTATAGCAGCTGGTGACCATCTTGAATTGTAATCCAATTTGTTCTGCAGTCACGCATTACATAAGAAAATCAGTTTTCCCCTTTGAATAAATGATTTAAGTCCCAGCGAATTGAAGTTTGCCAGTAAACAAACAAGAGGTATTTAATGCCATTGTTTAGTGTGGTAGTTATATAATTATTTGTCAATTTGATGATTAAGACTGAAAGGGTGGAGTCTAGCCTGTCAATCAAAATATAAGCAATGACCCCTATGTGGGTGTGGCCTCCTGACAATTCTGGGAATTCCAGAATATCCTCCTTGGAGACAGGAGGCAGATTCTTTCCCTCTCTCTGTCTCCCTTTCAGCTCACTCCCTTAGAGACCCTCTACTGACCAGACCCATGGCACTACGCTGATAGACCCCATGCACTGAAACTAGAGAAGCCACATGGAGACCCCTGCCAATGCTGAGATGCTTACACCACCACTGGATCCAAAGACTTTCTACCCACTGGCCTGGGATCATCCTGCATTAAGCGTCATTGCATGTGTTTCTTTAGTCTAAGGGGAACTTTATAGAGTGGTATCAGACATATGGGCTAATATTGAACTTGGGGCTTGAACTGGACGGTGTTGGGGTGCTTCCTTAATGTACAATTACTCTTTACATAAAATGCTTATAACATGACTTTCTATGGATTAGTTTCTCTAGCCTACATCAACACCCACAAGGCTGAATGTGCTCTCTGCGACCACACACCAGTTGATGCGAAGAGCCAGGGAGGTTCTAGACCTGGACCTTGGGTTCTCCCCTACCCCGCTCCCGGGAAAAGGTACCGCACAGGTGACCATACTTAGCAAACCCACGCCCAAAGCACTAACGTTTTGTGCACCAGCTGCAGCCACTCTCTTCCTGAGACGCATTTTCTTCGTAGTGAGAGAAACAACAGGCCCGGGGCTCACCTTTGAGCTGAAGAGGTACAAGGAGTCTTAGAGAAGGCACCACTGTGCAGAAAGGAAACAATGGGGGGGTGGGTTAGCAGAAACCCACAAGGCAAGGAATCTTGAAACCCGAGGACAAGACCCCCAGCCTGGGATTACCCCTTTCCCAGCGGGGATTCCCACCATGAGCCCCAACCAATTCAAAAGCTGGGGGATGGGATCGGCCTCCCAGGACACGTGCTCACCTCTCACCACGAGGGGCGCCGCCTGGAGAAGGCGAAAAGGAGAGAAAGGGCATTTGCACCCCAGCAGGGCTGATGGGTGCACCAGGATACCCCAAATTGGCCACCGCCCACACGCGTGACCCTAGAGAAGAGCGCCCCTCACCTGGGAGCGCTGGCTACACGGTGCTCAGGTTGCCGGCGCTCCTCTAGCACCAAGGGCAGCACACCATAAGTAGGAGCCGCCAGAAAAGCCGCACTTCCGGCTAGGACATCGCCACTTCCGCCCTGTCTCTGAGCGACCCGGAGTGGGAGGAGCCGGCGGGGCCGGGGCTCCGCCTTCACTTCACCTTTGAGGCGGCTCTGGATCCGCTCATTGCAGCGGCTGTACAAACCCAGGTGCCTGCCGAAGCGGGGAGGGGCGGTGCTTTTGGGGGCGGGGCTGGGGCGGCGTGGGGAGGAGCCAGGGAGAGGCGGTGAGGCAACCAAGGGCCCTCAGCTCTGGCTGTGGCTGCCTCTGCAAAGGCTCAGGTAATGATTGCACCTGGGGGCAGAAATGGTACTTTCCCCAGCGCCGAGAGTGTGCATGGGGGACATAAAACGATGTACAATGTACGTGTGTGAGCCTATGATCAGATTCCCCAGATGGGGCATCCTCCTAAGTAACGCGAACCACCCAGCCATCCAAACCTGCCACGGTGTTAATGGGCTGAAGAAAGAATTGTAACTAATGACCTTTGAGGTAAAGGACCATAGTGCGCCACAAAGCATTGTCTTGTATGATTGCCTTTAGGAAAAGAGAAGTTCCTGGCATCATGTGGTCTAGGTAAATTATGTCAGTGTAACAAAATGTAAAAATAAAACTTAAGCAGGAGCACTAAAAAGTGATGGGAGAAAGGGGGTGGAGTGTTGTTAAACTTGACTGTCTTTAGAGTTGGAGTTTACTTTTATCTTGTTTTATTTTGCTTGAATGCTATTGGGGCAGTTAAACTTGACAGTTAAGTTCAATGATGCTTATGATTTACGTACTCTGCTAATTTAATATCACTTACCAGAGGTTCTATCAGTCCAGTGGTTTCAAGTGCATGAGCAAAATGTTTGTAGAGACTCTTCCAAGTTGAGAGGTCTGGAATTTAAATTTACTTCCTCTAAGTAACTCTTGTCTGCTGGGTCTCTCAGAAGTGCTTATGGGACAGATCAAAGTGAAGCATTTCCCTATTAATTTGCATCCATAAGGATTATGCTTCTCTCATGCCTGATACAGTAGAGAATTTCCTTATGAAGTTGTAGTCAGATTCCAAAGTTGCTGGTTGAAAATGGAGATATGAGGATTGCAATACTTTGTTACATTTCCCAATATGGTCAGATAGTTCCACAGATGATACAGAAAACTCTGTGTCACTTATCAACAAATATTTACTGAATTAAACTGATTTATGTTCCTAGGTCTGATGGAGCCACCTTACACTAAAATCTTGGGAAACAGAGAGTAGATTTTGCAACTAAAAGGGGACTTCTCTTAAAATACCTGCCCTGTTCGACTGGGTAGGCTAGAGAAACAAATCCAGGGTCACTCATAATGTGTAAGAAGGAGCTTTACACCAAAGAGTAATTGGATATCAAGAAAACACCCCAATCCAGTTCAGATCAAGTCCATAAGACTGATATGAGCCCATAAGTCAAATACTAGTCCATAGATTCCTCTTCAGACTCACACAGCACATGCAATGATGCTGATTGCAGAAAGATCACAGGTCGGTGACTGAAAATTCTTGTGTATCCATCCAATGGCGGCAGAATTTCTTAGGGCTGGCGCAAGTCTCTCGTGGTTCTTCTACCTCTGAACAGTGGGAAGGTGAAGCAGAGAGAGAGGGTAGCCTACCTCCAGTGAGAAAGATGAGAAGTTCCCAGAATTCTCATGAGACGGTCAAGCCCACCAGGAAACATTATGGAACTGTGATCTGATTGACAGGCTAAACTCCAATCCTAGTCTTAATTATCAAATGAATATGAAATTATATAACTACTACACCTGCTTTCATGTGAGGTTTTCTGTCCCCATGGATAAATCATGAATTGTCAAAACAAACAAACAAACAAACAGAAAAACAACTCAGTGCCATGGAGTCAATGTGAACTCAGAGTGGCGCTATAGGACAGGGTAGAAGTGCCCCTATGAGTTTCCAACACTAAATCTTTGCTGAAGTAAAAAGCTCCATCTTTCGCTGTGGTGTGAATGGTGGATTCAAAGTGCTAGTCTTACAGTTAGCAGTCCAACTCGTAACCACTACACAAGCAGGGCTCCTTATCTATCATTGTAGCTCTACCCACAGTAGCATACAAGTGTAGTCCAAAAGGATCCCTCAGTTATGCAAGCTACTTTCCATTGAATTGCTAACCTAATGCTAGTGATTGATCAGACCCAGATGTGCCCAGCTACCACTACCAAGGGCTCGAAAAGGAATCCCATTAGAAGATCATAGCGCAGGAGGAAAATGTGGACCAAACTTCAAATCACCAAAGAGACCCTCAACACAGTGGTCTTTAGTCACCTTTCAAGTCCAGTCTTTGTGTCAACAAGCCTGTGACAATCCCAGGGTTTGTAGTTGAAATTGTATGGCTAGAATATACCAAGAGCTTAGTAAAGTCCTAGAAGATAGGAGAGAGAAAATAAAATAAAAGACTCAGACACATTTTATGGTAGCATGCTTACTGTAAGGGCGAAACTAAGGAATAGGAAGGAAGACAGGACAAGGGAGAGCAGAAACAGAAATAGCTTTATTAGGTGGGGGGGAGCTCCCGGACGAGGTTCCAGGACCTAGGCCAACAGGTCAGGGAAGTTGTGCTCAGCAGCTGAGGTTGAGGAATATTAAAGGGGTGGTAAGAAATGTAGGGCAATTAGCATATGGGGTCTGGAAACAAGGAGGGAGAATTGCTTGTGGATTCCTTGCTGCTTTCTTTGAACCAGTAACATCTGGTTTCACTGGTTATCTTATCTGGAGCCCAGCTGCTGCTGACCTTTGGGATGTGCAGGGAAGGGCATGCAGGGTCTGGACCTGCTTCAGTTTAGTCCAAAAGGGGGCTGCCTAGTTCACACCCGACCCAAACACTTACCTCTGGGATGGCCATGATCTCAGCAGCCAGATTTATGCAAAAAGAGGGAGGAAGAGAGAGTCAATCTTTACTGTCGGGATATTTGTAGGTAGCTATAAGCTATGCACATTCAGTAGTTACATACATCACAAGGTGGGTGGTAACCACAGTAAAATCTCTGAGCTCACTGGTGAGGAAACCTAATACCTGCATAGGGGGAAAGCATGAGGGGGGATGGGTGCTGTGGCAGGAGGGGAAAACAAGAATGTTTGCTTTTATAGAGAGATAGAATCAACCATGTGCTCACTTTAAGGCAGCATAGGTGTTAGGGGAGAATCTGTGAGAATGATGTTTAAAGCAGAATAATGTACTTGTACTTTACGCTAACATACCAAAGTGGTGGCTTTCCTACCGTGGAATACTAGCTTTCCAGATCCCCTCTGTTATAAGTTAGGGAATATAGCCCTAGTCATATTTCCCTCGGTCTTATTTACCCACAGTCCGGAACTGAACTCACCCTGTTGATAGACTAACCAACCATGCAAGTCAGATCAAAAGGACAGTACAGACTCAAGGACAGAATTTAGGAAATGAGGAGGAATAGAAACAAGAACACCTTGAAGAAAGTGAGATGAGTGATAGTGGGTTGCTGTTGTTGTGGTTGATAGTTGTCCTCAATTAAGTTCCAGCTCCCAGAGAACCCATGTACAACAGAATGAAACACTGCCAAGTCCTGCTCCATCTCACAGCTGTTGTTCTGTTTGTGCTCTATTTCACTGCCCGTCTACTTTCCCAAGCATGATATACTTTTCCAGGCACTGGTTTCTCCTGATAACATATCCAAAGCACATAAGACAACATCTCCTAAGGCACACTTCTCAGGAGCATTCTCGATGTACTTCTTCTGAGACAGATTGGTTAGTTCTTCTTGAAGTCCATGGTTCTTTCAATATACTTCACCAAATGATAATTCACATGATGCAGAAAGTATCAAAAGAGGATGGAAGGAATGCACAAAGCAAAAGGTAGTGTATGATCAAGGACCTATGTTACTGAAGGAAGAAGTCCAAATAGTACTGAAGATATTAGAAAAAAATGAGGCTCCAGCAGTTGACAGAATACCAGCTGAAATGTTTCAACCAGCTGATGAAGCACAGGAATCACTCATTTCTTTATGAAAGAAATTTAAAACTCAGCTACCTGACCCCTCAAAAAAAACAACTGTAGCAATTATCAACCAATAGAATTAGTACCACATGCACATAACATTCTGCAGAAGATAATTCAATAATGATTGCTGCTGTACTTCAGCAGGGAGACTCCAGAAATGCAATCTGGATTCAGAAGAGAATGTGAAATAAGCCGTCATTGCTGACATCAGATGGGTCTTGCCTGAAAGCTAACAGAAAGATGTTTACTTGTGTTTCATTGACTATGCAAAAGCATTTAACTGTGTGGATCTGTGGCAGATAGATTTATGTCAACTTGAAGATGTATGAATGTGTAATGGTGGAATCCAACCTGCCAGTCAGGTCACAGCCTCACAGTGCCTCCTTGGGGGTGTGGACATCTAATAATTGGAGAATATTGAAATTTCCATCTCTCTGCCATTCCATCTTCCTGCTTGATGTAACTCTCTTCCTTTAGGGGTAGCCCCATGTAGGCTGCTTGAGCCTGAGAGTTTTGGGCGCCCTTCCACACTACGACTGACCTTGGATCCATCTGATCCCGCATCCACTGGCCTGTTATCTTCCACATCCAGCTTCACCTTTGTACATCATCAGCCTGCAGCTCTGTGGGTGTGCAGAGGACCCTGCCCTGCATCAGACTTGTCACCTTGAGTTAGACTTGGGTTGGGTGCCTTGTTGGTATAATATTACTTCTTGATAGAAAACTCTTTCTTATACATATATGAGTGTCAACTGGATTTGTTTCTCTAGACAACCTGGTCTACCACAGGATCATAGCATTGAGAAGAATTCAACTTTGAGAACATGGAGTTGTGCTCATATAGAACTTGTACATGGACCTAGAGGCTCTTATCTATAAAGAAGAGACTATCTTGTGGTTTAGAATCAGGAAAGTTGTATGTCAGAATTGTATCCTTTCATCATGCTTATTCAATCTATATGCTAAGCAAATCATCTAAGAAGCTGGAGTTTCTGAAGATGAACTTGGCATTATACTTCTCATTTTCTAGGAGGAAAGCTTTTTAACATTTGTCAATCTACACATGACACACCTTGCATGCTTAAAAGGATGGAAACCTGTACGGATTCCAACACAGTGTAAAGAAAATAAAACTCTCGTTATGGGACCAATAGATAATATGATAAATAGGGGAAATATTGAAGTTGTCAGGATTTCATCTCGTTTGGACACATGTTTGCATTGGGCTAATCTGCTGTACAAGATCTCTTTAAAGTACTGCAGGGGAAAGAAGTCACCTTGACGACAGAGGTGCACCTTTTTTCATTCCCATCATGTGCATGTGCAAGTTGGATATTGAGGAAGGAAGACCAAAGAAGAATCAATTCATTTGAATTATAGTATTGGCAAAGAATGCTGAAAGTACCATGGACTTCCAGAAGATAGTACCTTAAGGGGATTGAAATTTTTAAGTCAAAACTGATGAGGTTGTGGGGAGAGTGAAAGTATTAGCCTGCTGTTAGTTAAAATACAAGAATTATAACCATATCAGATTTAGTTGTCGGAATTTTAAAATGCAGCAGTCCCCCACTTGCAGTACAAATTGATTCTAAGCTTAATTAGTGGAGCAAATCTTCTAATTCAGGAAGATGGTAAACTAGGCCAGTAAGGTAGGCAGAAAAACAGTAGCATCCCCTTTAGATAAGCAATGGAGTCTAATGCTTCAGGGGCCCATGGCCTGGTAACCCCTTGAGAAATATATGCATAGATACTTGTTATCTGTGGATGTTACACAAACCTGCTTTTTGCCACATAATTTGGGGTACAAGCATGCACACACACTCCAGCAGGCACACACACCTGCACATGCTAGATGAACCTCAAATGCCAGTGTCTTAAGGTGAACTTGACCTGCAGGCAACGATGCAAATGCACACACCTGAGCATTTCCAACCAGTTGATCCAAAGGGACTCCTAATTTACCTCGCAAATGGCACATTCTGTTCCAGGGCTCTGGCTACATCAGAGTAGCTGCATGTGGCTTGTCATTTGGAGTGTCTCAAGGGAGTGAACTATAGCCCCTTTGAACCTCCAAAAGAGGTCATGAAGCTGCGATCTGATTGAATGGTGAAAGTCCACCCCTTTGGAAGTTGACAGGAGATTACGTAGCTGCACATCACCAAACACCTAATTTTTAATGGTGTGCTCCTTTTCCTTTATTTACTAATTTTCATTAGTTCAATGATGGGTTCACTGGCCACTGTTCTCAATCCATTTTCTGTCCCTGCTACATTACCAGTTGTGGTCTACAAAGTGATGGTACACAATTCTAGGCTGATACCATGAAGCAACATCCTAGACTGCCTGCCTTCAAAAGGCTGGTTAAGTACACGTTGAATGTGTCCTACAAGCACAGTTGTACTCAGAGAGATTCGTGAAGGGAATTTTATTGGTCACTTCGTTCATTAAATATACTTTCATCTCACGTCTGACAATTGGGACCATGAGAACAACATATTAATAGGCTGATCCAGACAGACAGAAATAAAGAAGCAGAACCAGAGTTACGAGAGGATAAGACTACAATAAGCATTCTGGAGACTACATTGCTCACCTGTGGTGTATCCAAGTGTCACATAGCCTTGGCTTCAAGACCTCATGGGATATTTGTGAAACTGGGTATCCACAACCTGAAAAGTTGACTCTTCCATCACTTTGGATTTCACATGGCTTCCTTGAAACCAGAAATTCACAGTTCTTTTAAAGCCAAGAAAGTTATGGAGAATATTTTGATTAAAAAAATGAAAAACAAAACATGGGCATACATTTGCAAAATTTTACTTATTTTGACTATTTTTATAATAGAAAAACAATGGGGACAGTCAAAAATGGACTCTAGACAGATAAACATCTGTATTTATATAATGGAATGTTATGGAATATCGCTTAAAAACATGATGAGTCTGTTAGTCATTTTAAGACATGGACTTAGCAAGAGAACATTCAGATTAGGAATGTTAATCAGTCTCACAAGGATAACTATTTTATGAAATAATTATTATAAGAAATTAAGAAAATGTTTTCATAGGAAAAGATAAGGTTTCAATGACTGCAAGGGTGCTGGAATGTGGTGGGGGCAGTAATCAGAAAGGGTCATAAAATTTTGAAGGAAGAGAGACAAAAAGAGAACTGCATAAAGTGGGGGAGGGGTAGAACTGGGTCACTTTTACTGATTTGACTTGATGAGATGGGCAGTGCAACTATACAGAATATGTTTTTATTTCAACTATTGTGTTCTACACACAAAAATCATAAAGAAGTATTTAAAATATATAAAAATGAATAAATACCAAGATAAATAAATGAAAGAGTTAAAGTATATTGTGCCAACCTGGCTGATAAACACATGAGGTTAATTGAAGGGTGGAGAGATAAATGTCTCAGTCAGTGAGCCTCACCTTTCAAGTTCTCGGGCCTCTACCTTTCTGATGATAAGATCAGGTTGCACCTGCCTTAGCCAGTTCCCTGTTACCACTGGCAAGGCTCACTTCTTGCAACACTTCCTGAGGAGAAGCTACATGGACCTACCCCGATGCAACCCTGGGTGCTGGTTACACGTTCACTGATTCGGCTTTCCTCCTGCACTTGGCATCATTGTGTGTATTTTATGAAATGAAGGAGAACTTTATGGATTGGTGTTGGACACATGGGCTAATGTTGGACTTGTGGGCTTGGGCAGCACTGGGTTGGAATGTTTTCTTGATGTGCACTAACCCTTTATATAAAACTGGCTTATATATACAAGTAAGTTTCTGTGTATTTGTTTCTCTAATATACCCAGATTGACACAATAAATAAAGTGAAATTTTCTTATAAAAAATATAGGTTGAGAAATGTGGCCGAGTTAAAAACCATTCTGACTCTTTACACATTAGATATCAACATTTCTCTGAGTCTCAATTTAAAAAAGGGAAAAGAAAAACTGAAGATGACATAGATTCTTTATTAATATAAAATTCATTTTAACATAGGAACAAACAGACTGTTTAAGGCACAGGTATATATTGTTTAGACATTGCAATGTGGAACTGTAGAAACATAGAAGAAATTCATATGCATTGAAAATGACGTGGTGTGTGGATCTTAAATACCAGAACAACAACAATTAAAAATGTAAGACCAATAACTACCAAACAAAAACCCAGCCTGATCCTGTATAAGAATTATTTACATAGGATTGTGTTTAGAAGAAAGACGTTTCCTTTTCAAAATCCAGTTTCTCTATTTCTAAAGTGATAATTATTTATTCCTGAGATCCTAGCTCACATAGGTCTCAGACATAGATGCCCTTCAATCTCAGAGTTCTACTGGGGTTGTCGCTTGGAATTATGCTGTGGTAGTTACAAAATCTCTTGTCAATTTGTACATGGGGACAAACTGACCTTAAATATAGAACTTGCTTTGTTAGACTTAAAAACTGTTTTGTTTCACTTTCCTGAGAATGCTTTACCAGTTTCACACAAGAACTTGCCTTCCCCCTCCCCTTGTTTGGCAAGACGCCCCACAAGGAAGTATAAAACCTGTTCAGGGCCCTCGCCTTACAGACTGATCCTGTCTCAGTTGCGGGTGTGGGTCTAAATTCGTATCTGTCTGAATAAAGCTTTACTGTTTCCATCTCTGTTTCAGTGAGTGGTCTGGGTGAGGGTCTTGCTCGCTAACAAAAAGTTGTGTGATTCATTGGTGCTATAGGGCATCCTGACTGGCTCATATCTTCCCTGTGGCCCCTCTGTAAAGGGATGTTCAATCTCTACAGATGGGCATTGGGTCTCCACTCCATGTGCCTCCTCATTTACATTGGGGATGGTTTTATTCTGGGTCTTAGATGCCTGATACCTGATCCCATTGACACTTCATGATCATACAGGCTGGTGTGCTTCTTCCATGTGGACTTTTTTGCTTCTGAGATAGAGGGCCATTTGTTTGTCTCCAAGCCTTTAAGATGCTAGATGCTATATCTTTGATAACAGTACACCATCAGCTTTCTTCACCGCATTTGCTTATGTACACATTTTATCTTCAGCAATGTTGTTGGGAAGGTGAGCATCACAGAATGTCAGATTGTTAGAACTAAGCGTTCTTGTGTTAAGGGAGTACTTGATTTGATGCCCAATATCCTTCTGCAACCTTAATTCTCATCATATAGATATGAGTATATAGATCTATTCCCCTCTCATTATGTATATATTTACATATGTACATTTTATTTATACCCTAAAGAAATAAAGAATACAACACAAACAGACATATACACACCTATGTTTATTGCTGCATTTTCCAAAATATCAAAAACAAGGAAACAACCAAGGACACCTATTATAAAGGAATAGACAAACCCTGGCAATAGAATATCATGCATCAATTAAAACAAAATGACTGTCGGGTTAGAAACAAGTGGAGTGAGGCGAGGATTGCAGACTCTCAGTTCCCATTACACTGCATAGACCATATCTCTGCAAAGATGGTCAATGTATCCCAAGCCCAAGGAACTTTCTGTAAGAAGTGCGGCAAACATCGACCTCACAAAGTGACCCAGTATAAGAAGGTCAAGGATTCCCTGTACGCACAATGAAAGAGGCCCTATAATGGGAAGCAGAGTGGCTGTGGTGGGCAGACAAGGCCAATTTTCTGGAAGAAGGCAAAAACCACAGAGAAGATCATGCTGAGATTAATGTGTTGAGCTTAACTGTAGATCCAAGAAGATGCTGGCCATTTAAAATGCAAGCATTCTGAACTGGGAGGTGATAAGAGAAAAAGGGCCAAGTGATCCCGGTCTAAGCCTTGTTTTATCTTGTAAATTTGAAAAAAGTGTTGATTCAATAGTCACATTATCTGTAAGCATATAGAGCTATATACTTACTTGGGGGAAAAATGACTGAAACACCATGAGGCATGAAACAAAGTATGCTTTGCAAACTCAGTCAATCCTCCAAACATAAATATTTACTAACACTAGCATTATAATGAAAACCAAACATAAAGAAACTTGGATTATACTTGAAAAGATAAGCCTTTGATGACTGTGAGGAGGCAGGGGCAGGGAGGAAACAGGGATAGGAGAGGGATAGGTTATTGAGGAAGATGGGGCAGAGAAAAGAGACTATTATATGGACTGTTTAAAATATTACTTTTGATTTCCATTTCTTGAGAGATGGACTGTGTAAATATATACAGCGTACATATTTCTTAAAAAACCCTTCAAGATTTCTTATTCCTCCAATCTAAATATAGGTCTGAGTGACTAACAAAAAATAAAAAACCAAAAAGCAGGAAGAGTAAAACTGAATGGATTAGGGTCTTTAGCTATAGAAAAAAAGTTCAAACAAAACGACAAAAGAAATCAGTAAAGGCTTTTTTTAATGGGTACCCAACTTACTAAGAACCATTGACTTAATTTATCTGTTATGCTGGAAACTGAGAGCAGCATAGTAAAATGCTTAGTCAAACAGACATAAACAAAGATGCAAATGAAGACTGGGGACAAGAGAAAAGAAAATGTTGGTGGTGGTTTTTAAATTGCAATATGCTTTTTTTTCCCCAGAGTTGTTAATGAACACATTTCCCTGGCAGAGAAATTCATTCTATCTCAGTGTCCAATAGAAATTGTCCTCTGTCAAAAGTCTTTTAAGTCATTTTTCCATGATGGCCTGATGAAGCCCTGAGCACTTCTCATTGTGAGCCCAACTTCTGCATTTTCACTGGTCATTTCAATAGCAATGATCAACAAGCCTGGCCACAACCTTCGAAGGGGAGCACCTGATCTGAGTAGTTTGGGAAGGTAAAAATCTTGTGGCCCATTGACCATGGAGGACAGACCAATGTACATAAGGCATTGAATGGGACATTACATGATTCAGAAAAGAAAAAAAACAACAAAACGACACCCATGTGATTTTAGGTGAAACAATGAAATAATCAGAAACCTCGGGAATTTAATGTGTTCTTTCTCTCTGAATTGCTAATTTTCAATCATTCAATGATGTGTTCAATTGTCACTAAGACAAGGCCCATTTTTATCAGGTTTATGCTCACTTTATTACGTCTGTCTACTTAGAACTGTTTTTAAAGGAAAGACTTAGCCCATTCAATTTTCTTGTTTCTTTTTAATATGATGTACTTTCTTCCTGAATTGCTAATTAACAAGTCTAAGAAGTTGGGAAGCATGCCCTCCACCCACCACTTTTCCTTAGTTTGTCTTTCTGTCATGGCTTCCGTGTTGTGATTCAAATGCAAAAAGTGTTTCAAATGCAAGCAGGGTTACCCAGAGCTCTTAGCAGAACTTCCAGACTAAGAAGAAACTACTAACAATGGATCAGTTGCCACTCCAGGCCCTGAGCTTCACATCCAGGCCACTCCCTCCAGGAGTCCCTCACTATCTCCAGGCCCTGTCCCTTGGCAAAGACCCCACCCCTACCCAGGTGATGCAACTTCCTGCCGAAACCACTTCCTCTGACTGAGAAGGTGCAGCCTGAGTATCCTAAGTGGGTAAGTGAGTCTCTATGTTTCTTTGCTGACCCTAGGCTCGGAGTCCCCTCCAGGCCTGGCATCCCCAGCTGTGCCCCGATCCCCACGGATATTACTTTTCCTGTACCCTGTCTGCCCGCGACCCAGGTCACCGTGACCCCCTAGGATATTTCCAGTTAAATCCTTTCTGAGCTGGTTACTAGCCTCTCTGCCTTCTGCCCTGGGAATACTACGGCCCCCTTTCCTGCTTAGGCCCCCTTTCCTCATTCGCCCTCACCCCTCGCGCCAGAAATGCCCAATTGAGGGGGGGGGGGTTCTTGCCTAAGGCCCGTTCCCTCCTTGTCAGTTATCGGGCATGAGAGCAGGGGACCCCAGAGTGGCCTTTACTGAAAGGAGAGGCCAGCCTTGCAGTTATCAGGCTACTCCACTGATGACCGAGGATTGTATTAGAGCTTAACTTCTCAGCACCTTCCTTTGAAACAGGGTACCAGAGCAGTGACAGCCCCCGCATAGATTAGTCCTCACTTGGATTGCAGAGTCCCACATAGAGTAAGCCTCCATTGAACGCCTTCTGACCAGGAAGCAAGGTTGTAGGTACTCTGGACCTCAGGCAGAGAGGGCTTTAGAGTGAGGATTACCTTCACCTCTCTCCAGGCAGCCGGGGGAGGGGCGGTCTTTCTTAGAAGCTTGCAAGCCTGTGTGTCCTTGATGGGGGTCAGCAAACTGAAGACAGTACAGGGGTCTCCTAGCTATCCCTTATCAGTCCTGCCCTGACTGCTTGGGTCAGAAGGCCCTGGACCACTCGGAAGTGTCTGTCATTGCCCACCAATCATGCTTTTGTGGCAGTTTCTTTTGTCCTACCCCTTCCCCACAACCTCTTTATCTCACATCTTAATTGTGAACTTGGGAAGCCATTTCAACCTATGATGCCTTCGCTCACCCAGATGATGTATTTGTGACTTTGTGCTGTGTTTGTCACTTAAGATTTAACAAATGTTCCCTTTAAGCTATATTTAAAATGGGGTCTCCTTTTTACTCTAAAACATCTTTCCTGCGTGTCCTGTCCATCAATTCTGCCCATCAGAAATCAGCTTGTGCTCTGTTTTAGACTGCAAAAGGGACTCCAAGCTCAAATATAATTTAAGGAGAACATGTTTTAAGTCTTAATAGTGACAAAGAGAATACAAAGACGCAAACAGACGTCACCCAGATGAAGGAGATCATTGGTGCAGTTCAAGGAAACATTCAAGTCGGGAATCTAATTACGGTAAATAATATTAGAACAAAGGAAATTGTCACAAGTTCATGGTTGACGGACAATCATTGTTAAAAGTGGGACTACAGAAGCAGGGACAGGACCATAATTGGGACATCTATATTGTCAGAACATTTTACAAGACTGGTCCAGGGCCATCTGATGTAGGCAGTCTGGGCTAAACATAAGGAATATAGGACACCCTGGATTGGCTGGAGAATGGTGCAGGTCGTCCACTTTCCCACTTCCTCTACCTCTAGGCAAATTTAACCTATGTCCTTGCTTAATAATCAGAAATAATTCAATGGAGGCTTGATCTATGGGGAGACCCTCCAATTTGACGTTAGGCAATCACTGTTATCCATACACCTTTACTAACTGGGGTGCTAAGACTTTAATCTCTAAGACAGCCCCCCAACCCACCGGACGTGTCTCCTAATTTCTGCTGATGCAGTAACTTTCCACTGGGAGTGTGAAGAGTCCCACTTGGGGATGTCTCCCCAAATAAACCTCACCTCAGAGATTGATCCTATTTGGCTCAATTCTCTTTATCACTCCACTCTTCAATCCACTGCTACCACCCCCATACGATCCCTCTTGGCTCTTAGCACATTACTAGCCCAGATGTAAAGTCCGCTCAATTTTTATATTCTCTTGATTTTCAGAATCCAGCAATTATTTATTGATATTTCAGGTTCTTTTATATTTAAATCTGGAAAAAGAATAGGTTTTCTTCACCTGTAAAGAGTTTCAGTTTTGAAAATCCACAGGGTAGTTTTCCTCTCTCCAATAACATCACTATGAGTCAGAACTGTCTTGATGGCAGTGATTTTGGGTTTGTGCATTAACATATTTTAGTGATACATGCCCTCAAGGTCAGCACTTTTTTGTTATTTTATTTTCATAGTGTCATAGAATTTAAATCGGTCCTTTATCCGTTATCCTACTGCAGCGGTTCTCAACCTGTGGGTTGCTACCCCTTTGGGGGAGTCGAACAACACTTTCACAGGGGTTACTTGAGACCATGGGAAGACACATATTTTTTATGGTCTTAGGAGCCAAGACACTGCTCCTCTATCTGTCTCCAGGAAGGTCTACCCACATGCAGATACGCCACATATGAGTACCCGGAGGTGAAGACTCTTACCCATGTTATACCATGATTCAAGACAAAATTTCATTTCTTATAATTAGAAATAACCATTTCACAATATATTCACATGTTATTTTTGTGATTAATCACTGTTTTAATTATGGTCAATTTGTAGCAAGGAAAATACATCCTGCAAATAATTACAATTCATAACAGTATCAAAATTACAATTATGAAATAGCAACGGAAATAATTTTATGGTTGGGGGTCACCACAAAATGAGGAACTGTATTAAAAGGTCGTGGCATTAGGAAGGTTAACAACCACTATCCTAGTGGATACAGAAAATGTTTTTTGCAACCAAATTGTAAGTATGTAAATTCTTTTTATCCTTTTGATTTATTTCCTTTGGTAACTTTCTTTATCAATTTGTTTCATTTTACTGGATAGAACTATGTCCCAATGTTAGCTCCTAATTTTAAAAATGCGCTATAATTATTCCTAGTACAAGGCAACATATAGATATATATTCTTTTTTTCCGATATATAATTCTTATATGTAGTAAGATATCATCTTATTTAAAATAGGTGACCATTTTCTCTGCCCCACTGCATGGTAGAACTTAAGTGTTCTAACCTTTTATCCAAGTGTTATTGATAGAAGGCTTGTTTTATTTACTGGCTTATTGTTCTCAGGGGCACTCCAGTGCATTCTGTTAGTGATGTCATGGGGCCTTGAACTTTTCCCGGTTTCTTGGCTGTAATTTGTATGTGAACAGATTTCCACCTTGTGGGACTCAACTGCTTTCATTTCATCAAGCTGCCAATCATTTAACCACTGGAGAAGTAGGGCTTCTTCACAGACTAATGTAGATTTTGCAAGATGATATGTTTTGCATTGTAGACATGGTGATTCTTATTTATTATTATTATTATTTAAATAATTTTATTAGGGGCTCATAGAACTCTTGTCGTAATCCATATATACATCCATTGCGTCAAGCACATTTTTGGCCCCCATCATTCTGACATGGTGACTCTTAATGAGAATTATTTTTGTGTTTCTGTTTCACAGAAGTTTTTTGTTTTAGTTCATTCATTCATCAGTATATGAGAAGCTTCAACACTACACAGAAAACTACAGGACTCTAAATCCATGACTTTCCTAACAAAATGGGTGGAAACTAATTCCACGTTTCAGGGTCCTAATATGAACAATTTTGCACTTTTGCTCATGCTGTGTTTTAAAAGACTTGTATTATTCAGCAAGGCAACTCTGTTTCCCTTGTGTACCCTTCCCTCCAGTATGGGTTTAGAGTGTGGCCAGATTATTAGATGTTCATTGTCTTCCAGTCAGTACACTGTTTGATAGGTGTTAACAGCTGTTAAGGAACCTTCATAAAGCTGAAGATTCTTTCTTGTGACATTGCTGTAGGACAGTAACATTTCCCCTATTACAAATGTTATATTCACAGCTATGAGAGAGAGGCAAAGAATTATAAGACACGTTCAGCACTTCTCTAAGGCAGCTGCTTTTCTAGGGTTTGTTTACAACCTAAGTGAAGTCACTCCCTTGCGACCTGCAGTTAACACCTTTTCTGGTCATCGATTTCTATACTTTCTCTTAAATGAAAACTGGTTCTGACTGAAGTGATGATCTCTGAAGGCAAATAGTTCACACACAGGTTATTTAAACTTCTAAGGAAGCCCGATGATTGAATTTATAGATCTCGGGGCTTTGGAACATAAGAATACAAATAGAGATGTTTTCTTGGAGAAAACTGTGAATTCTGAGACTACAACAGGAAACCCACCCTGACAACACATCTCTAACTGCCTCAGAGGCTAGTTCTTGTGCTCACATGATCATAAGCACCCCCTGTAGCCCGTTCCTGAAGGTGAGGTTTGTTCCTGGGTTCACCCTGACTTCCCTCACCGTGTCTCACACAGTAATAGCTGGCCATGTCCCACTTTCCAGCTATGGATTTACAGATATAGCACCTTCTCTATAGATGACTAATCAGGTCTTCATGAAGTCTGCATATTTGTAGCACAAACATCAGGTTATATTGAGTAATCCGCTGCAAGCCCCAGGATGGCTGTTCCAATAAGGAAGGCAGCTGGAGGAGAATTATATTGATTTATTGATCATGTAATTCTGGGTGGTTACCATTTAATCTGCCTCTGGCCTCCCCTTTATTTCCCAGTTCGAGTTCAGACCAAGGTGATCCTGGAGACAGATTATTCGAGGTACTGAAATTGGGGCAGATGTGGATCTCAGATGAGGGTCAGGTAAAAGACCCTGGAACCTGGGCACGTGAACCTATCGTAGGCCAGGTACCCTCATCCAGTAGGTATGTAATAGAGGCTCAGGGAGAAATGATGTCTTTTGTCTCTGGAAGCCCCTGCAAATAAGGTCAAAGGTATTCAGTCCTGTGCCATCATCCTGGTGATGATATGTCCACTAATGACATCTTCTTTTATTCATTTTTTTTATTTGGCTGGAAATCCCTTTATTTGGGGGTGGGGGGTGGAGTGCTCTTCTGTTGATAGTGTGGCTGGTTTTAAAATTCTATATTGAAAAATGTTTTTTCCTCTGAGCTTTGATGATCTTCCCTAGGATTCTTGTGCCAAATCTAGCTGGCCAGAGGAAATCTCGAGTTTGTCTAAATCTTCTTTGTCAAGCTGTCTAGTTATTCTTGTTCTGTAGGAATTTTTGCTTTTTTATCTTTATCCATAGAGTTCTTTCATTGCACTAAACTGGTCTTTAGTTCATAAATCCTTCTTTTTAAAAAAATCATTTTATCAGGGGCTCGTAGAATTATCTTCACAATCCATATATGCATCCGTTGTGTCAAGTACATTTGTACATTTACTGCCATAATCATTCTCCACTAATGACTGCTTGGTTGCTAATTGGTCCACACCAAGTTCTCACTTTCATTCAGAGTTCATTGAGATATCCATGTGCCAGGGTGCTTGGTCAGCATTTCTCAGGTTAGGTCCGAGAGGGGTTGGCCCGCTGTTGTTATCATGAGTAAGTCTTTGAGGACTTACTTCTCCATGAGTGGATAACCCCAGTGTGCTCTGACAGGGAGTCCCTGGCACTGGACACACAGAGTGTCCTTAGGATTGACATATTTCCAGTTTGGGGTGAAGACATACTCCACTTGAAGTATGTCCTGTGAGGTTAAGCTATTGGTCCACACAGATGTAAAGATCGCCTAGAGCCAATTTTTTTTTTCAGGAACATGTTTATTATGTTTGAGGTGATACATCAGGTACTCTCTGAGCTACAAAGGGTAAAAGGAAATCTTCTCATTACATACTGATAAAGGTAAAAGGTAAAACATTTTCACAGCAGCATGTACCACATACTCAGAAATAGATCTGGGTTTAATACAAATGACATAATTCCTAACCATCTCCAGCTACTTTTATAACTTCATACAGATAATGAATTAGGCTAAAATGCACTATAATATTTGGTAGACTTCAGGACCAGTATCCTTAGTACATCACAAAATACATTTTGATATCCCAAAGAAGCAAGACTTGCAAGTAGGCGTTTTAAACATAACTAATCTACAGCTACAAAGTTTTACTCTTGATAGCATTTACCTTTTTCAGGAGTCTCACAGTCTCCAAAGGATAAAAGCAGAGAGTAGAATCAGTATAACATATACACAGAAGTCCGTATTGTAAAGGCTATAAAGATTTGCAGCACAGTGAGAAGATGCCTTCTGCTCCTTCACACTGCATACAAATTATGTTGCGTATCTCTTGGTACACTGTCTGGCTATCCTGTCATGTTCTGCTCTGTTGGTCAAATACTGAGTGGCTATGCTTCCAACCAGAGGATCCGCAGGGTTGCAGTCTGTCCAAAGGGAACAAATAGACAGCAAAACCTTTGAAATAGTCAAAGCAGGACTCCAGTTATCTTTAAGGATGTCCAAACAGATGACTCCCTGACTGTTGATGTTGCAGTGATAGATTCTGGGGCAAAAAGTAACCTTTGGTGGCTTAAATGGATAATCTGATGAAAATGTGATATCCAGAAAAAACACACCACCTTCATATACAGAACCTGGCGAACCAAGTAGAGTTGATCTCCATTCATAAAGGTCATCTCCTTTAGGCCCAGGACTACAGTTAGGAGGAGGATCAAGAGTTATCTCAGCTAGCTTCTGGATTCTTTTAGCACTAGTGGATAACTTAGCAGTGGCTTTGCTAGAGAGTTTGGTGTTTTTCTTCTGCTGGGTGGCAGAAGGTTTTCTTTCTTCTGGTTCTTCAGGCTCCGGAGCGGCTGGGTCTCGCTGGTCTGCATCCGAACTCCCACTGCTGGTGCTGGGATTCTCATCGTCCGACCTTTACCTATCACTGGACATCTTGGTGGAGTTATTTCTTGGAAAACTCGGCTGCCCGCCCGGCCCGCTCGCACGCCACTATGGTGTGGGGCTGGAGCCAAATATTTTAGGGTTATCAGTGCACACTGGTAGAGGAGGTATATAAAATCATTTTCTGAGTCCTTTCCCTAGGTCTCAGTTAAAGGCCACTGTTAGTTTTGAAAAATGGATACAGTGGTTCCAGTGTATGTACCTTTAATTTTCTGCCTCCTGCATCTTTTGTGACCTGAGTGAACTCTGGGAATGAGGGGAGGGAAGGGATCAATGACAAAATAAGCAGTAATTTATATGCCTTATTTAACATGGGTTTCACTACGTCTTTGAGGAAGAAACCAGATGAAATTGGGATGTACAAATTAGTAAATCAGTACAACTGAACCCTCAGGCACCTTGCTTATTGGGTAACATCCCTGCATATGTCTGAAACAGAAAAGATTCCTTGAGGCCAGGACAGAGTAGAGGGGAGATCCACAAGACACCTGTGATATGGACATGATGTTGTTATCACATATAAACATTTATAAACCACTTTATTTTGCCTTCTATGAATCAGATGAAAATGATTTAATAATTTACTGAAAATGTGCCTGTGGTTCCTGGTTTTGTCTCTCTACCTACCTTAGTTCCTTACATTTAGGTAAAGTCTGAGTGAGAAGATAGTTCCACATACATAAATAGCAATGTGAGTTTCTTGAAGGATTAGTCTGTAGGTAAAATTGGAATCTAGGTCCTGGATTAATGTTCTCTGTTCAAGAACAGGAGTCAATGGATAGAAATAGAACATAAGTGTCAGGAGTCAGCTGTTGGTGGAGAGATTAAAGTATGGTGACCAGATTATAACATTGGTAAAGGAGGACACCAGCAGGACACCATTGATAAAACTCATATCCTGGTGAAGTAGCCACATGACAGCCAAAAACCGTATACCCTAGCTTGTCGTGCATTCTTTCCAAAAATTGGGACTTTTAAAAAATGCCACGTGATGCGAGAAAAATTGTTAAAAATCAGGACAGTCCCACCAAAAGCGGGATGTCCGGGAAAGGGCTTTATATTTAGAATGTGCCCTTCCTAACAGCTTATGTTTTGACTTGCTTAGGGCTTATGTATTATGGTATAAAGATATAGAGCTATGATTTAAACAGTACAGTTTTGGGAGTTGGTTCCTCAATTTGAGACTTTGAGTTATAAAGTTAGGATTTGGTTTATAGAATACATTCCAAGTTGTGTTCCTGATTTTTAAATTGGAATAAATGAATTAGGCTAAATGTTTTAAATTGGTTTTTGGTATCAGGGAATGCTCAGGATATTGATAGCCATTCTGGATGGTGAGGGGCTTTTCAGGTGCTTAGGGTTTCAGTGTTTGAGGAGATTATCAGTGTGTTGTCAGGATGCTCAGCATGTTAAGGTGTAAGGGTTAATAGTCTGGGAGCTGTTATTTAGCAATGAATGGTTTGTGAATTAAGTCCCCAAAGTTATTTTTACGTATTGAAATGTAGCCTATGTTTTTTATATTTATTACCTATTTATGGCATATCTTGAAGATATGATTAGAGGAATTTTCATTTCTCTGTGGCAGCCTTATCCTTAAAAAATCTTATTCTGATTAATGTAGTTTTAATATACAGTCAGTTTTTAAAATCTGGTGAAAGTGGATATTTTTGTAGTTTTTCTGAGGTGGGGTGATGTTTTTTCTCTTTCCTCTAAGCCTGACATTTTGACCTTTTTTTTTTTTAAAAAGGAATGTTTATTAGCATATTAACATAGTGAAGTATACCCATTTTATGTTAGCTTTGTGGAGGGTTTTTTTCTCTTAACATTAAAAGCCTTTGACTTTGTTTGGTATGTTTTATGTGTCTATTTTGATACTTGATAATTATCCATTCTTTTGTAATGTAAAAAAATCATTTGTTTATATTTATTGGTATATTACAGTGCTTATTTTATATTAAATCAACTCTAGGTCAGGTTTCAATTAATCATGGTATATAATTATTTTGATGTGTTGTCTGACTCTATTCCCAATAATTTTAAGAACTTTTCCATGTAGATCCATTACCAATATCAGTCTGCAGTTTTCTTGAAGTATCATTTGACCTTGGTATTAGGTTATAACTGGTCTCATAGAAAATGTTAGCAGTGTGAGGAGCGAGGACCTAGCAGCGGGTGAGGAGGTTGTGAGCCAAAAAAAAAAAGAAAGAAAATGTTAGTAATGTACTCTCACAACCATGGTTATGTTTGTACCCAATAACTTGAACTTAAATAACACAACATAAAGTGTTTATTCATACTATGTGAATACTCTGGTCTCTAGGTAACAGAATCTTCAACTTTATCTTACAGTAAACCTTGAGGTTTCTCAGAGAATTTAATTTTGATTTAGTAATGATAGACCTTTTGAGTATCCTGAATCCTACTCATCTCTCATAGATCACTTGCTCTAGCTGGGTCTGCTGGACGTGTAGCTGAGACTCCTCGGTGTAGAGGGATAAATGATTTACACAACTCTTGACAGACAAATTGGCACTCACACCTGAGTGACTGTGTGCTGCCATCACACTTGAGCCCAAGTTTGGGAAATACTCTCTCATAAGACGTGCTGGGTGAATCTTAGAGAATTTCCTTCAGCTCACTTCGAGGAGAATGATGTAAATCAATAAGGAGCAGGAATTCCTCAGTGATTTTTGTCATTGCTTTGTTATACACACACACACGAAACCCATCCTTCTTTTTAGTAAGAGAGCTTATGTTCCAGAAAATGTCGCATGAAAGGTTTGGCATTGGTTACCATGGAAATAACTTTTGTAAACATAACTAACACACTGGTATTTTGTGCATGTCTTGGGTACTGATTAGTGGATTCTGAAGTTGTTGTTGTTGTTAGATGTCATTGAGTTAATTCCACATCATAGGGACCCAGTAGACAACAGAAGGAAACACTAACCTCTCCGCTGCCATACTTACAATTTAGGATGAACCCATTGTTGCCATCATGGTGTCGATCCATTTAGTTGGGGATTCCTATTTGTCCCTGCCCTTCTACTTTACCACATACAGTATCCTTCTCCAGAGACTGCTCCCTTCTGACAACATTGTCCAAAGTATGTAATATGAACTCTCGCTATCTTTACCTCTAAGTAGCACTCTGAGCTTACTTCTTCTAAGACAGATTGGTTTGTGCTTTTGGACACCAATGTTACTTCAGTATTCTTAGACAGCATTATAATTCAAATAAATGAATTCTTCAGTTTTCCTTATGCAGTGTTCAACTTCCAATACATAGGAGGCAATTGACTATACCATGATTTGGGTGAGGTGCACCTTGTCCTCAAAGTAAGATCCCTGCTCTTAAATACTATAAATAAGCCTAATTAGGCATATATACAATGTAGCTATTGATCTCTTGATGGTTAGTATCACCATTCTGGTTTTTTGTATTTTTTTCATAAGTTGTCAGTATTTCTGGAAGGCATTATAACTTAGTCAAGCTTAAATTAAGAATGTTGCTCAGGAGGGGCCTGGAAGCCAACTTTACTCTGCAACCAACCAATGTAAGAGCCCTGAGTTGAAATCTATCCTTAAGACCCGGTGAAATGGTGAGCCTTATATTCAAGGTATGCTTGATGACTGGTATACATGAGAGAGTCTAGAACAAATTGTGCTTTTCTCTAGTAGCCTGACTTGCTGATTAGTTTTAGAGGAGCACTAGTCTGCACTCTTTATCCTATAACTGCAACCTCACACAGCCCTGCCTTCAGAGACACCCTGGGGGCTGCAAAAGGGCAGTGCCAATGATATCCAAGGAGCCACTCAGGCTAATGCCTCCCTACGTTATCCCAGCATAGCCTCTTCCCAGCACATTCATTTTGTTTTCCTGCCAAACTAGGTTCCTGGGTGGAGCATGTTTCAGAAGTTCAAGCCTAGGCACTAGCTTTTTGCCTTCTCCCTAGAAGAGCAAGACTGGATGGGACACTAGAACCCAAGTCAGTAAGCCCTCTCCTACAGTTTGTGTTGTTTGCCATCTGTCAGCATTACCTAGAGCTTGGAATCCAGAATCTAGGCCAAGGTGACACAATGGTTGATCAGTCATCTCTTTCCTGGATCCATCTAAGTTTCTGCCCTCACCTTGGTTCTTGGCATCACCCATTTACCTAACTCTTGCCATTCCTTGATTGTAGGCTACAGTCTTTCCCAAAGGCTTGAAAATTGGACATCTGTAAACACAAGAGCTTTAAAGAGCAGCAAATAAGGATTCTCCTGGCTTGTTTTCTTGTTTAGGATATCTCTGTCTTGGCCAAGGTACATCTCTGATGTCCTATTGGTGTCCCTTTGTCTCTATTGTCCACCTCTACAGCAATTTTCTCCAGTTACCACACTATTGTGCTTAAATGGACTACCCAACCTTAGGCATTTCCTCACACACAATACATATTGTAAAGAATTCGCAGGATGCAAGGGGATAGGGGCAGGTTAACTTAATGAACAGCTCAGAATGGGTTGGAGTGGCATGTATGAGCATGATTCACCTTGATCACTTTCAGCAGATATGTCAAGGGTTATGGTCTGAGGTGCAGTATGAGCTGATAAAGCACGTTCTTCATAAAATACTCCTTTCTTCAGTTAGATTGCTGGTAAAAAGAAGATATTTACCTTCAATGGGGCTTGAGAATATTGAGGCCTTAAATACTTCCATTTTATTCTGAAAATAAGTATTGTATATGTAGAATGTGAATCCGAAGTTGAAAATGATATTTGAGAAATTAGTTAAATTGCTCTGTAAAGATAGAGTAGGCCCTGTGTTTAATGCAAACACCCTCAGATTGGAGCATGATTTGATCCCAGGGTGTGGGGGTGATCACTATTTAGTGCACAAAGTACAGGCTAAGAACCTGCCATGTCTTTCTCAACACTGACTCCTCTTCTGTTTCAGATCAGAGATTTGCCACAGAGAAATATGAGCCAGTCTAGGGAGCTAGAAACCTGTAACCACTGTTTTGCACATTGAAGTATCACAAGTAAGGATTTAAACTTCTGACTGGTTGTGAACCAACTCCATTCACCCTGGGGTTGCTGAGGGCATTGCTGGGCGTAGGAGCTTGAGGGGAAGCAGGAGGGATCCATATTTCCTGGGGTCTGACCCCAGGAGAGCGCCAGTGTACAAGGGCCCAGGCTGTCCTGATAGTCAGTGTCCAAGGTCTTTGCTCATCTCACTGAATGATGGAATTCACTGGGAAAGTAACTGTTCATAATTGTATTAGAACTTAAGTTCTGAGTACTCCAACTTAACAAAAGGCTCGTGTCGTGGTGGTTACAGATTGGGCTGCTAACTGCAAGGTCCGTGGTTCAAAATTCCAAGTCACACTTGGGGTGAAAGATCGGGTATCTACACTTGTAAAGATTTACAGTCTTGGAAACCCACAAAATCAGTTTCATCTTCTCCTAAAGGGCTGCTATCATTGGAAAACACTCGATGGCAGTGAGTTGGGTTTTAGGTTTGGGTTGCTGATGACAGTGACAACTCAGTGTCTATTAGTTATGTCCCCACTTTGATTTAGCCACCATTAAATTCTCTGTGATCATTAACCAAGCAGGTAGGTCATTTTCCCCTGGGGGAGAATGCCTTAGAAGTAGATTGCCTGCACTCATTTCCAGCCAGCCCCTCTCCACTTACCTGCCTAGATGTATCCTTGACGGAGGTCAACGTCCTGAGGACAGAACAGGGGCCATTGTCACGAGTCTTGCCTTCATGGGGTTTTTATAAAGGCCCTGGGCCTATCTTGTAAGTCCCTCTATCTAATAATGTGCATGCCTAATCATTCCTGCTGCTGCAGTCCCATCCGTACCTGTGATGTATTAATCTGGCACCAATTGTGATCTGTGGCATGCCTTATGTTTTATGCCCTGTTTATTCAGGGTCCTCACTGAATCCTCAGTTGTTATTTTGACTTCGTGCTAATGGTGTGTGTGGGTGCATGTGCACACGCTTCTTTTATTATTATCTTAAGTTTAATAAATGTTCTCCTTAAATTATATTTGACATAGGGTTCACTTTTCTACTCTAACACACAATTTAGGATCACAAATAACTCAAGATACAGTTCTCCTTTCGGACAGCATCTTGGCAGACATCCCTGCACGTAAGGGCAGGCCCTGCAGCCTTTTGACTTCTGTCCTGAATGGGGAAAAGTTACAAAGGTCTATTAGCTCTGCGGATAGATGCTCACTCTGCCCCTTAGCCTCAGACCAAACACACTCAGCTCTGTGTAGGTTGGCAAATCTAGTTCCCCCAATAAATACCCAGATGTACACCACTTCACCTACTAACCTCCTGCCCAAATGCACTCAGCTCTCTTGTTCGGTGGTCTGGGAATCCAACTGTTCTGTCTCAGTCTCTTGGTTCTGCTGCCACCGTGTCTCTGTTGCTGCTTCTCCCCATAATTTTCTCTCTTGTGTCACAGCTCTCTGTCTTCTGGATTGAAGAGTTTCAATGCAAGAATCTAGGATATGCCCTCCCCCCCCCCCCCGCAAGCTGCCATGTTTTCAGGCCGGGTCTCGCTTAGTCTTCCCCCATAAGGAAATGGCTGGGGAGCTCCAGGAAACGCAAATGAACCCGGGCTGATGAGTCAAGGCAACGGGGTAAACCAGAGCAGCTCTGCGTAGGGTGGGAAGGCCATGGTGTCCACTAGTGACTGGTTGTTGGGGTGAATGTAATGCTGGTGATGGTCTACGGGAGCCTGGTATTTGTACTACTATTTATTTTTGTGAAGAGGCAAATCATGTTCTTTGCAATGAGATCTCGGAGGAGCCCTCATGTCCCTGTGGGGAGCCCTCATGCCCCCAAGGATCTGAAAGAAGAGATTGATATTCAACTATCCAGAGTTCAGGATCGCAAGTAGGAACCCCAGCTCCTTGCAGATGATGATGCCAGACTGCCACAGCTGGAAACCCAGGGAAATCAAAACTGCTACAATTGTCTGTACAAGATGAAAGCTCTGGACGCCATTCATGTCTCCTGGATCCCATTTCACACTGAAGGCTGGCATCCTCATCCCCTAATATGCAGAAATTTCCATTCCTACCTGCTCCATCTTCGGAACGCTACTACTCCTTTCAAGGGTGTGTGCAAGGCCCTCATTGATCCCCTGCTGCATGGCTATGAGGCAGCCTACTATGGGCTAGAGGTCTTTGGCCAGAGTGAGTATACCTACGCTCTCAGGAGGCCCTGACTGAACTGGCCACTGCGGTCAAAACACAAAGTGGGAGCTCTCAGTGACACCACCATTCAGCAGCCAAAGACCTTACTCAATCTCCTGAAGTCTCCCAACGACATTCCAGGTGACATACCTCCCCTCCAGTCAGAAGAGTAAACATGCCAAGCCCTTCCTCGAATTGAAGAACTTTAAGGACAAGTGTCATACCCTGGGGAGTACTCTGATGGACCTGACAGACTCGCTGGAGATGAGCCAGGACTGGAGTGTGCTTGCCAGGCAATCCTCAGGTTAGCTGGCTGGTGGGCCTGCACTCTTGCCCGACGCTCCCGATGTGTGCAGAGATCATGCCTGGAAGACCTTGGGGGATATTTCTGAACAACAATTAAAACTATTTTCCCCAAAAGCAAAAAAAAAAAGAATCTAGGATCCAGGCTCTTCTTTTTTGATGGTAGTGAAATCCCAAGTTCTGTTTCTGAAATGGCTCAATTAAACCTAACTAGATGTCCAATGTGACTAATTCCCACGTTAGGCTTTTTTTTAAAAAATCGTTTTATTAGGGATTCATACAAATCTTACGCAATCCATACATACATCAATTGTGTAAAGAACATTTGTACATTCATTGCCCTCATCATTCTCAAAACATTTGTTCTCCACCTAAGCCCCTGGCATCAACTCCTCATTTTCCCCTCCCTACCTGCTCCCCCCTTCTTCTTGAACCCTTGCTAATTTATAAATTATTATTTTGTCATGTCTTGCCCTGTCTGATATCTCTGTTCACCCCCTTTTCTGTTGTCTATCCCTCAGGGAGAAGGTAATATGTAGATCTTTGTAATTAGTTCTGCATTAGATTTTCAGACATCTAAATGGCGTAGCCACAAGGGTACCAATCTATTGTTGGGCAAGCTGCCCAATCCTCTTAAACCAAATAAGCCAAACTCAATGCTATCAAGTTAACACGGACTCATCGAGAGCTTATATGACAGGGTCGAACTGCCCCTGTGAGTTTCAAAGACTATCTCATTAACAGAGTAGAGAGCCCTGTCACTCTTGGGAGAAGTGCCATCTTTCTCTCAAGGAGAAATATGTCATTTCCAACTGCTGACCTAGCGATTAGCAGCCCAACAGGGCTCCTTTGCCTTGTTCACATTGGCGGGCGACAAACCCACGTAAATATTTGGAAGGAATTAAGACTGTATATTTGTATAGGCCAACTAACACACTGTATTAGGTGCTACAAATAATGCTAAATTAATAACATTGTTTATCTTGAGAGTCAAAAGTGCACTCACTATGGGGGATGTATACTTTTTCATTTCATATATATATAAATTTCAATCTAATAGATGCTACATAAGTGTTTATTTTGGAGTCCTGGTTTTCGCATTTATTAAGAATTGGACTGCTAACCTCATGGTCAGTGTTACAAACCCATTAGCTGCCTGTCATGGCTTCAGAGTCTTGAAAACTGTGCAGCAGTTTTATTGTGTCCTATTGGGTGTTTATATGTCTAACTTTACATGATGGTGCGTTTTAAAGTGTTTCTAAACTGAAGTGATTGTACAATTTCTAGTTCCTTTAGAAGTTCATAATAGTTTTTTATATAGCCCATTTAAAATGTTTCCAGATGGTTTAATTAATAATCATTTTCAAAGTTCATTGATTTGTCATTCTCCTTGAGAGTCACACAGTAAGGAATTGATAGTTCTGTATGCTGTGAGGTAGGGATCCAGCTTTTTAGTTTCTTCCTCTTGGCATGTATATTTGATTGTCCAATCTGTATTATAAAGTCATCTTTTACTCACATGTTTAAAAATTAAGAGTTTTAGATTTATTGGTCATGGTATAAGCATGTTTTCTATCATTCAATAATGGCAACATTAACAGTATTGGGGACTTTGTGTAAGAAGGGGGACAGAACTGTAACAGTATCTGGACCTACAGGTTCTGTGATACTCTCATTGTATTCTCTCATCAGCCTGCAACTTGTGCATCAATAGCAGCACAGAAGAAAGAGGAAGAAGTGCCTGGTTTGGGTATTATTATTTCAAGGATGTCCCCATGAGAGGTTGAAATTTGTGAGCATCATTGGAACTGATACAGTTAAGACAAACATAGAGCATCCCAGTTGCGGGCAGTATCTAAGGACTAAAGTAAATGACCAAAGCTCAGGTGATTTTGATGTATTTTATCCTTTTCTATATTTCCTACTTGACTTGTAGAAGCCTGTATAACACTGATTCAGTTCATTGGAAAAGTGGGAATTTGGAATTGTAGAAGCTATAGCTAAACTCAGATTCTGACTTCAACATTGGGTAGGAGAAGATTAGGAATATGTATATTGATCATATACATATTGCCTATGTATTGACATTGAACTAATCTATTGACATTGAACATAATACATCATCGAGGGTACTTTGGATGACATTATCTTTCAACTTATTCTATGGCCAACCCATGAGAATCATTCAAATGATTTACTCTGCCTAGTTTTTTTTAAGTCATTTTACTGGGGGATCGTACAACTCATCACAATCCATACATACATCTATTGTGTCAAGCACCTTTATATATTTGTTGCCATCATCATTCTCAAAACATTTTCTTTCCACTTGAGCCCTTGATATTAGTTCCTCATTATTTTCCTCCCTCCTTCACCCTCCCTCACTAACCCTTGATAGTATATAAATTATTATTTTTTCATGTCTTACACTGTCAGATGTCTCCCTTCACCCATTTTGCTGTTGTCCATCCCTCAGGGAGGTGCTTTTATGTAGATCATTGTGATAGGTTCCCCTTCCCCTCTCGGTATCTCTACTCTCATTATTGGTCCTGAGGAGTTTATCTATCCTGGATTCCCTGTGTTTCCAGCTCTTATCCACCCCAGTGTACATTCTCTGATCCATCCGGATTTGTAAGGGTGAACTGGGATCATGATAGTGGCGGGGAGGATGCATTAAAGAAATAGAAGGAAGTTATAGGTTTCATTGGTGCTATATTGCACCATGACTGGCTCCTCTCCTTCCATAACCCTTCTGTAAGGGGATGTCCAGTTGCCTACAGATGGGCTTTCAGTCTCCACTCTGCACTCCCCCAAATTCACAATGATAGGATTTTTTGTTCGTTGATCACAGAGGCTGAGCTTCTTCCTTGTGGGCTTTGTTGTTTCTCAGCTACATGCCTGCTTGTTTATCTTCAAGCCTTTAACATCCCAGGCATTATATCTTTTTATAGCCAGGCACCATCAACTTAATTCACCACATTTGCTTGTGCACCCGCTCTGCCTTCAGCGATCCTGTTGGGAAGGTGAGCATCATGGAATTCCAGGTTAATAGAAAAAAGTGTTCTTGCATTGAGGGAGAACTTGGGTGGAGGCTCAATGTCCATCTGCAACCTTAATATGAGAACACATAAATAAATGCACATAGATCTATTTCCCCATCATCATATATAAATATATTTATTTGTACATGCCTATATTTAGACCTCTATCAATGCCCTTTGCCTCCTAGTTCCTTCCTTTATTTCCTTTTACTTTCCTCTTGTTCCACTATCACATTCAGCCTTCATTTGGGTTTCAGTAATTCCTCTCGGTTACATTGCCCTTGATCAAGCCCTACTAGCCCTCCTCAACATCAACTTTGGATCAGGTGTTCCCTTGTCCCTGGATTTGCTAACACCCTCTTCCTTTCCCCCTGCTTTCCCTTCATCCATGCCACCCCCCCCAACAGTTGACCCGTTGTTTTCTCCTCCAGATTGTTTATCCTGCCTATCTTATCTATATAGAACTGAAGAGATAATAATATACACAGAAAAAAGACAGAGCAAAACAAAGCAACAAAATAAAACAATAACAACAAAAAGAAAAGCTTGTAACTAGTTCAAGGTCTGTTTGTTGACCTTTAGTAGTGCTTTCTAGTTGAGTCTGATGGGGTTACATGGCCTGGATCCAAAGTCTATTTTTGGTATTCCCTGGGGACTTTGTTGCTCTGTTCCCCTTGGTGTTCTGTTGCACGCCCGTAGTGTTTCACCTCAGTGTGGTGGGGTCAGATTTGGTGCAATTCCTGCACTGTCTCCAGTGTTTTTCCTCATAGCACTATGGGTCAGTGAGTGACCTTGTGTCTCCTAATGTGGCCAACCCTATGTTTCTCTCTGTGCTTTGACTGCTCTGAGCGGGAATATCATCCTCAAGACTTGGTGGGCCAGAATGTATTCCGCTCTCTCTTCCTCTCCCTTTATTTGCTCCTGTGTGCTCTGATAATGATATGACCCTCCCCCTGAGGTATAGCTTCAATGCTGTCCTCTTAAGTGAATTCTTCTGCGGGAGGAGGGACAGTCCCAATAGTTGGGATTGGTTTGGCCCCTCAGACCTCCCTATTGGCTCCCTGCTTCATGCTGGTATGTTGCATTCACATCTTGGTGCACTGGGTTGAAGTCTGGTCCCTTTTTCTCTGTGGAGATATAAACAATACCTTCCCCTTGGGTGGGTTAGTGCCCTATTCCCCTGCTACTCATGTCTTTTTATTTCTCCTCCTCCCCCCTCCTCTTTAGTTGCCTTCCATGTGTATCCCTGGATGATTTTGGTCTGGCCCCTGCCATACTACCTGGACTTCACCCCAGGAATGTTTGTATATAGTAGCTTTTTCCCCTATAACTCTTTTGCACTTTTAAGCTTACCTCAACGGACTTATGTTTTACTTGTCCTTTTGTGCTTGGTTTACTTCACTTAGCAAAATTTCCTCCTGTTCTTCCCATTCGGTAATGTCCTTCATGTGTTCATCACTGCTTTGGGGGATGAGTAGTACTCCATTGTATGTATGTACCACAGTTTTTTAATCCATTCATCTGTTGGTGGAAATTTGAGTTGTTTCCAACTCCTTGATTATGCCTAGTTTTTAAGAAATAAGATCACCTTTTTAGGACAGTTCAGTCTTCCGTGGGATTTTTGTTTGGTTGAGTATCTTTAATGCTTCTTTCTGAAAGTGATATGTTACATATCCTCCCAAACAGCCACATTCTCATTAATGCATCTAAAATGGGCCTTGTAGCCATAGAAGCTTAAAAATGGGTGACAACGTCTCACTTCCTCTAACTATAGAAGTAGGAGGGACAATCACCCATCAACATCAGTCCTGATTTATGTGAGGCAGAGCTTAAACATACCTGTGCCCTCCAATA
The DNA here is from genome assembly GCF_050624435.1 of Tenrec ecaudatus. NCBI lineage: Eukaryota > Metazoa > Chordata > Mammalia > Afrosoricida > Tenrecidae > Tenrec > Tenrec ecaudatus. The sequence goes on from NC_134532.1 coordinate 51,686,033, forward strand.
GTTTTCCAGTTCTGACACTAGTATCTTTCCAACAGTCCAAAGGGCGTGCAACAGAACAGCAAGGGGAACAGAGCAGTCCTACTCAGCTCATTAATTTTTTGCAGTGGCCATGTACAAATTACAGTCCAGAGTCACAGGTAAAAATTTTATTCTGTAACAGAATGTAATTTGGTATCAGAATCTGTAGGCTATGCTTTGGCATTCATATTAAAGAACTATGTAGGCAAATTTTCTCTTCTTGAGGACAGGCCTGTTCTCTCTGTCCCTTCCAGACATTTAGCCCCCTGAAGGAAGGCTCATTTCACAATTCCATCTCTCTAGGCTCCTCTCCACTCCTTGAGGTATATCCTCCTCTTGATCTTGCCTGCCCTACCCATATCATGGCTGAAAAGCCCTTTCTGGATCTGTCACAATTGGCTCTGTCACTGTGTCCCTTCTTCCCTCGGCATTATTGCTATTGGTACAGCTCTTGACTCATGAATATTACAGTGCATTGTGCAGGAGCAGCAGTAGACCAGTCCCTAGGAGGTAGAGGTTCACGATGTTCCTTGATTTTCTCTGCAGTATCTCACAAAACTAAATAGCCATCAGGTAAATAGCTCTTCAGGATGTGGAAGCTGGTGAATCTCAAATGTCAGGCAGCAAACTGTTGGCTCATGGAGTGGAGGAAGCTCTCAAATCAGGTCACACAGGCAGCTCACAGTTGCAGGGATGTCATGGAAATGGCTCCTCAATGTCTGCAAGCTGGCAAATCCCTGATCCATGGGTTCATTCTGAACTATGTGGCTGCAGGGGCTAACAAAACCAAATCAACAGTTCAGATAACAGGCCAGTGTCCCACTGTCTCCTCTGAACAATACCTGCAGGCAGTTCTCTCTCTTGATATAATGGCTTCTTGGTTCAACCTAGCACCTTCACTGCTTAGGCCAGATTAGAAGGAGCCCCTTAGAGAGCATGTGATGAAAGAAGGCAGGTGCAAGAGGACCTTTTAGTTAAAGTTAAGTCAATACTGCTCGAAGGTGGCTGAGAAGAATTTGTCCTAAGAGTGACAAGAAGAGCTTATCCTAAGGTGGTTTCTAAGAGTTTCCCGCACTCAGGAAGGGAGATAAACCCTATGAACTTTCTGTTTAGGGATCTGAGTTATAGCTTCTTATTCCTGATCCCAGGTTTTACTTTGTTCATTAATAGGCCACTTTGATCTATGAGTTTTGTGTGGCCATAGCCATGGATTATCAAACCCACAAGTGAGACAAAGAGTGGTGTGGGAGGAATGACTTATGTAAGAATTGACCCAAAATGTTGGACAGCTGAGCTCTGTTTGACCTCCCCCATCTGCACTGTTCCTGATAGCGGTGCCACTGAAGGTACCGAGCCTCGTACGCTGGTGATGCTGCTAGGACTCCACATTCCATTTCACAATGTACTGTAAACTTGTTTGTTAATATAAACAGGTGTTTATCTACTTTGTGTGAGTATAAATCAGCTACTTCTAGCTCATTCAGCTCATTTCACTGGTACTCAAAATTCTAATTTTATGAGTGGGTGGATTACTTTGGTGGTACAGAGGTCCCCAACACTCGAACCTTAGGAGTGACATTGCAATTGTGGCAAATATTAAAAGACAGAGAGCAGACAGCCGGACACAGGGGCTCCCTTCCCATGCCAGGACTGAGAGAGTGAATGTATTTTCCAGTGGGCATATATAATGGAGCTTACAGATCATTCATAAGGCACCCACCTCATGCACTTAGCATATACATAGTCAATGGTTAATATAAGTAAGTAACGCGACAAGCAACGAGGTGAGTCACTATCTTTACCTAATGCTGCTTGACTTCAAACCTACCCTGAGCCCTCCCCAGGCATTTGCTACATTTTATAGTGGACTGGCTACAGAACCTGATTATTCTAATTTACCGATAACCTTCAAGCACAGTGAAGCAGCTAGGCAGAGAAATGATTCTTCTACTACTGTGTTTCAACCAAAAAATAAGACACTGTTTTCTATTTATTTTTCCTCAAGAAGACACACTATGGCTGATTTTCAGGGGATGTCTTATTTTTATTAAGTATGGCCCAACAATCTATATTTATTCAAATATAGTTAAGTCACCTTATTGTGGAACATCAACCCTCAGTGCTGAGTAAAATGGCAGCCACAGCTTTACTTCTTCCCCCTGAAGACACACCATACTTAAAGCAGAGCGCCCTGCTCCTCACTTCACTAAGGAGACTTTTACATTCACTGTCTATGTCTCCCTCTCTGCCTCAGCTTGCAGCACGCACAGAACAACCAGGACCTGACAGTGGGGCATGATCAGGTTGATGGGACTGCCCACACCCCTCCCATCATCTCCGAGATAGCAGCTGTCACGATGGGGCAGGTGAGAAGGGCTGTCCATCTTTGTTCCCTCTCTGTGACGGTATGCTGCATAGCCATTCCTGTTACTATGTCTTATTTTCGGAATATGGCTTATCTTGCACAATTGCTTGGATAACCTGCTATGGCTTATTTTATGGGTCTGTCTTATTTTCGGGGGAACACAGTATGATAGCTCCTTTAAGACTGCTCCTTCATGGAGAGCTATTGTTGGTTGCACATTATTTGGCCTGGAGAACGTGTATTTGAAAACATTCCTTTCTCAGAACAATAGAGATCTTTCTGAAAATAGAGCTAGTTTTCCGTCCCCATGGTTGCCAATGTAGAAATAAGGTCAAATACTTTCCACCAAGTTCTCAGTTTACTACACATTATGGAATGTACAGTTTTCATTACTGTTTTGCTTTCTTTACTGTAAGATATTTAAAAAAAAATCTTCAAATGAAAAATACATTGTTAAATAGACTCCCCTTACTACAGGAATCACTGACATTCAATGATGTGGCTATAAAGTTCACCTGGGAGGAATGGCAGCTCCTGAACCCTGCTCAGAAGACCTTATATCAGGATGTGATGTTGGAGAATTATCACAACCTGGTTTCCATTGGTGAGGAGAATTCTCAAGTCATTGACCTCATCACTGGCTTTTCCTATCTTATGTGTTAAAATCTTTGCAGTGTCTGTGGTGTTCTCGAAGAGTTAGATTCCCATTGCATTCTCTGGTACTAGGTTAATGGGTAAGGTCGTCTACTCTTGAGAAAACACCTTTTACTTTTTTTCCTTTGAACATGATTTTCCTAGAAATACAACAATCTGCACACTTTACAAACCTTAAGTTAAATTTGGTGTGTCTAAGATTATGTAATTCTTATGAACAGGTAATCTAATTGTCACCTCAGATGCTTCCTCTCAATAGGAACAAGGAGAAATGGGGTTGTTTTTAGAGACAAGCTGTATGGAAATTTTTCAGATGTGTGGTCAACATACCTTAAGGGGAATTGGCCGGGGAGGTTGATTCAACTGTTAGAAGGCCTCACATCCATCATAGATGTCGGGTAATACATAAAAGTGTGTGTTCCTTCGAATGTGAGATCTCACTTTTCCTACCAGTTGCAAGAAGTACTCCTGTAGCTCTTCTGAGATTAGATTTTTAGATGTCCATTTATTTGATTTACATTATTATATGTCTGTGTCTATAATTTTCTTTAAGGTTGTCAAAACTTTCCCCTTTATATGCTTGTACCTTACTATGAAAGTCCATCTTGCAAGCCTCTCTCCAAACAGAGAACTTGGAGTACATAATTGTCCCCAGAATACAACACATTCCTCTACTATTGTGCAAGCATGGATCTTAAGTTCCGGCCATAAATAGGTCTCCATTGTGTTTCCTTAGCTTTCCCCCTTGGAGTGTCTCTATTTTTGTTATTATTTCACAACTTATTTTGCTACTGTTATGAATTGGGTGACCCCTTTGAAAGGGTCCTTTGATCCCCAAAGGGGTCATAACCCACAGGTTGAGAACCACTACTCTAAAGGTATTGGTTTCCATTTTCTCATTTTTTTCTCCTCTCTCTTTAAAGTTTTCTTCATTCTAGTGACATAAGTTCTTTCTGTTTTCTAAGAGATGATCAAATTGCCTTCTCTGTTGGAATTGTTTATCAGACATATTTCTCCATATTTTACTCTTTTTGGTGAAATACGTGTGTGACTTCTGTTATTTTCAGGTATCTAAGATCAACTTCCCAGCAAGAAAATTATCCGCTTGGGATATTCTTTAGCACTGTACCTTCAAATTTTTTCTACTTTAAGATTTAAAAAAAAATCATTTTACTGGGGGCTCGTACAACTCTTATCACAATCCATACACACATCAATTGTGTAAAGCACATTTGTACATTTGTTGCCCTCATCATTCTCAAAACATTTGCTCTCCACTTAAGCCCTTGGCATCAGCTCCTCATTTTTCTCTCCCTCCCCGCTCCTCCCTCCCTCATGAACACTGGATAATTTATAAATTATTATTTTGTCATGTCTTACACTGTCTGACGTCTCCCTTCACCCACTTTTCTGTTGTCCGTCCCCATATGTAAATCCTTGTAATAGGTTCCCCCTCTCTACCCCACCCTCCCTCTGGCTTCCTGGTATTGCCACACTCACTGTGGTCCTAAAAGGATCATCCAACCTGGATTCCCTCTGCTTCCAGTTCCTATCTGTACCATTGGACATCCTCTGGTCTAGCTGGATTTGTAAGGTAAAATTTGGATTATGATGAGGAGTGGGGTATGTTGTATGTTTCATCATTGCTACACTGCACCCTGACTGGCTCTCTTCACCGCCACCCTTCCTTAAGTGGATGCCCAATTGCCTCCAGATGGACTTTGGGTCTCCACTCCGCAAACCCCCTCATTCACAATGATATGATTTTTTTGTTCTGATGATGCCTGATACCTGATCCCTTTGATACCTCATGATCAAACTGGCTGCTGTGCTCCCTCCATGCGGGCTTTGTTACTTCTGATCTAGATGGCTAATTTTTTTTTTTAAGTTGCCTGTTCCTCCAATAACTTTTTAAGTGGAAAGGACATTATTAACATCCTGCTTTCTTTTTTCCTTTCTTTCTAATTTTTTTTCATTAAACGCATGTCTGATGTATATTCCTTATTATGCAGTATGCCTTCTTAAGCCCACACCCACACCTTCTTAACAGGTCCAAAACCTGAATGATGCTTTGCTGCTTCTATAGAACATTTAGGCTGTATATTCCAACACTGATTTTTTTTGTTATTGAAACAGTGCATAGTATATTCAATATTGCTGTCTTTGTTTTCTGTCTTTTTATTAGTCTATTGGTTTCGATGTATATGATGGTCTGGTCTTCAGTCATTAGTGTTCACTCATCAGTCTTCAAATCCTCAAGTTTATTCTTTAGATAATCTCTATGCTCTCTGATCTAAATCCTTTGGCCAGCTTCAACTTACATTTGAGGAACTGATGATCTGTTCCACAGATAACCCCTGGCCTTGTTTTGACTAATGAACTTCTCCATCATTTCTTTCCATAGATGTGGTTGATTTGATTTTCATTTGTTTGATTTAGAAAGATCTATATGTATAGTCTCCATTTCTGTTTCTAATAAGGAATTTGTTGTGAAATCATTAGTCTCAAAATTTTATCAGTTAATTTGTGTTTCATTTCTGTCACTAAAGCCACATTTTCCAATTACTGTTATTGTTCCCAAATTTTACATTCATTGGTGCACATGATTGTATGATTGATCAGTGTCAGGTTGCAAAAGTTTTGGAAAATTTTGAATATATATCTTTTTAATCATTTTATTTGGAGATTTCACAGTTATCTTAACATTCCATAGTTCCGTCACATGTAACAGTACTGTACAATTGCCACCACAGTTCCAAAACATTTTCTTCTTGAACTCCTTGATATCAGCTACCCTTTATCCTCTCCCTCCACCTCCCTCAATTTCTTTATTGTGAAAAACAGAACCTGGATGAAAGTATAAAGCAGCCTTATCTCTATAGTCCTTGCCACAGGGCTTGAAAGACCAGTACTAGTGTTAGAAGAAAACCTCCACAAGCAGCAAGGATAAAGCTAGAGCTGATAATGCACAATCTCCAGATAGTTTTCTTCCCAACTACCCTTCCTCCATTAACGATGTTCGTATACAGCTCCTACAGGTGGCTGACTTCTTGCTTCTCAGCTAAAGATGCCTAGCTTTAAAAGCAATTAGCTTCCTTTTGTTGCTATCACTCAAGGAACCAACTATCCATTTGTCTCTTAAATGCCTTCTGGAAGGGTCCTAAGGGATGGTTGTGTAATTGAAGGGCAGAAATAAAAAAGGCAGACAGAAGTATTTAGGCATTCACCTCTTCTTGGATGCCAAGTCTGAGCAGGAGAGAGAATGTATTCTTTCACCAATTTACCATATATACTCCTGTGTACGCCGAGTTGTTCAGCACTTTTTTAATGCAGATTTGTGGTAAAATGCAGTTTTTGTAATATTTGGGTTGGCTTATACTCGAGTATATATGGTATAAAGTCTCAGGGCATGCAGGCACATACCCCCTCCCACCACCACACAGACACCTATGTACCAAACAAGGTAGGCAGTGCCTTTAACCTGGAGGGCCCTGAACTATTTGGGTGAGCAACTTAAGACCAGTGCTGAGGGCAGGTGGGGGGAATAACTGTCATCTGAGCAGGGTGGCCAATAACAACAGGTCTGCTCTTATAGCTAAAGCTGGTGGCAGCTAGTAATTAGCCATGTGCTTGTATGAGGTATCATTAAGGTCACACTATAGTAAGGGGATATTGTGGAGATGGTTTTTAATTCAGAGAATGTGACTGGGACTCTTTTCCAACTTACAAATGTGCATGCCTCACTCTTCCCAGATACTAGGCCTTGCAATCTTCTTTAATTCTGAGAACAAAGAATTTGTCTACATCCACCCTTTTCTTGGTCCTCAGTTTCCCACAGCCTGATACTTATCATGAAGTGTTCTAAAAGAAATCAGGATATTCACACATTCATACTTGCTCATTCTGTAGTGTCTGTGCCTTCTGGAGGCTTCCACCACTTGCAACTATATACATTCACTGTTACATGACCTCGCTATCTTATTCCGGCATCGGAGATGAGGCCACTCTACCCCATTTTTGCTGTCTGCTTTATCTTCTTTAATTGCACATGCTACTCCTATGGGCCGGTTTTGCTTTGGGGCTAAATCTACATTTATGTTTGCTTTAACAGTAAGTGCACAAATTTAAGTAAAACTTGTGGCTGGTCTTACCTGCATGCATATGAATATTAACCTACCACTGACAGAACTATACTTCAGAGAAGATCTTGAATGTACTTTTTGATGATCAATATGACACCAGTATTTTCAATTTGTCAATCTCAGCCTTATAAACCATTTGATTATCTAATTTAAAACAGCCAGTACCAGTCTATTAAAGTTTAATAAGCCATATACCATCAATATTTAAACATTCCATTTTGTTTTGAACACTTGCAATTTTTCTTGATAATACTTAATATATTCTGTCTTCCAATTATTAGAGGATGTATGCAGCTATTTTTTCTTATTTTCAGTCATGACTTGTCAACCACTTAATGTCCCCAAAATTCTCCTCCATCCACATCATCACTGTTGACTGTACTTTGAAGATTTAGTACTTGTTCAGTGTTACTTCATTGCCATTAAACCTGAGAGGTTCTTGTTCCAGAAGTAGATCACCAGGTCTTCCTCCCAGTCCCTATTTCTGGAGAATCCACTAAGACCTGTGCGCCGTGGGTGGTCCTGCTTTTCTTTGAAACACTGGGTGGCAGTGCTTCTGACATCACAGCAACCTGCAAGCTACAGGACAACACTGGAAGATGGGTGGTATAAGCTAGAATACAGGCTCCATAAACTAGAGAATATGTTTCTGTGCCATGGTGCTTTCATATATACCTGTAAACGTGATTTTCTCCCAGGTAGAACATTCTGCATTTTTCATATTCCGAACTTTATCTAGTACTTAGTTGTATCTTAGTAAAGATTGATGGAATGAATACATCTGTCATCTATCGACTGAAGTTAGCAAGCCTTACCACTACTTTGGCCTATTGGTCTCAATGTTTTGTTTATATTATATTTGTTGTATATTTCATGGCTTTATTTAAGTAAATACCAAATCTGTGTGCATTCATTACTTTCTTTTCCAACCTTGTTTCTATAATAACTGTTTTGATCCTTGGGATTCTTTACACGATTGTATTACTTCCAGTGGGCAATAAATTTTAAGCATAGTCTTTTAAATACATTCATATAAGAGGGTTGTCACTAAAGATTTACCTTGTATCATTGCTTATTTTAAGAGGTCCATGATGGAAAGATTCAATGCTCTCTTCTTTTATAGAAATCCAGAAAGATGGTGATCATATGCTCGAACACTTGCAACAGGAAAGATATAAGGACAGAACAGAACAATGCTATAAATTTAATACATTCGAAAGTTTTGTTTCTCAGCACAAAACTAATTTTCCTCTCAAGGAAAATTATGAGATGTTTGGTTTTCATGAAGAAATTGTAAAATCAGAGTTAATCACTCTGAAATTAAATAAGCACAGAAGCAACAAAATAAAGAAGTCAATTGTGCTCAATGCGATGAGAAAAATTTTCCCCATGTTGAACAAGAGCAATTTTATACTGAAATGAAACTCCCTGAGTGTGAACAATCCAGATTCATGAAGTCTCAGTGGATTCAGCATCAGGAATCAGATGAAATTGAGAAACCACACACAGGTGATAAATGTGGAATGACCTTCATTGAGGAGCCTTTGCTCTTTGAGCACCAGATCATTGATATAGTAGATAAGATCTATAGATGCAGTCATTGTGGACAAAAATTCAATAAAATGTTCAATCTCAATGAACATTATCAAAAAGCTCACGAAGGACAAAAGCCATATAAATGCTTAGAATGTGGCAAAAGTTATCATAGGAAATCATACCTCAAGGAACATCAGAAAACTCATGTGGCACGGACTACCTATGTGTGCAATGAATGTGGGAAAGGTTTCACCAGGAAGAGTAATCTCACTGCTCATCAGCGAATTCATACTGGGGAGAAACCCCATGTATGTGGTGAATGTGGAAAAGCCTTTATCAACAGAACTGTTCTCACTGTTCATCAACGAACTCATACTGGAGAGAAACCCCATGTATGTAGTGAATGTGGAAAAGCCTTTATCAGGAAGACTTCTCTCACTGATCATCTGCGAACTCATACTGGAGAGAAACCTCATGTGTGTAGTGAATGTGGAAAAGCCTTTATCAAGAAGACTGCTCTCACTGATCATCAGGGAGCTCATACTGGAGAGAAACCTCATGTATGTGGTGAATGTGGAAAAGCCTTTATCAAGAAGACTGCTCTCACTGATCATCAGCGAACTCATGCTGGAGAGAAACCTCATGTATGTGGTGAATGTGGAAAAGCTTTTATCAGGAAGACTGCTCTCACTGTTCATCAGCGAACACATACTGGAGAGAAACCTCATGTATGTAATGAATGTGGAAAAGCCTTTATCAAGAAGAGTGCTCTCACTGATCATCAGCGAACTCATACTGGAGAGAAACCCCATGTATGTAATGAATGTGGGAAAGCTTTTATCAGGAAGAAGGGCCTCACTGATCATCAGCGAACTCATACTGGAGAGAAAGCTCATGTATGTAATGAATGTGGAAAAGACTTATCAACAGGACTGCTCTCACTGTTCATCAACGAACTCATACTGGAGACAAACCTCATGTATGTGGTGAATGTGCAAAGGCTTCACAAAGAAAGCAAATCTCAAAATTCATCTACAAATTCATACTGGAGAAAAACCTTATCTATGTGGTACGGGTGGTAAAGTTTTATCCGGATGAATTTCCTTATAGCACATCAGAGAGCTCACACAGTAAAGCAGTCCTTTGCATGAATTAAATGTGGAAAATCTTATATGTAGAAGTCAAGTCTCATTAAACATGAGAAAATTCCCAACGAGAAAACTTCTCATTAGGGTTAGTGTAACAAAGCTTTTAAAACAAAGGAAGAGGTGCTCGAGTTTGGCCTGGACCAAGTGTTTGAACAGACAATTGTGACTTACCATGCAGGTACCCATTCTCTGAATTACTGTCCCTCTACTGACATGGCCCATTGGTTTGGGGACAGGGCCTTCCAGACCTCCACATGGCCCAAGGGCACCTCAGTTTTCTTCCAGCTATCAGTGCTTGAAAGAGCTGAACCCATTTTTTCCTGGGTCACAGCTATACCAAACAGTAGATTGCCCAATAAGATGCCAGTAGTGCCTGCCCCATCTGCGTGCTCATTGTTAACCCCAGAAACAGCTCCAAAGTACCATAAAATAAGATGATAGAAGATGTATACGAACAATTAATCCTGAGAACCATTGCACCACAGAGAACCTCACCCTCCATGACCCTGAGAGGAGAACTAGACGGTGCCCATCTTCCACTGCTAATTACTCAGAAAGAGATCACAAAATAAGAGCATGAGTTGAGTGGGAGAACACAATGGAACAAAACCCAAAATCATAAAAGAGATCCGGCTTACTGGTCTGCTGGAGACTTGGAATCCCCAGACTATGGTCCTTAGTGTCTTCACTCCAGGAAATGTACTCACTCCTCTGACTCATCTTTCAGCTAAACAATATACAGGCTTGGAGGGGAAGAATAACATCTGGGAAGTATACAGTCCTTAGAGCAATCAACCATATCAAATCAAAAGGATAGCATTTGTTTATGAATAAAATCTCATAAAAGCAAGAAGGAACTAGAAAGAAGGTTGAATAATGATGGTAAAACACAGGGAGGGCGGAAGTGGGAAGAGTGCTGGTACATCTTGGGTACTGCAATCAAGGCATGAATTGTTGAATGGAAAACCAATTTACTGTGTAAAGTTTTAAATCACATTAAAAAAAAGAGAGCTCATGTCACATCAATGATTTCATGTAGGATAGTTACCATGTAGCTGTCATGAGTGTGGGTAAAGATTTATCTGTGTTTCTAAGTTTTCTTGACATGAACACACAATGGAAAACGCTTTAAATTCAGTCAAGATGGGAAAGCTCTCCACAGGGAGTCATGTGTCATCACATCACACTCATCTCATACAGGAGGAAAGCTCTGGCAACATAGTGACTTGGCATATACCTTCTTTGGCTTCTCTCGTGTGTCAGTAAACTACACTAGGATTCTAACTAATGTAGTTCTGGATGGCTGGCCGATAGCCAAAAAGGAGTCATGTGACAATAGGGGATTTGTACAGCAGAGACCATATAAATACAGGGACTGTGGAAGCGCATATGCATTTAGTGACTGGCAGTGCCTCCAGTATTAAATTACATTTTCTTTTGTGTTTCCAAAAGCCCATAGGATAAACTCTGATGCAGTAATTGGACAGGAGGGCTGAACAAAATGTCTGCCACATTGTATGACTTCAATGTAAACCCTGCAGGAAATCATATGAATAGAGACTGGGAAAGCGTGATAGACTCATCATGTATGCATACGTACATTGATATCAAGACCAATATCTGATTTTACCTTTGATCTCTAACTACGTTAACCAGAGAAATACTGTGACCATAGAACAAGAATGATCACGGTCTTGCTATAATGCAGACTTCTTGGGAAAGTCAACTATTGTAGATGTAGTTAAGTTAAAATAAACCCTTTATCCTTTTATATCTTTTTGACCCATTTAAAATATATTGTAGTTTTTAATATTCCTTTGTGATTGAGCTTTATCTTTTTGCCTTTGTTGTTCTTTAAAATATATCTCTCATTATATGAATGCCATGATACCTACTAGTGAGGGGTATTGCTGGATCATATGGGATTTCAAATACTGGTTGTTGTAATTAGTGCCCCATGGTTTTTCACAGTGGCTGTAAGTATTTATGGATCCAAATCCCTCCTACAGCATTTGTTTACTTTCTTTGGTTTGGGCTGGAATTGTAGGTGTTAAGTGCTGTCATTGTGGTTTGAATTTACATCTCCCTGAAGGCGACTGATCCTGAGTATTTTTTTAAGTTTGTTAAACATTTGTCCTTCATTTTTGGTGAACTGTCTGTGCATATATTTTTCCTATTTCTTGATTGTGTCTCTTGTTATTTTCTTATTGAGATGTAGAGTTCTGTATATTTTCTTAATTAGCCCTTTGTCTGATGTGTTGTTGGTAACAAACATATTCCCAATCTGTGGGCTCTCATTTCACTCTTCTAATTCTGTCTTTTGGCGTGCATAGTAGTGTAATTTCACTTATATCCAATCGGCTTTATTCTAGCTGGTGACCTTTGGGAGGATTGAAGTGTCTCCGAAAATCCCCTAGGCCCCAAATGATAATCAGGTGGGGTTTATTGTAAGAACAAAAACTGAAGCCAGTTTGGCAGTCGAGGGGCTGAGGGTATTACATTCTTTCCATGGGTAAGCAGGGAGAGGCTGAGGACTCTGCATTCTTTTAGCCAAAGGTTTACAGAGGCTGAAATAGGAGTTAATTTTTCCTAACTTTGGGAGGCAGGAAGAAATTGGATAAGGAACAACACTAAAAAGGTTAGATCTTTTTGGTCCTGGGTGGTGCCTCTTTGAGGGGCTGAAGTTGAACATTGTGAGAGGCCTCACTATGGATGTGTAGAGGAGACAAAGCCTGGGTTTTTGATCCTGCAGGAGTCAATGGGGTACCTGCTCCCTGCAAAGTTTAACATAAGGCTGGGAAAGGTCAGACTCCTTGGGAAGTGTAGGGTAAACTCCCTTAGGAACTGGATCCTGGGATCCTGGGATCTTAGGCTAGCTGGTGCATTACCCTTAGTTGTCAACAAAGACCCTGAGTGGGAATTTGTAACATTACCAGGAGATCTGCCTGCATGACACATCTTTGTAATCACCATGGGGGTCCTGAAGAAGATTTAGCCCAGTGGTTCTCAACCTTCCTAATGTTGCCACCCTTTAATACAGTTCCTCATGTTGTGGTGACCCCCAACCATAAAATTATTTCTGTTGCTACTTCATGACAGTAATTTACCTACTGTTAAGAATAGTAATGTAAATATCTGATATGCAGGATGTATTTTCCTTGTTAAAAATTGAACATAATTACAGCGGAGTGATTAATCAAAAAACAATTTGTAATTATATTACAAATAGATGAAATTTTGTGTTGAAGCATGGCATAGCATGAGTAACAGTCCTAATATAGGAACAGTAAATGACATTGCTACATCTTGCTACAGTATGTGCAAAAAGCCAACGTCAGTGCGAAGGTAAAGATAGCTTCTTTCTCACCAGATCAGAAATCCTCAGGGTAGTCTTTGAACGTAAAGCATAGTGATTAATTACAAAATAATATGTAAATATTTTGTGAAATGTTTATTTCTAATTACAAATAAATGAAAATTTGTCTTGAAGCATCATGTAGCATGGGTAACAGTCTTAATATAACAGTAAACTACATTGCTACATCTTGCAAGAGTATGCGTAAAAAGCCAACATCAGTGTGAAGGTTGAGATAACTTCTTTTTCACCAGATCAGAAATTCTTGAGCTAGTGTTTATAAAAGCACTACGAAGATCATCTTCCACAACAAGTCTTTTTCTGTATTTAGATTTGATAATCAACAAGCTGATAAACCTTTTTTCACAAAGATATGTTGTTGGAACTGGAAGAAGAAGGTGCAACACAGTCTCAGGCAAAACAAGATATGACTACAAATACTTCAGAATTTTGTAATTGGCATTGTAGAAAAACTAGTTCTTGCTTCATCGCTGTTAATAAGTTCAGTGAACTCCTCTTGTGCTGTCTCAGGAACATCTTCATGTTTGACTGTGAATGGGCTTCTGGCAAGTGCAATTGGGGTGTCAGGTAGATTTGCAAAGTACGATGAAATTTCTGCAAGCATGTGCAAGTGATCTTTCCTTGAAATTACCATCATCCTTTTGTCTGGTTCAATGTCATCTTCCTCAAAGAAAACAAATAAGGTAGGCAACATGTATATTTTAATTTCATCCAATTTCCCCCCCCCCCAAATCTGAAGTTTCATTTGGAATGATCGTATATTTTCAGACCAATCGAGGCATGTTGCATTTGGTCCTTTCATTGATCAATTTAACTCATTCAAGATGGAAAAGATGTCAACTAAGTAAGCTGTTTTCTGCAGTTAACTTGTCGCTGAAAGATGTTTTAAACTGCGGTCTTGCTTTCTCATTAAAAAAAGTTTTGAGTTCATCACGAAGCTCAAAAACACATAAAACTTTTCCTCTGGAAAACCATCTCACTTCATATGACATAGCAGAGCATTGTTTGGCACATCCAACTTGTTGCACAGTTGTGTAAACAGTCGACTCTTTAAAGTGCTCACCTTTACAAAATTGACAGAACTCATGACGCTTTTCATTACTACTTGTAACTCTTGTGGCAGCATCTTCATTGCTAATATTTGCCAATGAATAATGCAGTGAGTTCCGATGAGTTTGGGTGACTCATTCAGTACCAAACATTGAAATCCATCCAGATTAACATCCTAGCATAGCTGGAGCCCCACCTGCACAAATCCTACAAACCTTTTCCCAAGAGATCTTATGTTCTTTCAGAAACAACCCTCTCAAATACATCACATGCAGTAATTTCAACAGGTTTTCAAAAAAAAAACCCACAAAACCTCATCTTTAAAATCGCCATCATTAATATTCCTCACGTAATCCAGTAAGTGAACAGTTTGCAACATCTGTAGATTCATCATGCTGGATGCGAAATATTGGAAGTGGAGCAGACTTTCTTTCCTGGATGACCTGATCAAGAATATCAGCAGACATGCCATCTATTCTTCTGTGGACAGTGCCATTGCAATCAATTTTGTAACAAATTCATATCCGATCATAATTTGAACAATGTGTTTGGATACTGGCAACAGTAAATCCTCAGCAATGGTGTGAGTTTTCATAGTTCTGGCATTTCTGAGTGCCACCAAATATGAAGTTTCATCGCTGCTACATTTTGTTTGTGGTACTTGTCATCAGTGTCAAGTCTGGCGTTCTTCAGTCCATTAGTTTTGCTTCCAAAATAGTTGATATCCTTGACAGCAAAGCTCAGATGCTTGCTATCAAAATGGTATTTTAGTTTGTTCGACTTCATAGATTCAGCTGATAGAACTTCACAACAAATGACACATTGCCATTTCATGATTCTTGCTGTAATGATTGAGGTAAAAAACCATAATGTAAAAAAATCCTCACTATATTTTCTTTTCATAACCAATATGATCCATTGTCATGGGATGGTTTGGTAATGAAAATAATATATAACAATAGCTTTAATAATACAAAAGATGATACATGGCATAGTTCAGTCATTAAAGTTCATTAAAGTTTTCTGTGATTTACCATTCTCTGTTGTTTTTCACATACCTGTTACTATCACTAGGGGACAGTATTCACAACCACTGCTGAATATAAATAGACCAATCAGCATCCAGATTAAATTCCCATGGAATGTGTACATTTGCAGTAGTTGATTTTACAGTACATGATTTTACATTTACCCATTAAGTATACTTCATGAGGTGTCATTTTCCCTGCCTCCAATACTGCTGCTTTCAACATAACAGTTGCTTTCTACAAGGTAGTTGCTCTCTACATGTGTGACTGTCTGCATAAGTACATTATGGCATCAACCCTGTCACATACACTTGTATTTGTATGGAGTGTATGTGCTGGGATTGTTGCGATGATGTCATCATGCCATGAGAATTCATATGTGGGCATATCTGCATGTGGGCATACCCATGTGGAGATGGATAGAGGAGGGATGTCTCAGTTCCTAAGACCATTGGAAATAATGTGTTTTCTAATGGTCTTAGGCGATCCTTGTGAAAGGGTCTTTCCACCCCCAAAGGACTGCAACCTACAGATTGAGAACCACTGATTCAGCCATACAACAATATAGGACAATTGATCAGGTCACCAGGTCTCCGTGTTACGGTTGGGGATTCAAATAAATGACAGCCACTATAATGCCTTGATAATTTAGGAGTCTTTATTGGGCTATAACCAGACTGCTAGAATGTAAGAGCGATTCTCTGAATGCAGTCCTGAGTCCACATTTCAGTCCATCTTTAAGTCTGAAAATCTCATTTATGACCTGTCTAGGCTTCAAAAAATCATGAACAGAAACAAAGCAAAATTAATGAATTAATTGTAACTTCAAAAAGAGTAAGCATACCTTTTCATAAAAGAAACAATACCAAAGTTGATTATAACCTCCTGGTTACCAGAACAGAATTATATTGTCACATCCCAGTTATCATGACAAGATTAACTACACCATTCAGATTACAACATCAAAGGGAACAATATTGAATCAGAACAAATGATATATTGAAGAATAATCAAAACTAATGTCCAGAACCTGGAAACAGTACATTCTAAAGGGAACCACCAGCAGACACTTTCCCGTTGTCAGGCAGAAGTGGGAGTTAGGAGGGCAGGTGGGCTAGGAGATAGAGCTGGTGAAAACAATCCAAGAGAGGCTAGACCCCTGTCACCCTGCTCCTCCCCTTTGAGGCCTTCAAGCCCAGGTACAGAAGACTGACCTTTACAGATAACTTTGAATGCTGTTGCTTAGCTCCAGACCAGCAGACAACAAAGTTGCAGGAAAATTCCCCAGCTACTCCCTCCCTCCAGATCCGGGCTCTAAAACTGTCCACCTCTCACAGGGACAGTGTGGAATTAAGGTTCCCCAATGGGTGGCGGGATGCGTGAACCTCATCCAGGAGCTCAAGATGCTCCGGTCCCTTTCTCTGCTCTCCCCTCCTCAGAGCTCTGAAACAAACTTCTGAAATTGTTTTCTACCTTTGCTTTCTTTCTGTCGCCAAATCAACCTCATATTTGGTGCATAAAACCCGGGAGGAGTGAGAGGTGTCTTGATGTGCCCCTGCCCACCCTTGGGTGAGTGCGGTGCCCCTCTCTCCTCCATCCCCACCTTTTCTCAGACCAGGATTTCTCAGCTGCCATCTGTGGCATCTAAGAGTGAGTACTTGACAGTACCTGACTAAATTTTATTTCTATTTTGGCCACTGCCCCTTGCTGCTGGGTTCTTGAGTCATGGGCCCACGGAATAGCCTTGGTGAAAGGACACTATTTGGGGACACCTGAGTCTCACTGCTCCTTTTTCAGGGGAGCTGGAAAGCCAGGCATTCCCCTCCCCACATTCTGAAGGCCCAGTTTGATACTCAGGATGCTGATTGTCTAGCTTAATCTCTACCAAGAACTCTGTAGCATGGGAAACAAATTCCAAGCGGAATTCTCCACAGCTGTAGCTTGCTTCCTGGCTAATCTCTCAACCGTTGGATTAATGCCAGATCTCTGGCCCAAACGCCATGTTTTTAACTACAGTTTGGTTCGGCCCCAATATAAACTAGATAATGGGTTGCAATGGCCAGATGACAGTACTTTCAGTTTCAACATTTTGTCTGATCTCAGTAACTTTTGCCAGCAAACTGGAAAATGCCCTGAGGTCCGCTACATCCAAGCTTTCTTCCTTCTCTGCTCCCATCCCTCTCTCTGTACTACCTGTCACTCCACTCCAGTTCTTTTATCCCAGTACTCTCTTAAGCCAAAACACTTGCCACCTCAGACTCATCACTCCCCAATCAGGTCTCCAACAGTAACCCCCTCATCTTTCTCCAAACTCCTTGAGTCCTTGTCTGTGCCCCCAGTAAGGCCTTCTCCATATTCTGGGTCCATCACCTCCTTCCACTGCCTCCTCAACTCCCAACCACCTCTCTGCCATTCCCTTGATCCCAGGCCATAAGCTCTCTCCTTTGTCTTCCTTTGTCAATCACCATACCCATTTGCACCAACCCTTCCTCTGCACCCTACGGGAAGTTGGAGGCACTGAAAGTCCCCTCTGTGTCCATGTTCCCTTCTCTCTCATAAACTTGTCCCAAACTGAAAAGCACTTAGTTTCATTTTCCAATGATCCCACCACCTACATCAAAAAGTGTCACTATTTGTCTCAAGCCTATGATTTATCATGGCATGATATTTTTGTAGTCCTTCTATCCACTCTCACCTCAGATGAAAGAGTGTGTGTGTGTGTGTGTGTGTGTGTGTTTACCACTGCTCAGCAGCATGCAGACCAGGTTTATCTCACTGACCCCAACATACCTGTGGGTACCGAGGCAGGAACCAGGTTGGAATTACCAAACCAATATCCAGGAAGGCCAGGACAGCCAGGCCTGCTGAGATAAAATGCTCCAGTGAGTCTTGGCTGGCCTCCAGGCAATTTCTCACAAAGCAGTTAATTTTGATAAGCTCAGGGAAATTACTTAAAAGCTGAATAAAAATCTGGCAGCAGTTTTAAATCACCTGACTGAAGCCCTTACCCAATACACCCACCTTGACCCAACCTCACCAGCAGGGGCCACTGTCCTTGCCACGCATTTCATTACTCAATCAGCTTCAGACATGAGAAAAGTCAAAAAAGGCTGAAGATAGCCCTCAAACTCCTGTCTGTGACCTGGCAAATATGGCCTTTAACATCTTTTAATACCAGAGAAGCAGGCAGGGAGCCCCCAAATCACCAGAAGGCAAACTTACAGGCCCAAGCCTTGATTGCAGCCCTGAGATCCTCAGCAACTGGGAAGACATCGGCATCCATCTCTGGGCCGGGGAAACAACAGTTTCAGACCATCCCCAGGAATCTGCATCAAGTGTGATGAGCAAGGTCACTGTGCAAATCACTGCCAACGACCTTGTCTGCTATGCAGTCAATGGGGCCACTGGAAAAGTGACTGCCCTTTGGCACACAGCCGTGAAAGTCCAGTTCCTCCAAGAGCCCTGGCCTGCCATTGACACTACTGAGCCTAGCTACTTAGGACTGACAGTGCCTGGACTCGATGACCCCAATCACCCTCACTGAGCCTGGGTTAACAGTCAAGGTACTGGGTAAGGTTTTGTCCTTTCTGATCACCACAGGTGTTGTGTTCTCAGTTTTGCCTTCTCTGGTCCTTTATACCCTTCCCAGGTCTCTGTCATGGGAATCAACAGCTGTTCCTCTCACCCATTGTCCACTAGACCTCTTATATGTCAGAAATATGAAGGGCATCAAACGGATAATTCCCCAGTAATATGGGAACAACAGAGCAGACACGGTCACCTGCAGAGGAAGTATATCAGACTCAGCCACAGTGAGCCCGTTACTTTACAGATCACAATGTAGATAGGTTTTCTCTGCACAAAGTGTGCAGACAATATAACTGATAATACTAAAATTTTCTCCAACCCCAGACAATTCTTTTGGTGCAATGGACTTTAAATATGTAAATTCCTCAACAGCAAGACCTTGTTTGCCTGTTACCATACTTCCTCAGCTCTGTATGGTCACTCTGAGTTAGCATGGTTACTCTCTCTATGATGATCAAAGAGAGGATCTTCCTTCCTATAATGGTAGGTATAAGACTAGCCTTCAATCACAGCATCTGTAGTGGCTGGAGGACCACTCAGCCACTTCACCATCTCAGCACAAATTTTCAAAGACCAATTGCAGACTGCTTCAGCATCTACCACAGCCTCCTTGGTCTTTTTGCAATGCCAGATCACCTCTCTGACAAAAGTTGCCTTCTAGAACAGATGAGCCTTGTATCTTCTCACTGCTGAAAAATGGCGTATCTGCCTCTTTCTCAGGGAAGAGTGCTGTTACTATATCAATGAATCTGGGCTGATGGAGCAAGACATAGAAAGTGACCCACTTAAGTGAGGACTTCTGCGCTCATGGATGGACAAATTGCTCCCCGTTTGGATGGCTGCAATCCCCCTTGGCCACCTGATTGTTTCCCTTATTTGAGCCAAGGATCCTTATCTCTTTGTTTTTCCTCTTAGCTCCATGTGTTCTCTGATTTATCTAGCAGAGCATACAAGAATTTCCAGGATCACAGTAAACCAGCTACTACTTCAACCATACACTCGCTTGACCACTGCTGCCCCCTCCCCCAACCTTCTACTGCCTGCTCCAGTGTCTAAACCTGCAGTGCCCCCTATCAACAGGAAGCAATCAGACATAATATGACAGTCCTTATCATTAAAACACCGGAATGTCAGTCAGAAGCAGGAGTTAGCAGGGCAGGTGGACTAGGTGAAAAAGTTGGTGAAAACACTCCAAGGACACTATGAGAGGCCAGACCCCCCTTTCCTCTCCTCCTCCTCCCCTTCAGTGGCTGTCAAGCCCAGCTACAGAAGACTAACCATTGCAGATAACTTTGAACACTGCTGCTTAGCTCCAGACCTGCAGACAACAAAGTTGCAGTGGAAAATTCCCCAGGTACTCCCTCCCCCGAGACCAAAGCTATAAAACTCCCCATCTCTCACCTGAACAGTGTGACTTTGTGGGGCCCCAACTGAGGGCCCCATGAACCTCACTGAGGAGCTCAGGATGCTCCCGTACCTTTCTCTGCTCTCTCCCCTCCCAGGAGCTCTGAAATAAACCTCTGAAACTGTTTCTACCTTTGCTTTATTTCCATTGCCAAATCAACCTCACACCCATAAGGCAAGGCAGAACCGGCAGGTCAACTTTCTGAAATGGGAGAGAGGAATGGGCAATTTACTTAGCAGCTTACCAAAATGGAGTTTCTTTTGCTTGGGTGCCTCATTAGTACATCCCACACTGGGATAACTTAGGGTCACATGTGCCCATGTCAGGACAACCAACCTCAAATATAGGCCACTCTAATTCACAAAGGCTTGGAGTTTTCTAGGATGAAGCTTTACTCCATACTCATCAGTAAATTCTGCTTTAAATTTGTTCAGGCTGCACTGTAGAGGAGTGCTGCTGGTAGAACATGAGCCTCCCTGTAGCTAGTTAGTTGAGAGGAGAAAGAATAGAAGGATAAACAGAGAGATTTTTATGGGATTAAGCTGAGAGAGTTCCCTGAAACCAGAGGTCAGTAATCCACTCAAACAAATATCTAGGGTCCTCATGTAAGGACAAAACCATTGACTATCTTGTAGTCATTGAATGAAATGAGAAAACCAAGAAACCAAGTGATCCAGAGAACTATCACTTATTTAATCAAGCACTGTAGGACTAAAAAGAATGTGACCCCCCCAAAATATTAAAGAGAGCCAGCCTGCAGGAAGTGTCCACTCTATTGGAGTACTCACTGCCAATCCAAGGACCAAGAACAATACAAGGGGAAAAACAAGACAAGGAAGGAGACAAGGAGGCTGGACCATATGAAAACGAACCCCAAAATGGACACCAGATCAGCCAGACTCTAATAGACTCTGGGTGAAGCGTATACCTGGGAGAGTTATGACCGAGTGTGGTTCTCTGCTCCCCTGCCACCTCCACAAGTCCCGATGGACTAGTCCAAAACCAGAGAATGGGGTCTAACCTTTGGAAGTGAACCAGGCACACCCAAATACAGATTTTGGGTGGGCATCTCCCTGGAGGCGCCAGTGAAAGTCTGGGGCCCTGAAACAGCTTCAGTTGGAGCCTCCTCTAGAGTTCTCCCGTCAGGCCACGGCGATATTCCAGAGGGCACACTCGTTATGGTATCTTGCTGGCACCACCAAAATGTTGCCTGTTGTGAGAAATAACCACTATAATGTACTTTATGCACAAATTGCGAGCCTTTATTCTAACTGGTGGCCATTGGGATGATTCAGGTCTCTCGTAAGTTCCTCAAGGCCCCAAGTGATATTCAGGAGGGTTTATAAGGACAAAACTGAAGCCAGTTTGGCAAGAGGGAGGGGTTGAGGGTATTACTTTTCTTTCAGTGGGTAAGTAGGGAAGGGTTGGGGGCTCCAGATTCCTTTCATCAAGCAGTTTACAGAAGCTTGTAGAATCATTAATCTTAACTTTGTGGGGCACTGTGAAATGTGGTAAGGGACAAAGGGCACATTTGGAGAACAGGAGGATATTGATATTCGGATAAAAATACCATGGGAAGGGGTAAAACAGTGTAGAGGAGAAAGAGGTTACATAATTTAGTGATGAAAGAGGACATGCTTTTTAAAATTCCAGAATGGGTGCACAAAAATCAGCACTGCCCTGTTAACCAATTGGCTGGTGATTCAAACTCACCCAGAATGCCTTGGAATTCAGACTTCGTGAATTACTTCTCAAAGGTCTCAGCCTTCAAAATTGAAATGCAGTCTACTCTGTGCCCAGTGGGTCACAATGAATCAGAAACTTCCCCATTAAATCTAAAACAATACTAGACTGGGTTGGTTTTGTTTAATTGCTATGAGCACATAGAAACCTTGGCAGCATGGTGGGCAGGGCATTGACCTGAAATCCAGCTTCTAGGAAGAATGATTAAAGGGTCTGCATCCTAAGGATTTACAATCCAGACCCTACCATACCCCTATGAGTTGGAATTGACAGGGTGATTGTGTTTATGGCCTAATTGTCTGATTTGAGTCACAGAGCATGTTCCTCCTATTTTGTGGCTCTGGTTTAACAGCCCCAATCTGAAAATATTTCACACATAATGAAAACTTCCCTTTTTTAAATGAAGTTTTAACCACTGAGTGTGTGTAGGGAGGGGAGGTGGCAGACAGCAAATTGTCAATGTCATTTACTGGGTCCTGCGTTTCTGACATTTTCAGGATGTGGGCTTTCCCTATTTCCTGCATAGTAATAAGTGGCAATGTCCCAGACTTCAGACTGATAATCTGAAGATATGCTGTCCTGACTGAAATGACCATGGAGAATTTTCCTTCTGAAAGTTCTCCAGCAGCTGCATTGATATAGTGACTGCAATACTAGTCTCAAGTATAGCAGACATTGTTTTAATAATACCGTGCAATTGTTAGGTGTCCTGTAGTCAGATCTGATTCCCTGTGAGCCTGTGCATACAATAGTCATAAGCACCGCTTGGAGTTAGATTTGGTCAGTCACAGTCAAGTTGTACTAAATATCTCAATATTCTGAAATGTGGAAATGAAAGAAAATATGAATCTAAGGAAAATACAATCCAATTTCCTGCAGTTGTGTTCTGTTAATTGGTAAACACGAATAAAACTTTGCAAGTTAAAATTTGAACTACCTTGTTATTGTTTTGTTTTTCTGACTCTTTGACTAAGAGATGACATGGAGAAGATCCCATTCCAGATCCTATGTAGTGCCTGATTGAAAAGCTCAACATATGAATGGAGCCTTTTCTTCCAAGATGGCTTTATCTTAAGTCTGGCGTGCTGTCTTGGTTATAAGTTAGGAATGCATACAGGGCTGAGGGCCAGGACCTTGTTCTAGAACCTGGATCTCTCTTTTGGACTGAGATTCCTCCCAACATGTGGTCTGAGTGTCTCCTGAAAGCCATGAGATAAAGAAAGTGAAAGTTATAGGATTTCATTTAAATTAATTTATGAGGTAAAATTATTTAGTTTAATATTATTTATAAGATATGACACATTATAAATATTTGGGGGGACTATTCAGTCAACCCCAGAAGGGAACACTAGAAAAGAGATTTACTGAAGAAAAAGTCTTTCCTTGTTTCAAATACAGCAGTACACTACTCCTGGGGCCTGAAATTGTGTCTGTCCTCTGGAACCTGTCACCTCTGTCCTGACTCCCAGTCAGAAGCTGAAGATGGCAGCAGGATTAGGCAAGCTAGATTTTGAGACCCACATGACAGCTCTGATGAGCAATTGTGGCTTGAGGATACCATAAGGCTCGTGCTGGTCTATCCAGGACTGAGCAAATTTTAGAGTAATCTTAAGGATCCTATATCCCCCCTCCCAATACCAGTTGGTACAGATTTGTATCAGAGCTGACAGGTTCTTCAGCTTTGCCTTGTTCCCTCTGTGTGATGTGCCTCTATGTTTGGCCTTCTGCTCTTTGGAAATAGAAGAATGTTGCCTCATCTTACAATGAAATGTTTCAAATTCAGTGTTTGATGCAAACCCACACTTCTAGAGAGATCCTCAAGGGAAATGGTAAGATAGAGAGGAAGCCCCAGACGCTGACAGGAAGCCAGCTTTTAACTCCACTCTGCACTCTCTGCTGGCAATGAGCCCTGGGGCTGAGGGTCCTGAGAACTCATTGAAATCCAGTCTCTCCCTATAGGAGGTGTGCGTACACATGTTTTATGATTCCCTTTACTGTGTCTCTGTTATTGGTGATACAAAGTTAGTCACTAACTTTGAGTCTGACAATTTGAATATGGGGAATATTCTTATCATTGCCTCTGGGGACTACGAATCAGCCACACACCAACTGTATGTAAGATGTACTACCAATATTAGTACTAGTAATTGAGACCTACTGCAGGCCTTCCCTGGAGCTGGCTGATGCAATCCATGTCATAACTGCTAGTGCTTTATGCAGAGACCTGATGGTAGAGACAGGAGAGTCTCAGACATGGTCTAGTCCGCCTAAAGTCTCCCCCAGACTATTAGCTGCCCTTTGCCTTGGACATCTGCAAACACAAAGACATCCTGTCCAGGAAACCATCACATATATCCACTGGTTCCCTGATTTATCATCTTCTCTTCCTTTTTATAATTGCCACCAGGGAATCTTAGGTCAGCAAACTCCACTGGGACTTGTACATAATTATATCTGCTCAGTGAATGGGGAGACCTGGGCAGCCCGTGGCTGTGCACTCTCTTTCATAGATCTGAAGTGTCAGGCTAGGCTGGTTTTCATCAGCAGACTAATGTGCCTTTGGGGTATCCTTCATTAAAAAGATATCTAAGGACAGATATGAGTGTCCTGCAGCAAATAGCTAGTAATTATAGTGTTTGGAAAAATATGATATCTGATTGTATGAGTTTACTGCACTGATTAAACCACATAGACACCAAGAGAAACAGAGGGAGCAATATCCCTCAACCCTGTAATATAACCCCTGTGATCCATAAGATATAAATGCCTAAGTGTACATGTGAATAACACCAAAACAGGATGTTATGGTCAAATGTGGTAAACTACTGCGCTTGTGGGGGGCGGGGGAGAATGAGGGGGGAAAAGACAAAGAATTTCTCTGCTGGAAGAGGGTCAGAAATTTTTCCTGGGCCCATAATGCCCCTCATTGAGAGACAATGATACTTTTCAGGTCACAACACAGACTTAGGTTAACAGTGCCCCCTTAGACATCAAAGAACAAAAAAATCATATCATTGTAAATGAGGGTGAGTGCAGAGTGGAGATACAAAGCCAATCTGTAGGCAACTGGACACCCCCTTACTGAAGGATAGCGGGAAGTAGACGAGCCAGTCAGGATGCAGTGCAGCAACAATGAAACATACAACTTTCCTCTAGTTCTTAAATACGTCCTCCCCCCACTATCATGATCCCAATTCTACCTTACAAATCTGGCTAGACCAGAGGATGTACATTAGTAAAGAAAGGAAGTGGAAACACAGGGAATCGAGGACAGATGACTCATTCAGGACCAGTGGTGAGAGTGGCAATACCTGTAGGGTGTAGGAAAGGTGGGATAGAAAGAGGGAACCAATTACAAGGATCTACATATAACCTCCTCCCTTGGGGATGAGCAACAGAAAAGAGGATGAAGGCAGACGTTGGATAGTGTAAGATATTACAAAATAAAAGTACTCTATAAATTATCAAGGGTTCATGAGGGCAGGGGGAGTGGCGAGGGAGGGGGAAAGTGAGGAGCTGATATTAAG